>NC_084645.1:30034040-30348103 GCF_019802595.1 Syngnathoides biaculeatus
CCGCGCTAGCTACTTTGGGCTAACTAACTTCTTGGCGTGAGGAGCGCAAGCGAGCCCGCTTTCTTCTACGGTTGCCTCAAAGCGGACGCACGAACACGGAGATTCGCTTCTGCCGATCCATGTTCAACTGCGGAACTACAACGTTTTTGCCAAGACTTTCCAAACGCGACGTGAGTGAGTAACAAACAGCTTCTTATAACACGATTTTACCAAGCGACTTGAGAAAACAGTAATAATGGACTTCAATGAAATGTTATCTGCGGAGTTGTAATCAGCCCATGTTGACGAAATATGGCAAAACGTGTTTTCAAATGTAGGGAGCCATAACGGGGGTGTTGGGCAAAAACATTCCATCTCCAAACACCCCCTCCCTTTTTAAAAAAAAAAACAACAACAAAAAAAAAAAAAGAAAAAAACCCCACAAAAAACAGGCATGTTTGTGCAACTATTAACAGTGCATAGTCAAAGAGATCAAGTAATTTTCAACACTTTATTTTGGTCGATAACGAAATCATTAGGCGACTTACCAATATTCTAGATTTGTGTAAGAATATGAAATTAACTTGGATGTTGTGACCTGAAGCCGTTAAAAGTTGTAAGAAAAATTAATGCTCAGGTAAAGTACAGTTGAAGCCAGAAGTTTACATACATTGTGCAAAAACACCCCCCCCCCCCCCTCTGTCTGAACCCAAATCAGACTAAACCGCTCATGTTTCAGGTCAATCAGGATCATCAAAATTATTTAATTTTGTTAAATGCCTCAATAATGAGAGAATTTCGTGGAGAATTTTGTATTTTTCTTTGATGCCTACTATTGTTACCTACCACCACTGCCTGGGGCAGGCACATCACAACATCAAAACTGTCACAGTAAGGATACATACTGAATTAAGATCTCATGTCAATTTACTCACAAACGTTCTTAGTCAGAACAAAATCCGTGTTCTGAGATAACCCGCTCGTTGTCCTGACTTCTACCCGATTAAAATGCTGTAGTATCACCTCGACAGAGCGATTCACCTCAAACATCCCAGGAATCTTGCTGAACTGTTACAGTTTCGTGAACAGGAATGGTCCAAAGTTCATTTCCCGTCTCTCACCTGAAGATAGACGGGACAGGGTCCAGCACGCCCGTTGACACTAGTGAACAGAAGTGGCTCAGAAAATGGACGGATGGATTTAATCAATCGATCTCCAATTCAACATTTGTTGAACTCATGCGAATCCTTCTAACTTCAACATGTTCAATGGTAAAAAAATAAACAAACAAATGTTTACTTTTTGGGATAATTCTGGATTTTGTTGATATAATTCCCATCCTGAATGAATAAAGCTACATTTAATCCTTCTTATTGAGTGTAGATTTTTTTCATCAGGGGTGTCAAACTAATTTTTCTCACGGGCCACATTGTTGTTCCGGTTTCCCTCAGAGGGTGCCGTTATAAATGTATAATAAAAATATTTAGTCATCATATTTACATCATCAATTTCTGAACTAGTTTTGGAATCAGAAATCAAGGGTAAAGTGTTTTTCAACTATTCAGGTTTGGTAACACATAAATGCTTGTAATATCTCAACTTTATCATTTATGATAAATGACAATTTGAAATTTTGGTACAGATTTGCACAAGAATCATGTAAATTTGGCTTCGCAGGCCACATAAAATCATGTGGCGGGCCAGATCTGGCCCCTGGGCCTTGAGTGTGACACCTGTGCTTTACATCCATCAGCAACTAGATGAACCTTTTGATATATATATATATCCATCCATGCATTTTCGTAGTCGCTTATCCTCACAAGGGTCACAGGAGTGGTGGAGCCTTTCCCAGCTGTCATCGGGCAGGAGGCAGGGTACACTCTGAACTGTTTGCTTGCCAATACTTTTTCCTAGAGATCCCCACATGAATATTCTGATAGAAACGTGCAGCGGTTGCATCTGGAAAACAATGGAGACCATAAAACGCATGCGGTATTTTAGATCAAGAGTGTCCTTTCAGATCCAGCCTCCTAAGTTTCGGGCTTTCAACGACCTGCCGTTTTGCCACCTTTGCAGCACACTTCAAGCTTCCGCCTTCTGCTCCTGCAATAGTTTTACATCTGTTGCATTCGCCAGAAGATCTTGGCAGAAGTGGCGTTTGGTTGCCAGGGGTTTTGAAGTGGCAACTGGAATACGATATTTGGCTAGAGGCGCTCAACAGACGCTGTGGTCGCACTTGTCTGAGTCAGTCGATGGAGGTGGCAGCTGCCGCCTGCTTTTTGCTAGAGTCACAAAGCTATTTCCAGACACTGAATGTGACGTTTGAACAATGAAGCAGGTCAAAGCTTTTTTTTTTCTGATGGCCTAAACACAGAAGCACATTCTATTGTTTTCTTTGTTTGCCTATTGTTAGGTCATTTCTTAAAGTTACTGATATACAATCCATCCATCTATACATTCGTTTTTCTTAGCCGCTTATCCTCACAAGGGTCGCGGGAGTGCTGGAGACTATCTCAGCTGTCAACATGAAGGAGGCAGGGTACACCCTGAACTGGTTGCCAGCCAATCCCAGGGCACATGGAGACAAACAGCAGAGGGGAAATTTAGAGTTCAAACTATAACTTCAATGTTGAAAGTAAATAAATGTACTTTTAAACCCCATTTTTTTTACATGTTAATACACCGTTTTATTTGTAAAACCGACTAAAATATATAAATTTATTGTCATATTGTAAATATTTGAAAAATAAAGTAAAACATGAGTTACATTTATCCTCATTATGACTTCAATCTTCAAATGAAACATTTTGAGAAAATGTCAACTAATTTGCAAATTTATTTTTAGTGCTATTATGGTACGGTGTATATATATGTTTTTCAATCTTGTTTTCTCATAATATGATCCATCCATCCATTTTCTTTGCTGCTTATCCTCACGAGGGTTGCGGGGAGTGCTAGAGCCTATCCTGGCTGTCAACGAGCAGGAGGCGGGGTACGCCCTGAACTGGTTGTGAGCCAATCGCGGGGAACATGGAGACAAATAGCTGCACTCACAATCACACCTAGGGGCAATTTAGAGTATCCAATTAATGTTGCATGTTTTCAGGACGTGGGAGGAAACCGGAGTGCCCGGAGAAACTTCACACAGGTGGGGCCGGGATTGAACCCAGGTCCTCAGAACTGTGAGGCCAACGCTTTACCAGCGGATCCACCGTGCTGCCACTTTAAAATTAAATACTAATAAAAAAGTTGAAACCAATTGTATTTGGGTTTTTTTCATATTTCACATTTACATGTTGAGTTGCGAATGCGGTACTAACAATGTTTATTGAAATGAAGTAAACATGCCGCTGGTAAAACTTGAGCCAGGAGCATTATTGCTGTTCCTTAGAAACAAACACAACAGGATGGGTAAAACCACCCACGTGGCTCCTGTTCCAAGCTGTTCCTTGTTTTTGGAACGGTGCTGCTCAACCAAGGTCATTCTTAGATGCTGCGAGGTTTTTGAGTGGGGATTTTTCTTCCACTGAACACATGTATTTTTCATGAACATTACATACGTCTGATAGAAGATTAGCCAAACTGGATTCTATACATACATAAAATCAGAATCTCCTGTTGTGGAATGGTGGATTTTTTTTTTTTTTTTTTGGAGGAGGAGGGGGGGGGGGCGTGCCATCTAAACATGTCATTGCAGGCTTTGGCCACCTGAGGCCGCAGCAGGACAATAAAAAGTGTCTTGGGCCTAATTTGCCGTTGTCAAGCTTCCCCGCAAAGGGTCGCACAGTTCACAGTCATTACACCGGAGCAAAATGTTAAGTTTTAAAACATCTGAAGGCGTCAAAACATCAAAGTCTAATTATAGTATTTCGAGTCATGCGTGTCGGGGTTTTCATAAATAATTTACTTTTTAATGAATAGGAACTTTTTGGGTTTCATTTGCTCACTGTTTTTGTGGTCATTGCAGGTGCAGCCTGTAGGGCAAGCAGCACAACATGGAGAGGAACCTACTACGACGTCACAAAATATAAAAAAAAATTGAGATGCAGAAAGAACGTGCAGATGAGGTACGTTCACACATAATGTGACCTTTAACGGGTTGCCCCTGAATGCACTGTTGTATATTATACTTCACATCAGATTTAATGACATCCAATAGCCTAAATTGAGATGAGCAGTTTGCATAAATTATGTAAAAATGCTTAGCTGATATTTTAACCACCAAGCACATTGTTGCTCTTTAATCTATGTAACATAAAAATATTAGTCTTGAAAATACATATTAAGCTTGAGTTTTGGCTTCAAAATATACCTTTTATCTTCAAAATAAACTACCGGTAGTCTCAAACACGTTTTAATTAAGTAATTAAAAAAATACTGCTTTATTCTTGTAATATTATGACGTTAATCTTGAAAATACACCAATTTATTCTTCTAATATTAGACTTGAAAATATCTCTTAAGTAATGGGACAAGCCGAAAGAAACTTACTTATTATACAAATCATGTAATTATGACAATTCAAAGAAAATACTTCTTGGAATATTACATTTGCAATCTTTCATGCAACCAAATTACTTAACTTGACTTTAATCGTGAAAAAATTTCAAACTATAACTTCAACCTTGAAAATATATAAATGCATTCTTAAACTCCAATTTTTTTTATATGTTAATACATCTTTTTTTTTAAACGGATTAAAATATACACATTTATTGTCATATCATATATATTTATAAAACAAAGTAAAATCTGAGTTACATTTATCCTCATATTATGACTTCAACCTTCAAATTACACATTTTTAGAAAAACTCAACTAATTTACAAATTTATTTCTAGTGCTATTATGGTTTGATATATATACATACATTTTTTAATTCAGATATTTTCCCATAACATAATGTTAATCTTAAAAGTATTTGTTCTTGAAACACTACAATTTTACATTATAGTCACGTTTGTTTTTAATAGCACTTAATCACGAGAGAGTCTCAAAAGCCGACACTTGGCAATGATTGACAACACCCCCTCATCTAAACCCCCCAATTGGGCAAGGAAAAACTAATAAAATCTCATTTTGGGGAAAAAAAGAAACCTGGAATAAGGGACAGTAGATGGGGTGCAGGGGGTAGAATCCCTGTTCCAGGATGACCAGGTGGTAATGGACTTAGAGTGGGCAACATTTTTTACAAAGTCCGCTGCTGTGCAATCTTTGTAAGTATGACATGAAAGTCAATTTAAAGAGAAAAAGGCACCCCAGGGAAACATCTTCGGTGGTTCCGTCTCAGGACCTGAATCCTCCGTGGCCACGACTCAGTGGGAAGTGGTCCAAACACAACTCTTGTCCCAGTTGGTTAGTGCAGAACCCAAACAGCAAGAGCCTCAGAGTCCATGAACATGTACTCCATATTATTTCATATACACATTTATTCTGCTAATTTTAAGGCTTTAACCTAAAAAGTATGAAAATTTTTAGAGTTTAGTCATGTATGAAGATGCTGAGGTTTTCGCTTGGCGTGAACAGGTTGGATAGGATTAGAAATGAGCTCAATAGAGGGACAGCCAAAGTTGGATGTTTTGGAGACAAGGTGAGAGAGAGCAGACTTCGATGGTTTGAACATGTCCAGAGGCGAGAGAGTGAGTATATCGGATGAAGGGTGCTGAGGATGGAGCTGCCAGGCGAAAGAGCGAGAGGAAGACCAAAGAAGAGGTTGATGGATGTTGTGAAGGAAGACACGAGGACAGTGGGTGTTAGAGAGGAACATGCACGAGATAGGCTTAGATGGAAAAAGATGATACGCTGTGGCGGCCCCTAACGGGACAAGCCGAAAGGAAAAGAATCAACAAGTTAGATTTTCGTCATGTGCAGTATTAACAAGGAGTCAAAGAAGAACTCGAATGGTTGATTCACAGTTTTTGAAAAAACTAGATTCAGTGAGTTCCCAACAGAGTTCTTTTATTGTTCAAACAAAATTAACTGGAATAATGAAAAAAAATATATATCGGAAGGTTGGATAAAAACAGAACAAGAAAAGTCACTACAAGGTTTTAGAATTACAGCGGGGCTGGTATAAACTAAGGGGGAAAAGTAGGAACAAAAGTGCTTGGCAAAATCAGACTCAGGAATGTCAATCAACAAAATAGCATGGACTCTTGGCAACGTGGAAAAGGATCAGGCTTGCAACAAATGTGAGTTCAGTACAAGGGAGAATGTTAGACAATCTGATGAAAGACAAGAGAAGACGCAGAGCGTTTGCACCTAGAGTTGAAGATCATGTATGCGCTTGAAAAAAAAATCACCATTACTTATTTTTTACTCTACGTTTGATTATTTTTTTTTTCTTCTTCTTCTCCGCATCTGTGTAATCTTTCCCCAAGTCCCCACTTGGTAGAGAGCAAAGCTACAAGCAGTTCTGGCTAATAGCACTCATGCATATTCTAGTGCTGCTCTCCACATATGCATAGCCACCCAGCTGGAAAGCATCGATGACCTCTAGTTGACTCCAGAATACACAGTAACTCCCAACGCTAATCGGGTATTGTGTCCAAATGCTCCGTTTCATTTAGATGAACGCAGGGTATTGTTCTGTACTTTGAGTGCGTGACTTTGATTGCTGCAAAAAAATATTTATTTTCCATTTTCCCAATGAAATTTGTCCAACACGTTAGAAATGAGTATCTCAGAAAGTCGACCCTCGCGAGGCATTAACTATCGCAAAGCACATGTTGCCTTAGAGGGGCAGATCATCATATCGTTTACATTGCATTCAGATGCAGCATGTAACGTGAATGATGAATAACAAAGCGGCATAATGTGCCATATTTCAGGGCCACTGAGCAGCCTGTCTAACTGACACACACAGAGAGAGAGAGAGAGAGAGAGAGAGAGACAGAGAGAGAGAGAGAGAGAGAGAGAGAGAGAACAAGTAGAAGAAGTGTGTGTGTGTGTTTGTGTGTGTGTGTGGGGGGGGGGTTACGGCGACCGCTAGCGCATGTTGCCCAGCAAAACAACAGAATGGGGCTTTGCTTTAAATGATTCAAAGCAAATGGTCAAATATTTATGGAGGTGAAAGATTCATGGTTGCCACTTCTATGAACTTATCGCTCTGTGGCTGCCTTATAAGTGACCCTCCCCACCCCATCCCCCCATCACTTTCTGTTGTGGCTTGAGTTGGTGTTCAGATTTGGAAATTATGTAAAGATTTGTTAGAGTTAATTAAAATTATTAAAATTGTTTATCCATTCATCCATCCATCAATCCATCCATCCATTATCTCCCGCTTTCCTGGGTCGGGTCGTGGGGGAAGTAGCTTCAGCGGGGATACCTAGACTTCCCTTTCCCCAGCCAGTTCTTCCAGGTCAGGTCAGGATCCCGAGGCGCTCCCAAGCCAGCCGAGAGACATAGTCTCTCCAGCGTGTCCTGGGTCGTCCTCGGGGTCTCTCATCCGGATCAGATGCCCCAGCCACCTCATCTGGCTCCTCTCAATGCGGAGGAGCAGCGGCTCGACACTGAGCCCTTCTCGGATGACCGAGCTTCCCAGCCTATCTCTAAGGGAAAGCCCGGACACCTTGCGGAGGAAACTCATTTCGGCCGGTCGTATCCGGGACCTTGTTCTTTCGGTCACGACCCACAGCTTATGCCCATAGGTGATGGTAGGAACGTAGATCGACTGGTAGATTGAGAGCTTTTCCTTTCGATTTAGCTTCCTCTTTACCAAAGTAAAGTAAAATTGTTTAGTAAGGATTAATTGACAAGTGTGAGTGTAAAAATATCCATCCATCAATCCATTATCCATCCCGCTTATCCTCACAAGGGTCACGGGAGAGCCGGAGCCTATCCCAGCTAGCATCGAGCGAAAGGCGGACTACACCCTGAACTGGTCTCCAGGCAGTCGCAAGGCAGATATCAACACCATCACTGAGCGGGAATTGATCCCACGCTGCCCGCACCAAAGTCAGCGTGTGTGCTACACCATCAGTGACTACAGCGTAGAAATATAGTATAAAATATAAATATAATAACAATAATGAGTTAAATATTGTTCATTATTTTTTTAAATTCACATATATATTTTTTTGCTATTAATTTTTGATGGAGAAAAACTGTTGGTGTGTTTGCGCCTCAGTATTTTTTCTGTTACAGCATCTAAGTAGAGGTGCGGTGGCCAATCGCTTGACCTGAGGCATCTGTAGATCTGTACTTTTTTGGTGATGCTGAACTTGAGTCTCATTTGCCCGCGTCATACGGTATGCAGCAGACCTGGGTCTTTTTGAAATATATATACATTGGTTTTTTTTTTTTTTACGTTATTTTCCGACTTCAATCAACACACACCAATTTGTTTTTAGTGTTGTGTTTTCCCCTTTATGATGGATACTATGACCACATTTGGTGTACATTTTGTAGGTTAAAAAAAGAGACATAGTACTGTAAGACCACGTGTTTATATGTATATATCCATCCATCCATTTTCTTAGCTGCTTATCCTCACAAAGATCGCGGGAATGCTGCAGCCTATCCTAGCTATCAACAGCCAGGAGGCAGGGTACACCCCAAACTGGTTGCCTGTCTATCTATCTATCTATCTATCTATCTATCATCTATCTATCTATCTATCTATCTACTATCTATCTATCTATCTATTATCTATCTATCTATCTATATATCTATCTATCTATATCTATCTATCTATATATCTATCTATCTATCCATCCATCCATCCATCCATCCATCCATCCATCCATCCATCCATCCATCCATCCTCCATCCATCCATCCATCATCCATCCATCCATCTATCTATCTATCTATCTATCTATCTATCTATCTATCTATCTATCTATCTATCTATCTATCTATCTATCTATCTATCTATCTATCTATCTATCTATCTATCTATCTATCTATCTATCTATCTATCTATCTATCTATCTATCTATCCCAAAACCGATTGCTGAGTATTTTGATTTGGTAAAATAAAGACTGTAAAACATTATGTGAAGAAGTCTCAAGTTGAATCACTTGTTGTTTTGTCTATATTTCTAATGTGAAATCTGGGAAAATTATCAGAACAGACCGGATGTGATCAGATGATAATGTGTGTGTCTTGGGAGTTGGTGAAGTGGTAGTGATCCATTTCTGCATACAATGTTCTCTGTAACTAAGAAAATATAAAAATGATGGTTGTCCATAGAAATCAGGAAGGGCTCCTGAAAAGTTTTTTCCTTTACGTTTAATCAATCCATCCATTTTGAACAGTGCTTGTCCTCATTAGGCTCACAGGTGAGCTGAAGGGTATCCCAGCTGAATGTACGAGAGGTGGGGTACACCCGAGACTGGTCGGGAGTCAATCCCAGTTCACATATAGACAAACATCATTCAATTCCCAGCAATTGTCAAAACTTCTCAAAGATCAATGCCTCTGAAGGCCATTGTTTTTTTTTCTAGTTTGCTCCATTTGATTAATTTAAATATGTCACAGTAATGTTGGTTCATGGGGTTTTAACAAATGCCTTGTTTCCTCATGTCGCCGTAGGCCATCAGAAATGTTTGATTATTTACCTGGCAAAATCTAGAGCGTGACAAATGTTGACATCAACAGTGGGTGATTGGAGCTGTGTCTCTGAAAATCTGCGGGGGTTCTGCACAAGGAAATGTAAGTAAATTCCGAAGTGTTAAGCTTATGGGAACAGTTCAGATGTTTATTGATAAAATGTCGGCCCACCAGGTGAATGTGAGTCACATCACAGGGCACACTGATGCAACGATCCATCATCTTTGAGGAAACATTGAAACCAACCCAACTGAACATCACTGTCGCACGTCGACAGCGCGTTTGAATGTCACATTATTTCATCTCAACAATTTTTGAGCTGAGAGGACTGTTCTTTGATCGACGAACAACTGTAGTCATTCCTTGTGATCAATATAATCCTTTTTGTCATAGTTCATAGTTATTCATTGGTCATAGTAGTCTAAATAGGGAGTTTTCAAAAAGGATACAGGAGCTAATTCTGTTGTCCATATTCCTTCCAACTTAAACATGCCGACACCTTGTAAGTAATCAGTGCATTTCCTGTGTGATGGCAGCAAACACACGTTATGTTGTTGTGTCAATGCTGGTATGTTTGAGACTGCTGGAAGGCTTTCAAACAAAGGTTTGGGGAGCTGATTTGCTGATAGGTGCAGTCCAACAACAGTTGTGGTGTAAATTAATTTGGATCTCCCCCCTCAAGGGTAACCCTGCCCCCTTGCCTACTCACATGAGACAGAACCCTGGCCGTGGTGGTCTTCATTCAGGCCCCGAGCATACAGTGACACATAACCTTGCCCTGTCACCACCCTCACCAGTGTGTCAGCTAATGTTACCCTGATTGACGTTGAGTCAACACTCCAGCGCTATGAGAGCTGAGGCTCTGTATAACCTAGCCCTTAAAGCAGGGTTAGGACATTTGGGGGCATGGTGCCAGATCATGGGGCCTCTGCGCTTATGACCTACACAAAATATTTAGAACATCCTTCAAAGCAAAATTAGACATTGACTGTCGTGCCTTAAATTCGTGGGGGTTTGTATTTATCAATAGTGGGATGCAAAACAGAAATAGAATGTCTCCAATTTGTAATTCTTCACATTTGAACAACATAAAGATACTTCAGCCTACCATTTCTTTAGCTCATGATATACAGGCAAGTTGGTTAGCTTCATTAGCACAGCCTCTTTATGTGACATTGGTGGCATTGGGTCAAATGCGAACAGTTGCTATGCTAACGTTCAGCAAGATAGGATCCTGGGTACAGAAAACAAAGGCAGATTGAAAAGGATTTTACCCAGCTACCATTGCTAACAGTTGTTATGCTAACATTTTGCAAGACAGCACCCTAATTTGAGAACGTGCTGAACCAAATAAATCAGGATTTCACAGTGTCCCATTTTTAAGCACGGGACTACCATTTTTGGAAAATGAATAGCTCAAACTCTGCTCACAGTTAGTGCACTAACATAGGAAGATAGCAACTTTACTTGAGTGTGCGCAGAGCCTCAGCTCTCCGTTTGCTTGTTTTGAAAGAAGGCTAACATGCTCAAAATTGTTATGCTAACATACGACATGATAACATCCTAAATGGAGAAAGGACTGAAGTACATTTGTAAGGATTTTACATTGCTTTCTATGTGGATGTGTACGTCAGTCCATCAACTTAAGGCCTCTTTACTCTCTCATGCTTGACAATGACCGCATTGCATCATGTGACATACGCATTGCCCCGCGCAACACCTCTGTGGCTCGCTGTCACACATCAAAAAAAGTTGCTGTACGGAAATCAGCTTTTATGATTTGTACGTTTTAGTCACTGTTCCTCCTTGCTCCAGATCCCGCCTATGTCGCCGCCTTCTTGATAGATTTTTCACCATTATTAGACGGATCATCTAGTCATTTAGGTCATTTGTTCAAGCAGACACTATTCCACTGTCGCCATTGTTGTCGCTTTGTTCCTTGTTCTGGAAAAAAAGAGTAAAAACAGCTAGCGGATATAACGAAAAAGTGCTAAGGAAATTCCACCCTATGGGATCCTAGCCAACACCAGCCGTAGTGACACCTCTGACTTTGGGAAGAACTGCAGCATATTTTCAAACCTGCGTGTGTAGGCAAACTACACGCGGCCTAACCTCAGAGATGTACGCGCAGTCACTGCACCCGTGAGTATAAAGTGGGCTTTACAGTTACTATGCTAACATATAGCAAGATAGCACCCTGAGGACAGAAAGTGCAAGAGTAAACTCTTGTCGTGTGCTACCAGGTATAAAAGCGTGTGTATCACATATATGAACTGTACATGTTATTTTATTTATGTATTTATTTTGCAGTAAACAGACGCTTTAGTGATTGAAATATATTGTAATCACAATCTTTTTATTGGACATCAACAATAGGCAGAAATAAAAGGCACCTTGCAGCATGTTTGCAATGGTTGTGCGCTGTCAAGGCCCCTGACGTCTTGTTAGATTTTTACCAAGACGGCATAATAGGTAAAGTGTTTCTATGTAAAATGTGTCCCTCAAAGTCCAATCTACTTGAATAGTAGTGTAAGTCCATCTTTGGACCTTCTAACCTGCAGCTTCACGAGGCTTAACAAGCTGTGATGTTGTCAAGAGGTTTTAATGATGAACCAGGGTGTCGCTTATTGCATGCTTCAATGAGCCTCAGTCTTCACTTCCTGGTCTTTCTTTTGAAACCCTTTACCATGTGTATATACGTAAGTCATTTCTACAGAACACAACTAGTCCACAAGGCCTGGATGTACTGTAGTTTGATCCATGGTGCCTCATTAGGTCATTTACTAATGTATGTAATTTCCATTGGGCTGACACGTTTCATGTTCTGCCGTATTGAAGGAACTGTAGCTTGTGAAGCTGTGTGTATTTAAAATGCCGTCGTGAGGTGACTCGCTCGGTGTTGTTAAATAAATGTGATGTTCCTTGTGACCTTGGGATTTGAATAAGGTATTCAAATTGTGTTTAGACGTTGCAAAAGTGACGCCTGAACCATTTTGACCTCATCATCCAAGGACTATTGGTGAAGGCGGAAACAAAATGCAATTCATTTCCATACTGCATTGAAAGTGGTGATATTTTCTGGTGAAATTTTGTTATCATCCAGATGTGATACACGTACTGTATGTTGTCGCTTTACAACAACGGAAAATCCCTGTGATGCACCCGGAGTTCTTGGTTCAATACATTTTCCATATGCGCTTTTTCGAAGTCACGAACGTCACACAATGAAGTAGTTTGTACATCAGTGTAAAAATACTTTGTCACAAGCAATCTTTACCATAAACCTACTCTTAATCCTTGAGCCCAACCACAGAATGTTGCCTTGGAAGTAGGTTCACTGTATGCCTTTATATAAGATACTGAATGCTACAGGGTGCCCTTGGTTTACGACGGTCACAAATGCCTTGCAATGAACAAGTTCTGACATCACACACACAACCTTAAGACAGAAGTGGTGGCAGCTCTCTTAAGGTTATTGACCAGCGCCTCTCATGTAGTTCTGAGGTGATTCCTCACCTTTCTTAGGATCATTGTTCCGGCACGAAGGGAGATTTTGCTCGGAGCTCCAGTCCGAGGGAGATTGACAGTCATGTTTATCTTTTCCATTTTCTAATAATTGTTCCAACAGTTGATCTTTTTTCACCAAGCTAGCTTGCCCGTAGCCCTTTCCAGCCTTGTGGAGGTCCACAATTTTGTCTCTGGTGTCTTTGGACAGCTCATTGGTCTTAGCCAGTGATTCCCAAACAGTGTGCCGGGGTACATTAGTGTGCCGTGGGAAGTTATCCAATTTTATGTAATTGCTAAAATAACCCCCACTTATTTCAAAGAAATAATGTATTTTTATTCATCTATTTATGCCAGCGAGGCACAATGACAGACAGAACAACAAATCCTCTTCTATTAGATGGCAGGATGTACATACAGTAAGTAATCCATTTTTAGTGACATTTACTTTTGTTGGTGTGCCGTGGGATTTTTCAATTGTAAATTATGTGCCTTGGCTCTATAAAGGTTGGAAATCACTGGTCTTAGCCATGTTAGTAGTTGGGGTCTTACTGATTGTGTGGCGTGGACGTGTATTTATGCAGCTCACGATCTCAAACAGGTGGTTCTAATTTAGAATAGTAAGTGGAGTGTAGGTTGACCCAACAGGTCTTCGAGGCCCACAATTTTGGCTGACTGGCAGGTTTTCAAATACTTATTTGCAGAAGTAACATATAAATATATATTTTTAAAATCATACATTGTGATTTCTGGATTTTTTTTTTTAATATTTTTTTTAGATTGTCTCTCACAGTGGACATGCACCTAAGAGGAATATTTCAGACCCATCCATCATTTCAAAATGGAAGAACTTGCAAAAGCGCAGCGTGTTCAAATACTTATTTTCCTCACTGTGTAAAGTTAACTATTGCATCGTTCTTAGATTCTAGAAAGTTTTCAGTTTTTTTGTAGAAGTATCTGTTGGGAAAGTCGCAAGCAAAACATTTTAATAACACCCATCTTTCTTTTACGACTTAGTTTCATACAATACAATAATAGAGCAATACTGTGTTGACCCAATGTGAAAAATGTCACGACCTGCCATTGAAGTGCATTCTCCGACCACATATACAGTATATGTGTAAATCCTTGGGGAAAAAACAACAATTAGGTCAAAAAAGGAGGAAATGATCAACATGAGAAAACCATGGATGCTTCCAACGGTGCTCTCCATTTGCCATATTCTGGAGGAAAATAAAAGAAGACAGACAGAACTGAGAGTCAAATCAAAGGTTAATTAGAGCCAGGAAAATGTCAACCAATTTTACCCATCACCCACAAGGGAAAGACTGCCCTTGTTGAAAAAGATGGTAAAATATCTCCAGTGTGTATTAGCTTCTCATCCATAATGGCCTCCTGTAGAGAGCGATGATGACATCTTTTTAGCACTCTGTGCCCCCTCAAAGCATTTTAGGAGTGCACAAAACACTATCTGAAACTGTGTGTGTGTGTTTGTGCGCTTGCAATCAAACATGTATGCATGCGTGAGTACTGTGCTAGGAGATACAATGGCTTGGAGGAACTGACAGGTGTTGGCAGGAGACTTTGACACCTCTGTGACCAGGCCTCTGTGGTCGGCAAATTGTATGATTTGATGCTACTGTTTGAATTTTTCTGATGGGGAAAAAATGTACATTTGAAATAGCAAATCAAATAAAATTACATTTATATTGCGTATGTCATACACAAGGTAACATAGTTGCGTGGTTAAAAACAAAGAGAAAAATAAACATATTATTAAAACAGTAGAGTGCAGGAAAGATCATTTAAAAGTGGAAATGTGCAAAAAAGCATGAGGGAAAAAGTGCTCGACACACTTGGCTCATGTCACATCTATTGAGAACTTTTTCCATTTGAGTGCAGCATAATAACTAAATGATGCTTCACCATTTTTGCTTTGGACTCTATGGTCCACTATTTGACCTGACTCTGTAGATCTCAGAGCCCTACTGGGTTTATAATCCATTAGCATTTCTTTCGTGTATTCAGGACCTAAACCATTTGGGGATTTATAAACCAGTAGCACAACTTTGAAATCTATTCTAAAGATGACTGGGAGTAAGTTTAGAGGCTTAAGAATTGGAGTAAAATGCTCTGACCTCTGTGTTCTGGTCAGAAACAGATCTCTAGCATGTTGAACTACCTGGAGCTGTTTAATGCTCTTTTGGCGAGTCCAGTCAGAAGACCATCATGATGGTCAAAACTACTTGAGATAAAAGCATGGATGAACTTCTCCTTGTCTGCTTGGCATATGCAAGTATTCACTCTGGATATTTTCTTCAGATGGTAAAAAGCTGTTTTAGTAATTTATATAATATGACTGTTGGAATCAATCAATACATCAAGGTTTTGGACTTGGTCTTTCGTTTTTAAAGAAATCGACTCGAGGTATTTGGTCACAGCAATCTTTTCTTTACTGCCAAAATCAATTATCTCAGTTATTTTGTGGTTTAATTGAAGGACGTTTTACCTTACCCAGTTTTAGTGACACACCAATGGTACAAGTGTACAGCAACTGCAGTTATTTGGAGACACTGATATATAATTGTGTGACAGCTACAAAGCTTTGATAGTCAACATTAAGGCTCTAAAGAATTTGACCCAAGGATAGGATATACTATTCAGGCTGAACAGGAGGAATCCAAGAAATGATCCTTGACTGACTCCATAGGTCATTGCCATTGGATGAGATTCAATACTTTCAATGGTTATGAAATAACTTATTTCCTCCAGTTAGGGCCTGAACCATTAAAGGACTGCAATAATAAATAAAGAATATGACTTGAATGTCGTACCTGTGAGGCGGACGCATTATCTTTTCGTAAAAGAGAGGCGCTCAAGAATACCAGTTTAGACATATTTCTGGCCAATATCTGAAAGAAATAGGTCTTCTGTGTATGTAGCAAACTTTTTAAAAGTGTTAGATATTTTGATTTCTGATCATGAAAAAAATCAGGTCAAAAACAAGTGCTGCAATTACATTTTTGCTCAGTGTATCATACCGACTGCATAATTTTATTTGCTTTTTTCTCCCCCATGATTTAGTCAGTTTCCAAATTTCACACTTTTAGTTTAATTTTATATTTTCATTTTTAAATAATATGAAAGATTTTCAAGAAATAGCTTTCGCTTTTGAATAACGGCTATCTCATTGATATTGAAATCTCAAGTGAAATATTGATGAGGTGCTTCAAGGAAACTGAACTGTGGGCTTTATTATGAGGCTAATTTGAGTCTAAATGTCTTGTAACTCAGCAGTTTATAGTAAAATTGGCCTGACTTTTTTTTTTTCCCCCTGAAAAGAAGACCGGAAGCGTTTTTATAGTGCTGTTTTTGCAATGGATTTACTCTCTATGGATCTGCACAAATGTAACATCCTTCAGATTTCACAGAAGTCATACAATCCGGTCCTGTATCATGTGACCATATTGAGGTATTTGGTGAATGGAAATGTGTGTGCTGTGACATTTAAATTGATTTTCTATTATTAAGACTATTAAATCTCATTGTTCAGCATGATAGATATGTCTCAGCCTCTGACAAAGGACAGCTGAGCCTTGATCTTCACAGCAGGACTACTGTGACTAAAACCAATAAAAAAGGATTAGCCCCAGAATAAGAGAAGGTGCTGTAGTCCGGTCTTAATTGGCGAGTCCTCAGTTTGATCTAGTCTTGAGGCTGCCACTTGCTGAACTGGTCAATTAATCTTCCCTCCCTTATAATGAGGAAGGGGATTTCCGATGGCTGCTCGCTCACACAAAGACAGAATGTGTGCCCAAAGGATCTTCTGCCCCTGCACAAAGTGACCTGACAATTAAAAAAGATCGCCTCCTACTCCACCAGTTGGCAAATGGCTCTGACCCAACCTTATATCAAAAGGACTAACAGTGACTTCAAATCAACTACCGCAGGCACAAAAAAGAGGGCAAAAGTGTCGAATCCTCCATGAAATAAGATTGTTGCAGCCCAACTTGTGGTCCCCGAATCACTCTGCCCTTCTTCCTTTTGAGGTTAATAAAAAGTGACTTGTTGGAGCCTCCCTGCTGCGGACAACAAATGCGCTCAGGGCTGATATTAATTTAAAGATAGATGACAGTGGAAAAGGTTAAATATGTAGGGTTAACCGTATTTGACCTTGAATTGTTGCTGGCATTAAATCCAGTGGGTGAGAGAGAGGATAATGGAGGAGCCAGTCACAATCAAAGGCAAAATCTAAAAACAATTATGACGTTTGACCTTGACATACTTTTGTTTCTTGCATATGATTGCTCTGCACGTGTCTGTCCTATTTGCTGTCGTGATTGTCTTTCATACTACCCTAAATGCTAGACTCTGGTGCTAACCACATACTGAGTGCCTAAAGTTGTGGAGTTGAGTGGTAGTTTAAGGGCATTGATTTGGTATTTATTAACTTGCAGAATAGACCATAGATTTTGTTGCCCAATGGACGATGAGTGTATCTCTGGAATATGCCCCAAAATGGTTGTCATAAACCAAAAGGGCAAACTTGGCCCTTTACACATCGCTCTGTTATTGTGCCGATTATGCTCCTTCCTGCCCTTCTAAGATTATTTGTAAGAATGTCTTTCGGTCTGACATGTATTAAGAGTGAATTCAAATTGTAAGATCCCAAAAAGTTTGGGGCCGACAATTTAAATAATGAACGTGTTCAATATTTACGACCAAAACTCTTTAAGTCTCTGGGGAACTCTGACTTCTCCCAAGTCATGAGAATGGTGACGTGGAACAGAATGTAGCCAATCAAAGAAGCACACAAGACTGACAAATACCTAAGGCCTCTTGATACTACTGCACCTGGATGGTCTACAACCCCTGAATTGCCTCATGTGACACTTAAATTGCCGGGCACATGTCAAAAAAATTGCTGCTCAGAGAAAGCCACTGAGATCATCTCTCGTGATTGGTCCATTTGAGTCACATGCTGTGATGATGTACTTAGCGTTCCTCCCTTCTCCAAAAAGCACCTATGTTACTGGCTTTTTGTATCATTTGGTCATTTAAGTCCATTTGTTCAATCAGACACTGTTCCATCATCGCCACTGTTGTTGCGTTGTTCCTTATTGCAGAAGGGAAAGTATAAATGGCTACGGGAGATGACCAAAAATGCGGAGGCAACTCTACCCCCTGGCTTCCTCGCCAATGCAAGCTGTAGCAACACTTCTGACTTGGAGAAGAACTGCAGCAAATTTTCAAAACTGCATGCGTGGATTGTGCTTGATTATAAAGGCAAACTACGTGCAGGATAGTTGTCAGCAGTAAGTATCTTTTTTTAGGATAGTCCGGAATCGCCACTGGGATGGTTGTAGCCAAACCTGCACGAGTGACACTTTATGTCCAAACACGATGTCGACCTTCTTGGTTTAACATGGACAAAATCCTTCGACTCTGTTTTCATAGTGGGGAGCACCTTAAGTATAGGTCAAAATCAAGAGTCAAGTCTTTTTGGCTCTGCCTTGTGGAGCACAGACTCCAGCGAGAGTAATTATTTGTGGAGGTTGTAGGACCTCAGGGGGTGACGGAGTGGGCGGGAGGGGCAGAGGGTGCGCTGAAACGGAAAGCACGCCGGTCCCACTCACGCTTGATGCTCAGTGAATCTGAAAGGTCATGTCATGTTTTCTGGCAATTGACTCGATTGGTTTGGATTGTGCAACATAAGGCCGGGACAGTAGTGTGTATGCCTCCTTTGTGTGTGTGTGTGTTTTGCCTATTTGCTGGGAAATGTGCCCCTGGGTTGCTTTTTGCATTGACCTTATTACCCTGCGCTGTGATGTACTTGCTCCATCACTTGCACCCTCTGACTCCAGAACATACACACCGCTAAGTGACTATGGTTCACGCAATACATTAATATTAAAACAATAGAAATCTAACTATATTTAAGGTTATTTTAACTGTAAAACCCTTTTTTTTTTGCAAAATATTAAATGTACAAGGACTTAATTAGTTTTAATGAATACATTAATTGCCATCAAACATGACTTGGATACTGTACCTGGCATCCTAAGCTTCTCTAGTTGAGCCTATGGTACTGCCTACTCATTTTTATTTTATTTTTTTAAAGTAAACTTGTGCCTCCCAGCCATTCTGTGCAAGTAATTTACCAGAACAATGTGATGGTAACCTCTCCCCTTTAGCTATCATTGCAGAGGCTCATGTTTGCAGCTATAAATATAAATGCAATTTAACAGAAATACCAAGGTAGTTGCTTGAAATATTGCTGTGTATCACTGTGGTCCCACTAAAATGAAAATATAAAAATATCCATTGAAACTCTGCATAGTCGAGGTTCGGCCTGTATAAATCTGCCTGTTGCCAGCTTTGTATTTTTCACCCATGATCTGTTATTCTTTGAAAAGCCATACAATTGTATTTTTTTTTTGTCCTCAGGCTTTGGCACCTGGATGCCAAGATACCTTTGAAATGAGTTGAGGAGCTTCATTTAAACAATTTTGTCTTTTGCCACCATCTGGTGACATAGATAGGCAGTTACACTACAGTATAAACATTTTAAGAATTATTTAAAGTTTTAAAACATAACTTGAAGATATTTTTGATTGTAAAAAGCATTTGAGTTTTGTAACTCTGACCTTCTAATGCTGCAAATTCACCATATGACTATTTTTAATTCTTGACAATCTATAAAATATCTGGATCCATCCATCCAGATCATACATCCATCCATTTTCAACCCCTTATCCGAGGTCGGGTTGGTGGGGTAGGGGGCGGGAGGCATTGGCTTTGGAAGGGACATCCAGACTTCTCTCTCCCAAGCCACTCCATTAGATGTTTCGGGGGAATCCCGAGGCGTTCCCAGGTCAGCTAGAGACATAGTCTCTCCACCTTGTCCTGGGATGTCCCCAGGATCTCCTCCCAGTGTGGGTGCCTGAAACACCTCATCAGAGAGGCATCCGAATCAGAGGCCCCAGCCACGTCCTCCGGCTCCTCTCAATGTGAAGGACCAGTGGCTGTACACTGAGCTTCTCCCGGGTGACTGAGCTTCTCACCCTATCTCTAAGGAAGAGTCTAGACACCCGGCAGAGAAAACTAATTTCAGCTGCTTGTATCCAGGATCTTGTTCTTTCGGTCATGACCCACAGCTCTTGACATTAGGTGAGGATAGGAATGTAGATCGATCTGTAAATTGAGAGCTTCCCCTTTTGGCTTAGCTCCCTCTTTACCATAACGGACTGAAACAAAGGCTGTGTCACTGCAGATGCTGCACCGATCTGCCTGTCGATCTCACAGTCCACTATTCCCTCAGTCGTGAACAAGACTCCAAGATACGTAAACTCCTCCACTTGGTGTAGGATCTCATCGCCGACCTGGAGAGGGCATGCCACGCTTTTTGAACTCGGGACCACGGTCTCAGATTTAGAGGTGCTGATTTTCATACCAGTCTGCTCACACACTCTGCTGCGAACGCTCCAATGAGAGTTGGAGATCATGGCTTGATGAAGCCAACAGAACGACATCATTTGCAAAAAGCAGAGATGCAATACTGAGGCCATCAAACCGGACCCCGTCTATGCCTCAGCCGTACCTAGAAATTCTGTCCATAAAAATTAGGGACAGAATTGGTGACAATGGGCAGCCTTGTCAGAGTCTAATCCTCATGGGAAATGAGTCGACTTACTGCCGGCTAAACTCTGACCCAGGTCTATCAAGGGGTTTGGTACCTCATACTTCCAAAGCACCCCCTCCAGGACTCCCCGAGGGACATGGTTGAATGCGTTTTCCAAGTCCACAAAGCACATTTAGATTGGTGGGGCGAATTCCCATCCTCCCTTGAGAACACCGCTGAGGGTGTAGAACTGTTCCACTATTCCATGGCCAAGACGAAAACCACACTGCTTGTCCTGACTCAAAGATTTAACTTCGCAATGGACCCTTCTCTCCAGCACTCCTGAATAGACCATACCAGGGAGGCTGAGGAGTGTCCCCTGTAGTTGAAACACACCCTCCGATCCCCCTTCTTAAAAAGTGGCACTACCAAACCGAGTCTGTGAAGCCAGTGGCACTGTCCCCGATGTCCATGTGATGTTACAGAGGCGTGTCATCGAGGACAGTCCCACAACATCTAGAGCCTTTAGGAACTCTGGGCAAATCGCATCCAACCTCAGGAGCTTGCCCGCGAGGGTTTACCTCGTTCCCCAATGTCCCTGTCTTCAGCCATTGCCCAGCTCACACTCCACCCAACCCCTATGGTGGTCAGCTCATGGGAAGCGGGACACACGTTACTGTCTCGTGGTGTGGCTGGCCAGGCCCCCTGGGTGCAGGCCCACCCACAAGGCACTTGCCCTCGAGCCCGACCTCCAGGCCCGGCTCCAGAGGGGTGGCCCCGGTGACCAGGGAAGGGAAACCTTAATCCATTTTAATTTTCCATAATTGGGGTCTTTTCGCTGTGCTTTGTCTGGTTCCTCACCTAGAACCTGTTTGCCATCGGCGACCGTATCAGGGACGTCAAGTCCCAGACCGTCAGACAACTTAGCTCCTAGGATTGGGGCACACCTCGATGAAGTGAGGGCTTACAAGAGGAGTATCTGGATCCTGTTGTCCTGTTGTGAAACTATATATATATTTCAAAATAATAGTTTTGTTGGGTGTTTTTTTTTTTTTTTGGAACAACTTTCAAACGACTATATAATGTAATGCTTGATGACTTGAAAATTATGCCGACTGTCATTCACATCGACTATTTCGGGAAATCAGTCATTTACATAACTAATTTGGAATGGAGTGGATTATTGCATTTTGTCATGACCTTTTTAAAAACCTAAAATTATTACTTTTTTATGACTGGGATTTCAGTTCTTAATGAATTCAATTTTATAATATTTTTTCATAAATTAATAATGCTCAAATAAAAGGGAAATTACGATGACTCTTAGCTGGATATTTTTAGTCTTATGCCATGTTATTATTTATGGAGAAAGCCAGCAAAGAGGAGTGAGTGTTTTCTCCAGGCAATAGCCCACAACATGTAGTTTTACCAGCAAATCCTTCGCCAGGCCTCAGTCCTCCATGCCTACGCGCTTGACTTCTGCACTCCAGCAGATCAGTGGCAGAGGTCCAGAATCACTTAGATCATTTTACCCGGGGCGCAAAGGGGGCAGAGAGGAGCCACTGACCCAGCGCTCGTCAAGGCAGGGCTTTACGCCTCGCTGGCTTTCCGAGTGTGACATTTCTCCTGTATTTGCCCCCGCCCACTGCTTCCCTCCGTATGCAACCATCAAGGCAGCGTGAGGAAGAAAATAAAAAAAATAAAAACATCATTGTCTGTGGCGATATCAATCAAATGCACAGCATCTGGGGTCACTCTCCTGTCACGACTCCTTGTTTACTGTCCCGCCTCTCATGCAAACTGACAAAAACGACAGAATGTCATCAATGTTAGCCAACGTAATCCCTTAATGCAATGTGACGTTTTTCATCGGAAAACACATATCATACCTGTCTTTCTCCCATCATCCTTCCCCCAGAACAAACACCTCCCGCCCCCGTCGCCACCGAGGGTCATACATCAGTCATGACATTATTAAAGGTTCAATTGTGCCCTAAAACAAGGCCTCTCCTCAGCGAGGATGTGTTGTAGAACAGATGGGGCTTACGCAGAGCGGCTTTAACGTCTATTTTAAGTGCTTTGGAGACAACGATCTAATGAGACATTTACATTTGTTTCAGGGGGTTTAAGAAAGCTCAGACAAAAGCCACAGTCAGTCATCAAAAATATTACATTGAATCATACAGTGCTTTGTCAAAACTTTGTTGAGCCAGGTCTCATATTTTACATAAAAAAAAATCTCACAGCGCACCAAAATAACAATATTCTGAAAAGTATGTAAAATAAATCCATGCAATTTATGGGAGATAGGGACAGTGCCCTGACGTGAAGAGCAATAATAATAAAAAAAAAAAAAATAAGAACACAAATAACGTCTCCAACGTTTTGTAATTCCGTTTATGAACCATTTAATGATGACCTGACTAAAACATTAAAATATCATCCATCCATCAATCCATCCATTTTCTTAGCCCCTTATCCTCATAAGGGTTGCGGAGAGTGCTGGAGGCTATCCCAGCTGTCAACAGGCAGGAGGCAGGGTACACCCTGAACTGGTTGCCAGCCAATCGCAGGGCACATCGAGACAAATAGCCACACTCACAGTGTCCAATTAATATTGCATGTTTTTGGGATGTGGGAGGAAACTGGAGTGCTCGGAGAAAACCCACGCAGGTCCCGGGAGAACATGCAAACTCCACACAGGTGGGGCTGGGATTTAATCCGGCACCTCAGAACTGTGAGCCCAATGCTTTCCAGCTGAGCCACCGTGCCACCATTTTAATATCATTTCAAACATTTTACAATTTGATATTTAAAAATAAATGTCTTAAAATTGATTTGATTTTGAGAAAATGCTCTCAAAGTTCAATTGTACATACACAAGCAATGAAGGCTCTCACTTCCACGAACAACACAGGCTAAACTTAGTTCCTCGCTGACAAACAACACTTACCTTTCATTCATAGTAGTCTTCTTTTCTACTCAAAATTTTTTTTCCACAAAATTGTACACACAACATTGCTTATTCAGTAATCAAAAATTATTTTGTTTATATTAGGAATTTTATTATACCAAAAAAAAAACAAAAAAAAAACATGCACATACTTTTCCACACCAATATTTTGTTGATGCACCTTGAAAGCAATTACAACCTCAACTTGAATCTACTCCTGGCTTTTTATCTGTGCCAGAACAGCATACAATGGTGCATACACAGTACATCTTGTAGTATGCAGTTCCAGTGTGTATTGACTGGTGGGAGCAGACTTGTCCATATGTCACTTAACGTAACACTTGGGATGTTCAACACGTGTCTACGAAAGCCCGAAGTTTCCAGGACAATCTGTTCCACCGGGCTCACTCTAGCGCCGTGACCTCAATTCTTGACTGCTGTTAAAGCCTCCTTGCACACATTTTCTTGACAAAGTCAGCGTGGGCAGCTCCTCTATCTCTTTCTGAGCAAACAGTGTGCAGAAGCTGCTCAAATATCAAACATTGACGCTGTGGAGGAGCCATGAGTTATCATCCCACATCCTGAGCTGTGGCAGCATCTCTAACTTGGCAACCCTGTGAAATGACACTTTCAATTGGGGTCAATTGGACCCCTGCTTCTGGATTTCCGGCAGCCGTCTCTGCCAAGGGGTAATCACAGGCCGCAGATATAATTAGAGTAACAGGCTGTAGATCAGCTAGTGTAACGGAATTTTTAAGCAACACTAGGGGTCAGTGGCAGTCCATCTCATCATCCAGAGAGACTGTTTCCATCTTGGATAGCATTACTTCCCATAAAGGATAACATTGTACAGTGAACCCCTGTTCTTTGCGGATGGTAGGTTCCAGACTTGAAAAATGGGCTTTTACGCTTTTCTAGCTTCAAGGTTTAAGGGCTTTATTATTACCTCCTCATTCACCTACCGATGACACAGGTCAGGAGCAATTGCTAGTAAATATGTAACACATTTTTTAAAACCCATCAATTTTTTTTTAAATGTGACACATCCCACAAAAGCCTGTGGTGTGTGTTCCTAGTATTCCTAAAATTACTGGTGTGTTAGTCGCGTGTTCACCTGTTTGTTTGTTTGTTAGTAGTGGCTACGTTTCGGCTCACTGAGAATCACATAACGACACAACTGCATTCTGAGTCAGCTGGGGCAATATCTTCCAGATCGACACCAAACATGAACAGGTGTTTCTTCCAATTCCAATTCCACCACATGACAAAGTTTTGTGGAAATCTGTGATATAGTTTTGGCTGAATCACAAACCAAACAGTCCTTTGAGATCAATTCAGCTCACCTTTGCACTTTTGTACATACGGTAGGTTAACTGATTATATATTCATTTGCTTTATCATAAAAATATTTGTCTTCACTTTCAAACGATTCCCATAATAGGCTTTCTCAAACAAAGCATAACATCTCGGTGGCATATGACATGGCACTCTAGTAATTATCTAATTGTTCAAGCCATGTCTTTCGTTTGATTTATGGTCTTGTATCAGTGCGGGAACGGATTTCTAATGAGGTCTCCCCCCTCCCAGCACTTGTGAAAATATAAACCTGAATTATGTGGCACCGGTCCAATTATTTCTTTGTTGGGCCGAGACGCCCGGTGACATTGATAGTGTGCATCCACAAACAGCTGCTGCTGAAGCTTTCACCTAATAACAATAATATGATCAATCATTTTTTGATGGCCCCACCACACCTCCCACCACGACTGGTGAAACGAGACCCTTTCTGTACACTTACGGTACATTTTTTTAATCTGAAAACTTCTATCAGGAGCCAAAAATGTCTTTTTTAAAAAAATCAAAATACAGTTACATCGAGAAGCCACATGGAAATAGACACAGTAGTCTTATTTTAGCTTGAAGCGACCATCTTGAACCGATTTTGACAATTTACAGGGGTCACAATAAGGAGGAGTCCTCCCAGAGATTTTGATCGTTTGCTACCAAATTTGAGAAGGTTAAAGGTCAAGTGTCATCCCTATAGACATTCTAAAACAGATAGTGTAATGAAAAATACATATAACATAATTCACTTCAATGTCTACACGAAAAAGTAACTATGAGCGGAAAGCATGTCATCCATGCACAAAGTGCGAAAGTCTCATTCAACATCCAAGTGGTCGCCATATTGGCTGCATTTACTGTCCGGTGCGGTAGCCTTCGCTGGTGAGCCGTCATGGCAGCCTTCACAGGCGACACGTCACGGCAGCCTTCGCGGGCAAGCCTGATGCAAAAACCGTCTGATGTGCACATCGACACATTTAGCACCCCTGTCATACGTACGCAGATCTTTTGTTACATTATGAGAAACGGATTACGTGGTCCGCCCCAAACTATTATTTTTTTTAGTAGCTGTATGCACACCTGCCTGTCATTTGGAACCCACAAAGCTCTCATCCTTTGCACCCGTGCAATCCATTTTTCACGAGGAACCGGGTCGCTTGCAAACTTATGAAGGGTAAATCCATCCTCCAGAGTGTTCAAGTAATGTCCAACAATGCAACAAAATCATGTTTTGTGGTGAAAAAATGCATGGGTCCATGTCGGCTGCCATTTTTTCATTAATAACATACTAAAAATCATGCATTTCATGACAGTGGCCCTTTAAACTTGACCCTGATAAATAGTGAAACGAAATGAAATGAGAAAGGTTTCATTTGTTTGTCACCGGGAAGCGAGGCTGCAAAATTTGGTGACTCACCAGTGATTTAGTATTGCATTCCAGAATTTTTGGAAGGGGTCCTACACAACGGAATTCCTCCCTAAGATTTGGTGTGAATGCTACTAAATTTGAGCCATTTATGCTCAAGAAAGATGTATGACTAAATTTGATAATTTGTCATTGGTTTAGTAGTGCAACTGGAATATTTTTTTTTTGCAAAGTCCAGCCTCCAATGCCAGTTTCACCACGCCATGTGGAATTTGGTAGGTGTATCGATCATGAATAGACCCATAAAAAAATCCTCAAGGAGCCATGCTTGAAAAGACACAAAGTCCGCCATGTTGGTTGGTAGAGGGTATTTTAGGAGTATGTTTAGCTATTCCAGGGGTCCTTTAAAAACAAAATCCTCCACCAGGTATTTCTGAATGTTGTTGATTTTTAACCTTGTGTATACTAAACAGACAGGTGACCATAAATTGTAAATTGTATGAGTGGAACGTGGCAGCCAACTTCAATCACTCGCTAAAAACCAAATTTCATAACTCAAGCAGTTTTGTAAAATTTCAGGGGTCTTTCAAAGAACTCCTGCAGATTTTTATCCGATTCCTACCAAATTCAAACCTCGAATACTTTTGCAATGCTTTTGGAAAATTATGAAACACGTTCATTTTCGTCATTGGGTGTGGGTGAAGCATGGGAACAGATTCAAAATGACCCCGATTTGTCCCCCTGACTCTCGTCACGTAATCTGACAAAAGTCTCTGGCAGAACAGAGGACGCACATTGCCGCAGGCACCCCCAAAATCCAGGAAAATATAAGCAAATTGACCTTATCATCTTCAACATACTGCTGTGATGTAGCATTGTTTTTTTTAAACCTATAATGTTGCAATATTGCATAATTTATTGATTTTAGCATGTTTAATAAATTTTAGACAAAAAATGGCCAAGTGGCCGTTACGTCCTTCGATTTTTTTCTATGTGGCTATAGGAGGAAAAAATTTCAACACCACTGCTAGAGGTGTATTTTATGGCAATATGTATTTTGGGAAGCTGAAGAGGAGGGAAATTTAAAATTTTGCAGGACAAGTCTGTGTAATCCTGCAGTAGTGGATGGATCGTGTGTTTCCAAATCCTGACGCATTTTTCAGGGAAATGACTTGAATCGTACCTTCCATTAATCCAGGCACTCCCCCCTATTATGAAGTTCAGGGCACAAAGTCAACAAACAGCCACTATGTGGAGCAGGGAGTGAAGCCTCAAGGACAGAGTTGACACAGTACATAAAGCCCTCCCCTGCACACTCTGTGGAGACAGCAGGAGGCTGGGACTATCTGGGTTGAAGAATAGCGCCAGGCACAAGCACATCCACAATACAGATGAGCGTTCCCCCTTCAAATTAGCACCACGCACACAGACCGGCGCCGGTGTAGGTGATGAAAAGATGCACGGCTGCCACTATTTGTGGCGCCGAGGCATTCATCAAATTAATTACTGGCGAATCTGAGCACCTCTCTGATACCTCTTTATTTTGAGTCGGGTAAATGGGGCCTCAGACTGGAGCTGACAGGGGAGGCCTAATACACCCACAGTGTCCCCCCCCACCCCACCCCACCCCACCCCGCTTGCACATAATTAATCGAAATCTTCACCCGCTTGACAAATTGGAATGATGAATCTATCTTCTATGAATAGCTTAAGAGAAAACGCATAATCAGTCAAAGCTATACAGTTTGAAGCAACATCTCACTCCTTCTCGGACGCTCTCTCTCTCCCGTCGGGTATGATCTATTAGGGCGCAAAGCAAACATGGCTTTTGAAAAAGACTCCCCCTGTTCTCGGCAACTCAATTGATAACTTTGACTTCTTACTGTAATGGAGCGGTCAAGGTGGAGAGTTCTTTCCTTATAGTTCAAAAGAAATGGAAAGAATATAAATCAAACATTGGTGTTCTTTAGCGCTGCAAACACATGTGCACAGATGTTAACATGAGAAATGTTAACAGGAGAGGCATATATTGCATTTTTATTTATGGGAAATATTGCTGATATTACACGTCAACATACTGTAACAACTTTTGTGGCGCTGCATTGGATTGTGATGCTATTTGCGGGTGATAGGGACTGAGCAAGACCATTAATAGCGATTTACAAAAGATACGATGCTAGCCCAATTATAACTGCGAAACTATGATCGGAGTGTGAAGCGGCTGGGATAAGAATCAGCACCTCCAAATCCTGGAACTCGTAATAAAGGCAAACTGTTTGGAACCTGAGATGTAAAGCATTTTGGGGTGCCATCAACTTCCCGGAGGCTACAGTATAGAATACAACATAATTAAATGAAAACGTATTCGATGCCGGGCATCGGATAAAAGCGAGTGGGCATCTACGGCAGTGTACATCCGTGCACTGTCCACACTAATGAATCGTCGGCGGCCCGTTTTCAGAAGACCAGTTAAAACAGAACATCCTTTTTGCAATAGCTGCCAAGAAGGCAGCATGATAAATGTCAATAAGATTAAAATTTATTTCAGTTGTTTATCTCACCTCCACCTGTCTAAGTGTTACAAAAATAAATAGTTGAGGTGGATGAATTCCAGGTCACATTAATGGTGGATAAAGTTTGAAAGGATTTCTCTTGGTCAAGATTTTTTTACAAAACAAAAGCCTTGTATTTGAACAGGGGTGTTTAGACTTTTTGTGTCACTTCAGCCTTTTTCCTGTTTTTGAAATTTGCCTTGTGAGCCTACAATATTGTGCTGTTTAACAAGTATAAACAATACAGTTTGAGACCATTTCTTGGGAGTTGAATTCGTGTTTAGTTCTTATTTTACAAAGATTTTATTTGATCAAATTTCATTTTCTATGTTGTCGGTTTAGGGATATCATTATTGTTCATGAATACCTGAATTTGCACATTCCCATTTTATTTTTTTTTTTTTTTTAAATTTATTTGATGTTCATGCTCTGATTTAAAAAAAAAAATCTCACTAATTTCTCATAACTTGAGTAGTTTTTTTTCAGAGTACTTCTTCATTATGACAAATTATTATAATTATTCGGAGGGTTTTTACTTTTACTTGTGCTGTATAATTCTAAAGTAACAATACACTAATTTGAGTACAATATTTGGTTACTCTATGCATCCCTGAAAACTCACCTCGGCATTGTCTACAAAAGTTGTTACTGTAGTCACTTGTTTAAAGGTGAAACCATAGATACTGGTCATTAAATTGTGCCTCTTTTCACGCATATTGTAGTTCCAGATTTTTTATGAATGCAAGGACACATGCAAGGGAATGAAAAATCACACAAAAGATATACTGTGCGTGTGGGTGAATGTGAAGGTTGTTGGTTTGAAGGACATATCTTGTCCATGGTAAGTAGTCATCCTTAATAGGTTTTGGTTTGGAAGTGAAAAATCATCTTGCCGCATGTGTATGTGACATTATAGCGTTCTCCAGGGAAAGGTGCAGACTGATCTTGGGTCAGCAGGAAGAGGAGCAAGATAGGGGGCTAAATAAAGGCTAGGCTTCATGAAAAAGGGCACAAATCATTTTGGTTTTGATACTTTCAATTGTATATACAGTATACAGCAAATTGAGTATTCCAATCTTCTAGGAGATTGATAAAATTCCCTAGTAAACTTCTAGTAAAGTAGTAAAATCCTTCGCCTAAATTAAAAGTCATTAATGAATGCCTTCAATTTTAATTGCACTGATCATAACACGATTGGACCAGGTTTAAAACAACTGTGAGGAAAGTTTAATGTTGTCTAGTATTTAATAATTAGACATTAATAGGTTTTCCCCAGTATACTCAAGCTATTGCTCTGTCTTGTTCTCCAAGGTAAAGTCCACATCAGCTCATGTCCATGTGTATGAAGCCCACAGGAGATGTTTTCTTACAATTGTGCAACAATAGCTAAAAAAAAAAAAAAAAAAAAATCCATATGGGCGTTTTTTGGTCTTGTTTTTATGATGAAACATCATGCCTTATTTGGGTATTACCAAACAATAAAGGAAATATGTGACTTAAGTGTGGCAGGCGTTACTATAAATGCCATGATCGTGCAACGTGGTCAAACGCAACTGAACTGAATCATCGCATAAAAATAAGAATTATCAATGTTGATCATCATTGTTAATTTGTTTCAGGTTTTATTAATTTCTTTTCTGAAATTTCTTAAAATTTCAATACCTTTGTTTTCTGAAATCTAAAACTGGTTCACAATTTTATTATATTGTTTTACTCCATACAGCTGTGCCTTTAGCTACAAGTGACTCCACTTACGAGTTTTTGTAGATATGACCTGTCGTTCGGCCGATTATTTATTTATTTATTATTATAATTTTTTTACTTCGGTCCAAAACTGGCACTGGCCTCTACTCATTTCCCAACATGGAGTATTTCAGACAGTAAACAATTTAAAAAAAAAGGCTTCAAGCTCTTTATTAACACTCCCAATGGAGGTTCACTGACAATCTAATATAAAACAAAAACAATTACACGTGTATTCAAAACAACCACATAGCTTTCTCCTAATAGTCTGTTCAGTTGTATGACCTGACCAGAATATTATTAAAATGATCTGTTGAAAAATCATCCCTCTCGGGTTCCATTTTATGCCTCTAATTTAATTTCAATTATTATTTTACAACCGGTCACGGCGCAAAAAGAATAGCCAATTCGAGATTGTAGAGAAAAGACGCAAGACTGAGTAGGATGTAAAATCATTTGCTTATGCATCCCATGCACACGCAGCCTCATGGGGGCACACTGTAGCATCTCACGGAGACTATTATAGTTTCCATGGCTGGATTATTGAGTAAATCCGGTTCGCTACAAAAATTGAGAGGTAGGAACTGGACAGTTCCCGAGACAAATCAAGGGTGAAACGCATTGTATGTAAATGTGGTTTCCTCCAGTATATGCAGTTTGAAAAATTTCAGACTGTACCTGTGATTGCTAACTAGCAGTACAAAACACAATAGATAGGCTAACAAAAGGATTGATGTCAAAGGGTTATAAGCTTCTAAGCAGTTGATATTTGAACATATGTCTTCTTTTCCTTTCGGCTTGTCCCGTTAGGGGTCGCCACAGCGTGTCATCTTTTGCCATCTTAGCCTATCTCCTGCATCTTCCTCTCTAACCCCAACTGCCCTCATGTCTTCCCTCACCACATCCATAAACCTTCTCTTTGGTCTTCCTCTCGCTCTTTTGCCTGGGAGCTCCATCCTCAGCATCCTTCTACCAATATACTCACTCTCTCGCCTCTGAACATGTCCAAACCATCAAAGTCTGCTCTCTCGAATCTTGTCTCCAAAACATCCAGCTTTGGCTGTCCCTCTAATGAGCTCATTTCTAATCCTATCCAACCTGGTCACTCCGAGCGAGAACCTCAACATCTTCATTTCTGCCACCTCCAGTTCTGCTTCCTGTTGTTTCTTCAGTGCCACCGTCTCTAATCCGTACATCATGGCCGCCCTCACCACTGTTTTGTAAACGTTGCCCTTCATCCTAGCGGATACTCTTCTGTCACATAGAACACCACACACCTTCCACTGGCTGTTCTATGCAGCTTGGACCCGTTTCTTCACTTCCTTATCACACTCACCATTGCTCTGTATTGTTGACCCCAAGTATTTGAAGTCGTCCACCCTCGCTATCTCTTCTCCCTGTACCCTGACTCTTCCCCCTCCACTTTTCTCATTCACGCACATATATTCTGTTTTACTTCGGCTAATCTTCATTCCTCTCCTTTCCAGTGCATGTCTCCATCTTTCTAATTGTTCCTCTGCATGCTCCCTGCTTTCACTGCATATCACAATATCATCTGCGAACATCATGGTCCAAGGGGATTCCAGTCTAACCTCATCTGTCAGCCTATCCATTACCACTGCAAACAGGAAGGGGCTCAGAGATGATCCCTGATGCAGTCCCACCTCCACCTTAAATTCCTCTGTCACACCTAAGGCAAATCTCACCATTGTTCTGCTGCCATCATACATGTCCTGTACTATTTTAACATACTTCTCTGCCACACCAGACTTCCGCATGCAGTACCACAGTTCCTCTCTTGGTACTCTGTCGTAGGCTTTCTCTAGATCCACAAAGACACAATGTAACTCCTTCTGACCTTCTCTGTACTTTTCCACGAGCATCCTCAAGGCAAATAATGCATCTGTGGTACTCTTTCTAGGCATGAAACCATACTGTTGCTCGCAGATACTTACTTCTGTCCTGAGTCTAGCCTCCACTACTCTTTCCCATAACTTCATTGTGTGGCTCATCAACTTTATTCCTCTATAGTTCCCACAGCTATGAACATCCCCTTTGTTCTTAAAAATGGGAACTAGAACACTTTTCCTCCATTCTTCAGGCATCTTTTCGCCCGCTAGTATTGTGTTGAATAAGTTGGTCAAAAACTCCACAGCCATCTCTCCAAATTGCTTCCATACCTCTACCGGTATGTCATCAGGACCAACTGCCTTTCCATTTTTCATCCTTTGTAGTGCCTTTCTGACTTCCCCCTTAGTAATCATTTCCACTTCCTGGTCCTTCACTCTTGCCTCTTCAACTCTTCCTTCTCTCTCATTTTCTTCATTCATCAACTTCTCAAAGTATTCTTTCCATCTATTTAGTACACTACCGGCACCAGTCAACACATTTCCATCTCTATCCTTAATCACCCTTACCTGCTGCACATCCTTCCCATCGCTATCCCTCTGTCTGGCCAACCTGTAGAGATCCTTTTCTCCTTCTTTCGTGTCCAACCTGGTGTACATGTCTTCATATGCCTCTTGTTTAGCCTTTGTCACCTCTACCTTTGCCCTACGTCGCATCTCGATGTACTCCTTTCGCCTCTCCTCAGTCCTCTCAGTATCCCACTTCTTCTTCGCTAATCTCTTTCCTTGTATGACTCCTTGTATTTTGGGGTTCCACCACCAAGTCTCCTTCCCCCCTTTCCTACCAGATGACACACCAAGTACTCTCCTGCCTGTCTCTCTGATCACCTTGGCTGTCGTCGTCCAGTCTTCCGGGAGCTTCGGTTGTCCATCGGGAGCCTGTCTCACCTCTTTCCGGAAGGCCGCACAACATTCTTCCTTTCTCAGCTTCCACCACATGGTTCTCTGCTCTACCTCTGTCTTCTTAATCTTCCTCCCCACCACCAGAGTCATCCTACACACTACCATCCTATGCTGTCGAGCTACACTCTCCCCTACCACTACTTTACAGTCAGTAACCTCCTTCAGATTACATCGTCTGCACAAAATATAATCTACCTGCGTGGTTCTACCTCCGCTCTTGTAGGTCACAATATGTTCCTCCCTCTTCTGGAAATAAGTGTTCACTACAGCCATCTCCATCCTTTCTGCAAAGTCCACCACCATCTGCCCTTCAAAGTTCCTTTCCTGGATGCCGTACTTACCCATCACTTCTTCATCGCCCCTGCTTCCTTTACCAATATGTCCATTACAATCTGCACCAATCACAACTCTCTCGCTGTCTGGGATGCTCAGAACTACTTCATCTAGTTCCTTCCAGAATTTCTCTTTCAACTCTAGGTCACATCCTACCTGTGGTGCATAGCCGCTAACCACATTATACATAACACCCTCAATTTCAAATTTTAGTCTCATCACTCGATCTGATACTCTTTTCACCTCCAAGACATTCTTAGCCAGCTCTCCCTTTAAAATAACCCCTACTCCATTTCTCTTCCCATCTACTCCGTGGTAGAATAATATAAACCCTGCTCCCAAACTTCTAGCCTTACTATCTTTCCACCTGCTCTCTTGGATGCACAGAATATCAACCTTTCTCCTAATCATCATGTCAACCAACTCCTGAGCTTTTCCTGTCATAGTCCCAACATTCAAAGTCCCTACACTCAGTTGTAGGCTCTGTGCATTCCTCTTTTTCTTCTGACGCTGGATCCGGTTTCCTCCTCTTCTTTGTCTTCGACCCACAGTAGTGGGGGCGGGCGTTGTTAACCCGGGCCACGACCAATCCGGTATGGGATTGTATGTATGTATGTATATATGTAACATATATGTACATGTATATGTATAACATATGTAACACAGACAAATCCGTCCATTTTCCCCAGCGCTTAACCTCACGGGCGTGCCAGAGCGATCCCAGCTATCTTTGAGCGAAGGGCAGGGTACGCCCTGAAGCGTTCTCCAGCCAATCACAGGACACATAGAGACAAACAAACATCCACATTCACATTTACAACAACAGCCAATTTAAAGTCCTTAGTTAACCTACCATGCATGTTTTTGGGACGTGGGAGTAAACCGGAGGAAAATACAGGCAGCCACAGGAAGAACATGCTAACTCCTCGTAGGCAAGGCCAGATTTGAACCCAGGTCCTCGGAATTGAGGCAGTCGTCCTGCCCAACACAGACTTAGAATATTGGAAATATTTCAAGACATTCCTGACCCTGTTTTTAAAATAAATTTAATAATGAAAAAAAATCTAAAATTACTGCAGCTTACTGAGTCTTTGTGTAACTTCATATTTATGTCTATTGGCCAAGGCATGCACATCACTAGTAGCAGCACAGTGTCCTTTGAATTGAACAAAATACGTTTAATTATTTCTAGTTTATTTCAGCATAATGTTACTGTGTTGTTTTTTTAAGGAAAAGGATGGGTGGGAAAAAAAGAGTTATTTTTCTTATTTAAAAACACTACAATTGTTTTGGTGGGGGGAATGCTTTAATGGCCTTTCCATTAATTTGACTGATGAAAGATGATTTGAGAGCCAAGTATTTAGAGTTCTGAGAGGAGTCACAGAACAAATTAAAGTTATATCTCAAGGTAGCGCACCCAAGAAAAAGCGTGTGACTGTGTGTCTCTGGGAATCAAGTCCGACAACATTGCATTTGTAACAATAGTTTTTAGACCTGTAGAGTGCTCTGGGAAAAAATTAATTTGAGACACATTTCGATCTTTAAACAAAGACACCAGTGAAGGCTTTAAAGGACCTTGGCTCCTTGACGGAAAAAATCTTTGCTGTGGAGCGTGACACCAGCACTTCCTCCGCACGGTCCTATTATCAGATGAGCCTGCGGTGTCCAACCTAATCCCGCTTCGTCAAGGCGCTGTGGACAGCAGTTGCCGACCGTCAATTAATCACCCGCTAGCTGCGCTGACCGCCCTCAGGCCCTGCGTGGGAGCCTGTAGTGAGAAGTAACCAAATATAAATACTTACTTACTATACATAATTTGAATTTCTTGAAATACTGTATGTGCTTTACGAGAAATATTTTTCTTTTAAAAGTTTTTACATTTACCTCCTACATTTGAAAATAGATATCTGCACTTTCTACTCCTGAATTCAACATAAGTTGTCAATTTTTTTTCAACCTCAGCGGATGACATTAAATTTAAAAAAAGGCATAAATAGAGAGAGTTACAGTCGGTCAATTTGAGTACTGTCCAAGTTAATAAAAGAGAGAAAGTATATGGTATATATGTAATGCACTGAAAAAAAAATACTTACTGTAATTTCCGGCCTATAAGCTGCGACTTTTTTCACATGCTTTCAACCCTGCGGTTTATGCTGTGATGCGTCTAATTTGTGCATTTTTTCTAACGGCCGCAAGAGGGCACTCAAGCAAAAAAGGTAAGAGTGAGACCAGTGGAATATATGTGCCGCGGAAGTGACTTTTACCGGTATGTTTTTTTTTTTTTTTAATTGGCCCTGTTAGCACTGCGCTAGTGTTAGCGCTGTGCTAGTGTGTTGCTGCTATGTTCCTGCCGCATCTCAGTGATTTTTACTGGTAAGTTTTTTTTAACTGGCCCTGTTAGCACCATGCTACGATAAGTACATTTCAAAGTTAGGACTTTTTAACTTTTCCTTAAGTACCGTGAGTACTTCCACTTTCACCAAAGTGTTTTTTACACGAGTATCTTTTTTTTTTCCCAGTGTACCTTTGCTGCATCTGGTGAGATGTCAGTGGTTTTAAGCATGGAATGGGCTGAGCGTGTAAGAGAGTTACAAAGTAGGCTTTCAAAGGGTTTGTGTGGGCCGTCAAGCTGGCTGCAGAGTGACTGTCAGGCGACTTGGGGCCAAGTGCATCGGATATGGTACCATCAGATTAACCTTCAGGCTGAGCCTGAACCACTTCCTGTTCGAGTACCTCAGATTCATTTTTAATTGAAAGGAATTTCCAATTTCCCTGCGTCCCATTGTCGGAACGGCTTCTCCGTGAGTAAAGACCGGTGAGTGAGCTCATTTACTCGGTTTCACTCTCGGGGCTTCAGTGCTACGGAGCTAAGCTGCATTCTGAGAAGTCCATTGTCTTATTGCAAAGCTTGTGAATATTGGATAAACCAATTTTCCGCCCAAAGCCTTTATCTGAAAGCCAGCCTCCCCGGGTGCCGCTCCTCAATTCCCGACAAGCAGATAAAATTGTGCCTTACTTTTCATTTAACGTCAGGTAAATGTCATTGCGAAGTGCATTTTCATTCATCGCGTTGTACTTCGAACTCCAAACCCACCGCACTTAATTTTTTTTTCAGTGATATTCCTTGTAAATGTAAGCATTTTGGGGCCTGTGGCTTGAAGCGCTGCAGAACAGAGAGGCTGCAGAGTTCATAAATGAGTAAGACTCTCCAAATGAGTTTGGTGACCTCTTAAACTCCATGAAATTAATATAAGCAGACATCCTCCTTGCCGCGGGGCTAGCACAGAGCTGGAGAAGATCACTTAAGCTCTCCAAGTTTCATCAAACTTTTATAAGACGACTTTCAAGACACATTGTTGCTGCTGCCGGTGATGATGGTGAACATTATGCAGCCAGACAAACCTGTACTAGCCCCACTTAACCCTTCGTCAGGAACGTTGGGGGGGGGGGGGGGGAGGGGGGGGGATCATAAACCTCCATCCGCACATGTAACTTCACCCTGGAGCTTTTCGCAGGGATCTTTTCTGATTTGTTTTTACAAGCTTGCCAGTTTGCAAACTCATGGCTCGCGGTACTCTAAACATTTCCTGTATGACTGGCACTAAGTAGCTCAAGATTGAAAGAATTTGCTACTGCTGAATTGAGCTAGAAAGTTGTCACGGTTTGCGAATGTGTGATTACTTTATTATTCAAAGCAGGACAACTCATTGTGCCGCAGTCTCCTTTCAGTCCAGTGAAGCCCCGTTTATCGCAGAGCCAACATTCCAGACCAAACCCCTTCTTCTTCTTTTTTTTTTTTTTAGAATGACCAATGATGAAATAGAATGACCAAATGACCAGGTGACAAAGATTTATCCAGTACAAAAATGCAAAACATTTTTTTGAAAGTATTTTGAGGATTCTTTATGCGTAAATGTATGTTTGTGTGCCTTGCATAACTGCATGAGCCAATATTGCACAACGTTTTTTGTAACTATCTGAGTTCACTTTTGTTGATCACTAAACAGCATACGAATGAAAATGCATACCTGAGCTGTGTCACTCAATTCAGTGGATTCGTCCAACTGCAGTGAGAAACACTCACACTCTCCGATGTCCTCCCACATTTGCCGGGTTAAGTTTTCAGCTATGGCTTCACAGTGCCCTGCAATTGTACTCCTTGACAGTTGTAGAGCTTTTATTGAAGATAATATTTCCACCTTATTTTTAAAAGCTTGCAACCATGAGTCAGCTATGTTTTTCTCTCCGTCTGGGAAGGTCTTCTTATTATTAACGGTGATGTGATGAACCCGGAACAATGCTTCCGTGGCGGCTTTCGCTGTTGAACTATATTGTGTGAAACTGCTGTGAGGCCAATTGGGACTTTAATTCGTTCACTTTTCTCTTTCTCAGCTTGCTTTTCGGCGAAATGTCGGTGTCGTATATTCCATGAACAGTTCGACAATGCCGCTACACATTTCACTACACTGGAACTTGCCCTATGACTTGCAGACATCGAGGCTACTGAAAATTCCTTTGGCTGTACATTTACCAAACAGTTCTCTGGTTTACCAGCTGGTTGGCATCTGCCAAGGGAAGGCTAACTGCTAAACTAACTTGCACCTCATTGGCTACCGGGGCCTGGGTAGCTAACACAACTTAAGTGTGAAACTGGTCTTCTGAGCAACTAATTCTCGCCTCTTTGGGGTCAAGGTCAAGGAGTAACGAAACAAGCTGCACAAAATTATCATCATAAAAAGCACTAAAGGCATGTTTTTCCTGAAAATGCGGGTCTACCCCCAAAATCGTACGATCTTCCTCTGCATCATTGATTTCCATTTTGATAGCTTGCACCCTCGTATTTTTTTTTCAGGTACAGTAAGTTAACAGTCGAGCAGCTGCACATAGAATAACTAACATCTGGTGGTCAATTTCTACCTCATGTGGCATTATTCATTTTACTATCAGCCATTACCCTCACATTATCCCCGCACCAGCTTTACTCGGGTCTTTTTGTTGGCATGCATACACACTATTTGTACCTGTGTGGGAAAAGTGCTTGTAACGACTCCCTGGCGACGAGCGAGAATGTGTTAAGAGCATCTAAACCTCTACAACCTGCTCATGAATCTTAATGTTGATCTTTTAAAATGAGCTGTACGGTGTCAAAAAGAGTAACTCTCCGAGCGGTCGCCGGGATGCTAATCCGAATGTGCCTCTAGACATGAAGCGAGAGAATCGGGCCGCTTGAATACGATTGTGTTGCGGAATGCTAGAGGTTTTTATGGCCTATGGGCTTTTTCAGATTAAGCATTTGAAGAAAATGGTGCTGCTACAACACATTGGAGATGCCAAAATGTATTTCACAAGGATGGAAATGACTTCTTGGAGCATATGGAATTTTAGACCCCTAACTCCAAAAGATTTTCAAATGATTTAGGAAACGTTTTAGTTGAACAATACAACAATTAGATCAAATGAAATAGAATACGATGCCTGCAGTGCCTCGCCATACGGGAAAGGATAGTATAGGAAGGGAAAACTGCCAAGAGCCTGTAATTTGCATAGATTAATGAACATGAGATAATTTCATTCTTGTCTCTGATTAATTAACCCATTAATCCTCTGACAATGGATTATCAAAAAAAAAGCGCATCTGTAGTTTATGGATGCTCGAAGGGTCAATGGCTAATTGCGAGCAATATGCATCGATTCTCAGTGGTATCAGCGTTGCAGAAAAAAAGAAAAAATCATACTTTTTTTGCCCCGTTTTAAATACTCCCCTCGGATGGTCACATTTCCTCTGTGCTTAGTGTATTTTTTTTTTTGTTGCACATTCACTGCTTTTGTAACTTTCCATGAATTGCACTCCTCATAAGTGAAATGAAGAACCGTGACGCTCACATGCTAACCACTAGTCCCACTGCGCTGCCCTGTATCCGTCCATCCATTCTCCGCTTATCCTCATGAGTGTCGTAGGTGTGCTGCAGCCGATCGCAGCTGACTTGAGTGAGCGGCGCCATACACCTAAGACTGGACACCAGCCGATCGCAGTGCTGCTCAGCAATCAATATTCAAATATGTTGAGCTATGCAATAACACTATTCCGTCTGCTCAAGAAAGTCATCACTAGATGCAGTGAAATACAACATGAACCCACTCAGCAATGATTGTCTGACACAAAGGCCAACAAATAAACATTTAAAAAACAATCTTGAATATTTTGCTTTGAGTTGCAAGCTAAAATGTGAGCTCTAAGTGATCTTGAAGTGAAAGAGAACTGAAAAAGAAACTGGAATAATTAAGGTAGTATGATACACTTGCTATTGGCTGGCAACAAGTTCAGGGTGTACCCCGCCTCCTGCCCGATGACAGCTGGGATTGGCTCCAGGACTCCCACGACCCGCATAAGGATAAGTGGCTCAGAAAATTGATGGATGGATGGATGAATGGATGATACACGTGCATGTGAGTAAGGTGAGCCACAGTTGCTTGTTGCACTTTCAGCAGTTTATTGAATGGTAAAAACCGTTAAACACGCAAAAACAAAAGGAGAATGGTTGCCAGGAGCTGCTGTAGTCCACAACTCGCGCACAGATGCTCACACAAACTAACCAGTCAAACTGACTTCAGCCTCGGATGTCCCTCTCTAGAGCAGGGGTGTGAAGGGATTTTTTTTTCCTCACGGGCCACATTGTTGTTCCGGTTTCCCTCAGAGGGCTGTTATGACTGTGAAACAAAAATATTTAATCATCTCATCATATCTACATCATCAAATTATGAACTAGTTTTGGAATCAGAGATCAAGGGTAATGTGTTTTTCAACTATCCACGTTTGGTAACACAAAAATGCTTGCAATATCTCAACTTTATCATTTATGATATATGACAATTTCACATTTTGGTACAAATTTTTTACAAGAATCATGTAAATTGACACGCTAGATGTGGCTTTGCGGTTCACATAAAATCATGTGGTGGGCCAGATCTGACCCCTGGGCTTGAGTTTAACACCTGTGATCTAGGCTATGCATACACATACAACCTATGAATACTCAGTATAGGAATTGTACTTTATTACAGCAGTTTATGACTTTACATTCTCCTTCGTTATTTTTTATTATAAGTGAGATCATTTTCTTTATTATAAGTCAGTGGGTACTACTGTATAAACACGACTGGCACGTCATTTTGTCACCGTCCCCCCTTCATGCTATGACGAGACTTGAAATCCCACTTTTGCAATCGTGGCCCTCCGTCCACGCGTAGGAGGGGGAGCGCTTAGAAACGAAATAATTACACACCTTAACCATGTCCGCTCATCTCCGCCTTTGCTCTGCAGAGCTCGGAGGGGGTGAGAGTGATGCGGTGCGTGGTGTGATGAGATCATTAGGCATGAGTGAAAAAGGCGAGGTCAGCACCGGGGCATTCTATGGAATCATCTCACTTACATGCACCATCAGTGTGTTGAGTGTATGAGCTTTTTTTTTTGATTTTTTTTTTTTTTCCTCCCCAAAGCACACTTTGTTGGTGTGTGTGTGAAAGTGAGAGAGTGAAGGAGAGCGAGAGACTGAGAAAAAGAGCTACACACACACACACACACACACACATGCAGGCTGGATGCTGCCGTCCGTCTCCCCTGTGGGCAAATAGATGCGAGATGACATGCTCGCTGCTTCTGTGCTGAATGTTCATTGAACTTTGTGGCGAGAGGTTGCCACTAAAGAGGGTTCAACTACAGGTTAATATACACACAAACAGCAGAAGGAAGAAAAAAAAAAGGCCGGGCTAGGGATTATTTAATACTGGGATGACTGGCAAATCCCTCGTTGCCGTTAGCCCCTGGCCCGCACCCCCCACTGCACAAAAATAAACAACAACAACAAAAAAAAAAAAACGACTGCCCTCTACTACTGCGCCCCTGTACTGGTTTGGTCATTTAGTGGACCCTATTGTTCACTGTCTTATGGTAACATCAGGATTTTTGAACGAGGGTCTCCTTGAGCTGTAGCTCAGGGTCCACAGAATAGCGTGCAATATAGGATGGCATATTTGGCAACTTTGGCTTCATTATGAAACTATTATGATTAGTTTTTAATCCATTAATTGGCAGGGTGGCAATTTTTTTTGCCTTATTGAGATAAAAGTCTCCTAACAGGCCACAATCAAGGAAATAACACTTCTTTTTCGTTTTTGGTTAAGTTATATGATAACTTGAGGCAGCCATGTTGGGTCATGAAGGAAAGGGAAATAACTCCGCGCTAACTTTGACCAATGAGTTATCCTCTCCTGATACCAAATTATGGCTTCCGGTTAAAACACTTAAATATTTTGATATATTGAACGATGTAATGCGTGAAAATCACGATGTCCCAAAACTGGGACGCTGCCCACGAATGGGTTGAAATATGACTTTATTCTTGTAAAATTAAGACCATGCTGACAAAATGGCTTTGTAAAGATTGTGTTTTTCTTCTGAAAAAAATAACTTTTTACATCACTTTGCAAATTATTTTCTTTCAAAAAGGGGAAGTTTTCTAGCATTTTTGCCACAGAAAAGGCCACTTTTAAATTCCTTTAGACTTTAAGCGTACACATGGTAGTTTATTAAACGGGAATTAGGACTATGAAGGTCTCCTTGGAATAATTTTTCCCTTGGAAGTGATCCAAAAAATTTGAAACCCTTGCTTCAAACAATTCTGAAACATCCTTGTGTGAGAATGACAAAAGAACTGCTTCTTTTCAAGCCAGATCTACCACTTTTTATTGTACTATGTCCAGCACGGGGACCTCTAGTGGTAGTTTTACATATTGCTTCTATTGGTCGACTATGGGCCATTGGGAACTACCATACATTTAACCACTGATGCTGAAAATGATATATGAAAATTAGTATTCTAAATTATCTAAAAAAAAAGTGTTGTGCCACATTCGGGAAACTGAGTTTGACTTACACTTGAAATACCGAACTATAATGTACTATGCAGACATTTTGAAATGCTGAAAGATATGGCCTTGAAATAAGATCTCCACTTATTTAAAAAAAATGTTTTTGAACAATATATTTTGTTCATGGATAATGAATTTTGAGATTTGGTGATGTGTAAGATGTTTTCATCACATACTGCACATAAATCCGCATACTTGTAGATGAGTGTAATTCGGTGGTCCGGCAATGTTTTTTTTTTTTTTTACTCCAGTCTTGACAATTAGCAAAATCCTGGTATCAACCCTAGCGGAAAATAAAGCTGCACTTCGGCACAACCTCCAGTCAAAATTGACAAATTTTATCAAGACAACACTTGTGGTGATTTATTGAAAGCACGTCACGGGTATGTGTATAAAATGGAAACTGCTTTAAATTGCGACAAAGAAAGCATATCTTTTTTTTTTTTTAACAAATATGTGATGAATATAGTGAGGTGCTGCAGTTGTTGTTGTTGTCCTACTCTTTTGTCATGTTTTTGATGTTGTTTATGTTCTTCCGCCCTTTTTCTTGTAACAACTTTTATAAATCATGTCCTTGATGGGCAAACCCTGACAAATATGTTCTGTCACTGCAGGAGGGCTCAACAATGGAGCCATTCCCACATGTTTTTCTGCGCGGGCGTGTGTCGTACCGCCAGTCAGAGGGTTCAGGGCTTTTCACTCAGAATTGCTTTTGTGATTTCTTAGAGCAAAACACAATGGGGCAACTATTTCAGTGATGGTTCTGTAAAGTTGAAATCACTGGTTAAAGGGCGTTCACACTCGAACGAGTTGCAGTTTGAGGTGACGGGAGGCAAGGCGATGTCAAGGAAATGCAGCAAAAAGAAACACAAACTGATATCGACGAAATTAAAGCAGTAAAATCATGTCTGCTGTTTACAGATTGCTTTTTGTTACGGTTCTGACTTTGTGGGTTCAAATCCTGGGTCTGGACTTCCCCTGTAGGGGTTTCATTTATTTCCAAGTACTCTGGTTTCATTCCATCTTTCTTAGCCGCTTATCCTCACAAGGGTCGCAGGGAGTGCTGGAGGCTTTCCCTGCTGTCAACAGCCAGGAGGTAGGGTACAGCCCAAACTGGTTGCCTGCCTGCCTGCCTGCCTGCCTGTCTGTCTGTCTGTCTGTCTGTCTGTCTGTCTGTCTGTCTGTCTGTCTATCTATCTATCTATCTATCTATCTATCTATCTATCTATCTATCTATCTATCTATCTATCTATCTATCTATCTAACAAAATACTTAAATACTGCAATCTTTCATGTAAACAAATTATGTAACTTGACTTTAATCATGAAACAATTTCAAACTATAACTTCAACCTAAAATATAAATGTACTCTTAAACTCATTTTTTTACATCATTACATCATTTTACATGTAAAAAAATTTAATTTAAATTTATTATCATTACAAATATTTGTAAAATAAAGTAAAACATGAGTTACATTTATCCTCATATTATGACTGCAACCTTCAAATGACACATTTTTGGAAAATGTCAATTAATTTACAAATTTATTTCTAGTGCTATTATGGTTTGATATATGTTTTTAAATCTTGTTTTCTCATAATATGATTCATCCTTCCATTTCTTTGCTGCTTATCCTCATGAGAGTTGCGGGAAGTGCTGGAGCCTATCCATGCTGTCAACGGGCAGGAGGCGGGGTACACCCTGAACTGGTTGTCAGCCAATCGCAGGGCACATGGAGACAAATAGTTGCACTCACAATCACACCTTGGGGCAATTTAAAGTGTCCAATTAATGTTGCATGTTTTTGGGATGTGGGAGGAATCCGGAGTGCCCAGAGGAATCCCACATAGGCACGGGGCGAACATGCAAACTCCACACAGGCGGGTCCGGGATTGAACCTGGGATCCTCAGAACAGTGAGGTCAAGACTTTTCCAGCTGAGCCACCATGCCACCTGGTTTCATTCCATATTCCTAAAACACGCACTCTAGGTTCATTGATGACCAACTTAGCGAGGTGTGAATGTGAACGCAAATGGTCGTTTGTCTCCAGGTGCCGTGCGAGTGAGTGAGGTGTGACTGGCTGCATCCGATTCACATACGTACCGACGCAGCCCGCCAACCGACGTTGACAATGACAGCGTCTTTATGAGCCACCCGCAACCGGTATTGAGTTAGCGAAGCGGTCTGGGCATAGTAGAGCGAAGGCGAGCGAGACACGCTACTTATGTTTACAGTTGTGGTGAAAGTAAAAAAGTTAAAAAAAGAAATACTCTTCTTTTAAGATGAAATGACAGAGTATGTGCAAATAGAATAGAGTTCGTGCACCGACATCATAAAATCATGTGACATCGCCATGATGCCGGTCAAAAAAAGCATTGTTGCAATTAATTCCAAAACAAAAATATGTCTTATAGCACAACACCCAGAGTTGTGTCCGATACCATTAAACATTTAGAACGTGATAATAAATGGAGGTACGTGGAAAAATGAGACACATTTGTGCCGAAGTCGATGTTTTCACCGCTTCTCTTGGACAACTGGATCTACACATCTATCTGGTGAGTAAGTCGTCAAGGTTTACACAGAAAAGTTTGAAAGCGTAGAAAAGTCTGAACGCATACAAATACTTTGTTGCTGGATCTGTTCTCAATCAGGAATAAATCCCACATAGTCATGGACCCACTCAGGTTTTTTCAATACAAATACCAATATTTTTTACACAAACTCGCATTCATTAATTATGAGTGGAAAAAAAATTAGGACAGGGAGTCATCTCCTCTGTATACGGAAGCGTATTGCAGCCACACGTTAACCTCCGTAAATCTCAGCGACAGCTTTTTTTTTTTTTTTAACAAGTATTGTTCTCAAATGAGCCAACATGGCCTTATAAATACTTCTTGATAATTCAAGATTGAGAAGAATATTTGCTTCCTGAAGTAAAGTGATCGCTACACAGGCGTGTGTATTTGGTTGGGTACCATCCATCCCGTTTAATTTCTGAAATCCATCAATCTTTCCTGGTCTTCTGAGCTGGTATTCCATAGAATGATCTCTTTGAATATCTGTCTCATCTGTTGTGACAACCGACATCACAACAGGTCTCGGGCATTCTAGAATATTCTACTCCGGTTCAATGTCGAGGTCTCCCACTATGTCGGGCAGCTCTGCTTGACCGGCAATATGGCGCAGTGAAAATGGTAACGTCACATGCACGAGCTCTGTAAACAGCGGTGAAACCTGATGAGATTTTCCCTTTTTTGAGCGAGAAAGGTCAATCTTTGTCCCATGATGGATCAATTAATCAAATAATTTTGAGTTTCACCTTGGCACACCATCATGGCTGACAGCACAAAATACAGTTCACAAAAAGCCAGTTCAGGGAGCAAAATAATGTTGATCAGCAAAGTGTTTGGGAGCGTCATTCAGCTGCCAGCATGCACTGCAAAAGAATATTGTGTAAATAATAATTCAGTTTTACACCAAGTAAAATAAACAGGGATATGTGAATTTAAAAAAAAAGAAAGAAATTTGGAAGCGGGCTTTTAAATTTTTAATTTGTACAGTAGTTGGCTTGGTTCGGTTAGCAATGTATTTTATTTTGTGTAGTTAAAAGAACAAAAGTTGGTTGACATTTTTATTGATGATTGCAAAAACTTAAATGAAATTATTGTTACCAAAAGTGTTCTGATGGGAATGTAAATGCTGTAATCTGTTTCTTTTATTAAGCCATGTATATAACTTCAATGGATGACACGTCTGATGTTGCTCAAAGGGAACGCTCTGGGGCTTCGTGTGTTAGTGCTCACACACAAAAATTAGAGGGAACATTGCCTGTCATCCTAATGAACATAAGCAGTAAAGAAAAAGGATGGATGGATATTTATTATTTTGATTTTAAAATCTGTATTTTTACACATTTTCTTGTGAATTTGACCAATTTGTAATTGGTGTTTTGCATTAATTAGTTTCAGTGATAGGTTTCAGATATTCACATTTTGTTTATGATAGAATCTTGATTTGTATTATATTAACCCTTAAAGTGTTTACAGGGGCAAAAAAAGATTACATCGATATAGTTTGATAAAATAAAGCTTTCATGCCAGTTAAAATGAGAGAACCAGAGATGGTGGCACACCAAAAGCGTAGCAGACTTTGTCGGTGTGAACTAAGGGCTTCCTCTCAGCCTGTGCCTCGTGTCAGAGATCACACCTCAGGGGCTGAAGGCCAGCCAGGCAGGCCGGCCACCTTACTTGGAGTCAAATCAGAGGCGCTCGCTCGAGACCTCATGCCTGACTGGCCCATGACCCTCAGGGATGACACCCATGTCTGGGTCATGTACAGTCCTCTGACCTACTTAGCCTTAACCTGGTGTAGGAGCGACATTTCTTTTCTTATAGAGCAGCATTGATTTTTACCTTCAAAATGTGGATCCACACTTGCAATATTTTTAGATTTTCCTTTTTAAATGTTATTACAACGAACAGAAGTCCTCTTATTGTAAAATATTTGTATTACTCGTTTGACGTTTTTTGTTTGTCCACTCTTAAAAGTGACTGTTTCTGCACTTTGAAGACAAGCATTGGTTTTGCAGTTCGTTATTATTTTTTGTTATTCATTTTTATTTTTTTTTAATTTTTGACTAAGCCTAAGTACATTTTCATTTTAACATCATTTTTAAATAAAATACTACATATTTAATACATTTCAAATGCATTTTCCATTTCTGTCATTTTTAATTTTAATTACACTTATATATTTTATATAAATTTAAAATGTTTAGATTTTAATTTAAAATTACATTTAAAATTAAAGTTGATATAGTCTTTAAAATATTCATGTATGATTTAGTTTAGTTTGATTTAATTTTCCCAATAAAATATGAATTGTTTTTAAAAATATATATAAATTATGTTTTTATTTTGTATTTTTTTCAAATTGTTTTTATATCATTTTTAATTTGTTAATTTAATTTCCAATGTATTTTACTTAACTTTCATTTCATTTTATTATTTTTGATTGCATTTTAAACTGCAATTTTATTTTATCTGTTGTAGCGAATATGTTTAATTATGAATTATTATTTATTTTGTATTAGTTTTATTTATTTTTCTCATGTTTTTTTTTAAACATTTCCATTTCATATTTAAATGTAATTGCTATTTTTATCAATTTTCAGTACATTTTAGGTTTGTGGATATTTTTTTATTCAGTTTAATTTTAAAAAAAGTTCAAGTTGAATCACTTGTACTAATTATAAGCCCTTGAAGGGGTATAAAGGTTTTATGATAGTCACATTTGGAGCCCTTTACGTCTGATTTATTTCTTGCTCCTTGAGGAGGAATGACGGGATGGCACACTTCCATACCTTCCACATCAAGTCCTTGCATCTCATGTTAAAACAGCATCCAATTACTTTGGTTATGCCACGCGTTGAGGCACGTTTTTGAAGTCATTATTTGAAGTTGCTCCTGACCCTGGAACCAAACCACATGCGCGCGCTCACACGAGGCGCCACTCATGAGAGTTGACATGTGATCTCTGGCGGCTACGAAGACGCACGTAGCAGGCAAAGTGGCGAAGGGCCACTTGAAGCGCATCAGCTGCTTCCTTTGTTGTCACTCTCTTCATTGCAGCCCGCCAGGCACCGCACTAAGAGTCCAGTGAACACCCCCCCCCCCAACTTCCGCGTGTCCCCCCCCTCCAATGGCCTTTACACTTCAATGTCACTCCTTGGCACCTCGGAATAACAGCACTGAATTTACATACCCCTGTTTCTTTGACTCGAGAAGTGATAAGTCCTAGACTCATCTCTCTTGAGGATCCCCATCACGACATCAAAATACTGTACAGAACACCGTTTTCATCAAAAATGAGAGCTGTTTCGCTTGCATGAAGCTTATTTCTTGTAGCATCTCCTTTTCGACTGACACATACGAGGTACGGCGGAAGAGAACAACGCTAAAATGATTATTTACCATTTTATTTGTCTGCCAGCTGCGGAACATCACCGTGTATGCTACAATAACGACGTGATTGTTTGAATTTGAACTTGCTCACATGTAGTTTTCTTTGTGGCTGCTGTCTTTGGACAGCATGTTTATCCTTTATTTATACAAATATGATGTGATAAATATAAAGAAGTACAAAGCCTAAACATTGGATATTTTTATCTTTGGTGGCTTTGCACACACACACACACACACACACACACACACACACACCACACACACACACACACACACAACACACACACACACACAAAAAGATGTTGTAGACATTCAGAATTCCTACGCGTGTGTTGTTCCAGACTCCTGCTATGGGTTGTTTTCACGTGACATCACCCGTTGTGGTGCCTTGAACGGCGGCCATTTTTTATCCCTGAGCTCCGTAACTCATTCATACGCAAAGTGGACGACATTATGTTTCTAAATGCATTTATTGAAGACGCGACCGACAGCACAGCAAGCCCAGACTGACTATTAGGCTACCCTGGCATACACACATCATGGGACTCAGGACTGCCTTACAAAGGCGGAGTATTTTGCCCTTGATCTTTTACTCTATGTGACAAAAATCACAAAGGAGGAGCACTTACCTGTATGCTAACGGAAAACGAAAGATGGTGGAACATTATTTTTTTTTTATATCGAGGCAAACTCCATTTATTCCATTTTTTTTTTCAAAAAGTAAAACCTGTATATTTGTTCACCATAAGCAAAGTGAAACGTTTATTTATTTAATATCGGATGACAATGTCAGAAAGACAAAAGAATAAACAAATCCAGTATTTCACAAAATTCTCGAATCTTTCAAGTGACCACAAAAAATGAAAAGAGTATTGATTAAGCTTGTTAGCTTAGCTCGGTGACACATCAGCACGATGGAGGTTGACACCGGGCAGCGGGATAGCAGCGTCGGCCAATCGTCCACAAAGCCAAGTCTCCGTGAAGCGCAGAACGTCCAAAGTCTTTCGTCAGAAGCGTTAGACGGTTTCCCCGCTTACGAGGCTTTGAAGAGTGCGCCGACTAGTAACTCTGGAAAAAGCTTCAGCAAATTGGCGAGAGTTGTCGAAAAAAAGCCAGAAGAAAAGTCATTAGGAGGCTCTCTGATAGTTAGCAAGTCCACTCTTGTGTACTTGAGTCCCGAGACGCCTGTGAAACACAAAAACACAAACAATAACCGAGAGTATTCCGTAGATTTTCACATTGGGTACGCGTTAGGAAGGGAGGGTAAATGCCGGAAGGAAGTATTTTCAGCTGTTTTGCTGAATGCGAGCCTAAATATGTTAAGCCTTGTTTGCTTGTGGGGTAATCAGAGTTGCCACTCAGAAGTATGTGTGACATCACTGCAAAAAGATTTATACTTTCTTGTGATATTTGTAATCGATGGTGTACTGTCAGATTTGTGTAAAGCTCTGCCAGGACTGTATTTGTTTTCCCAAATAAGCAGTTACCATGAGAACAATATGGCCGACAGGTGGTGGGTGTTTGGTTGGCGTTATTAAAAGTGGAGAACCATTTTAGCTTAATATGACTAGACACGGCGACTGAGGTGTGGACTTGCGCGATGTCTATTAGCTAATGCGACATGCGGCAAAATGCGTCGTTTGAGTCTGTTACAGCAGCAAAGCGCCTCATTACCCGCTTCCCGGGGTGTTGTGCAGCTTGACCAATTACTTTTGACGGTGAGAGGACGTGACATTTGTAGGCTCCGCGCTCTTCAGTGGATGCACACGTTAAAAGATGCATAATGCCTTTTTTTTCCCCTCTCCCGGCAAATAATTCATAAACTGCTTCAACCCCGGGGTTAACTCTTTGAACTTAAAGGGATACGGGTGTTTAAACAGATGCACCTATTAACGCAAAATCTGTTACTTCAATGTTAGAACATTTATGAGGAAAACAGAGGTTCTGATGGTCGTCACGAACCCTCTCACCACATGGGTTACTGTCTACATTACTGCAATTAAATTGATAGGACACTAAAAGTAAAGAAACGTGCAGAGAAAATGTGCTATATGCACAGACTGGAACTGCGACTAAGTAAGAACCAGAGGGAGTAGGTGGTTCTAGGTTCAGAGTTAAAATATATACACACTTTAAATAATTATAAACTTGATGTTTGTTATAATTCAAATAATTTTCATGTAAAAGAACTTTCAAATATTATCTCTCTCTATATATATATATATATATATTTATATTTATTTATACACAGAGAAGAAAATAGGGATTTGAACACCCTGGTATATTGCAAGTTCACGCACACTTAGAAATCATGAAGGGGTCTGAAATTTTCATTGTAGCTGCATGTCCACTGTGAGAGTGATAATCTAAAAAGTAAAATCCAGAATTCATATTGTATGACTTTTTTTTAAATTATGAATTTGTGTGATACAGCTGCAAGTAAGTATTTGAACACCTGAGAAAACTAATGTTAATATTTGGTACAGCAGCCTTTGTTTGCAATTACAGAGGTCAAACGTTTCCTGAATTTGTTCACCAGGTTTGCACACACTGCGGGAGGGATTTTGGTCCACTCCTCCACACAGATCTTCTCGAGATCAGACAGGTTTCTGGGCTGTCGCCGAGAAACACGGAGTTTCAGCGCCCTCCAAAGGTTTTCGATTAGGTTGAGGTCTGGAGACCGGCTGGGCCACACCAGAACCTTGAAATGATTCTCATGGAGCCACTCCTTGGTTTTCCTGGCTGTGTGCTTGGGGTCATTGTCATGTTGAAAGACCCAGCCACGACCCATCTTCAATGCGCTGAATGAGGGAAAGAGGTTCTTCCCCAAAATCTCACAATACATGGCTGCGGTCATCCTCTCCTCAATACAGTGCAGTCGTCTTGTCCCATGTGCAGAAAAACACCCCTAAAGCATGATTCTACCATCCCCCGTGCTTCACAGTAGGGATGGTGTTCTTGGCATGGAACTCATCATTCATCTTCCTCCAAACACAGTTAGTGGAATTATGACCTAAAAGTTCCATTTTGGTCTTATCTGAACTTTCTCCCATAATTCCTCTATATCATTCAAATTGTCATTGGCAAACTTAAACATGTACCTTGACATGTACTGGTTTAAGCAGGGGAACCATCCGTGCCATGCATGATTTCAAACCATGATGTCTTGGTGTATTACCATCAGTCCCCCTGGAAATAGTGGTCCCAACTCTTTTCAGGTCATTGACCAAGTCCTATTGTGTAGTCCTGGGCTGATTCCTCACCTTTCTTAGGATCATTGAGACCCTACCAGGTGATATCTTGCATGTGCCTCCACTCCCATTGAGATTGATTGTCATGTTTAACTTCTTCCATTTTCTAATGATTGCGCCAACAGTGGACCTTTTTTTTTCCACCAAGCTGCTTGGCAATTTCCAGCCGTGTGGAGTTGTATAATTTTGTGTCTGGTGTCTTTGGACAGCTCTTTGGTCTTGGCCGTGTTACAAGTTTGATTCTTACTGATTGTATGGGGTGGACAGGTGTCTTTATGCAGCTAACAACCTCACAAAGGTGCATGTGATTAAGGATAATTTTATGGAGTGGAGGTGGATTTTTAAAGGTGGACTAACAGGTCTTTGAGGGTCAGAATTCTAGGTGATAGACAGGTGTTCAAATACTTATTTGCAGCTGTATCACATAAATAAATTGCTAAAAAATCATACATTGTGATTTCTGGATTTTTCTTTTTAGATTCTCTCTCAAAGTGGACATGCCCCTACGATGAAAATTTCAGAGCCCTCCATGATTTCTAAGTAATATAGCAGGGTCTTCAAATACTTATTTTCTTCACTGTGTGAACATTTCATGACACAAAACAAAATAATTTCTTTCAATGAAACGTTTTCGAGAATGATTGGACTTTCATTGTAACAGGTTATTAATGACATGCTTAGAGCTGTGTTTGATGGCATCACGGTTGGTTGTTAATGAGTCTCACCCAAGAATAAGCTTCCATGGTCGCGCGCAGGCTGTCACGCTGGAGCAGATCACGTGCATATAAAATCAGACGTGGGTCATCGGAGGCTGATTGTAAAAGCCTCCTTCCCTTGGCTGAGCACAGTACCTTGCCTCTGTGGCAATTTGTCAAACACAAACACTTGCACGCTCCAGGAATCAAGTGCCCCCTGGTGGTGATGTAATGGAGCAGAAAAATGGATTGTGCATGTTGCGCGCCAGCACCCGCCGCACACACCCCTGTTTGATTAATTTGCATAAGAAGTAAACAGCGTGTCAACAAGTTGTTTGTGGCGGGCCTCAATTGATGTTTATGCTGGTTTTATTCCAAAAGCTCAATGTAGTCGATGAGAAACAATCCTGAGATATCCATCCATCACTTTTTTTTATGCAGGTGAGCTGGAGTCTATCCCAGCTGTTTTTCTGCTGAGAGAAGCGGGGTTCACCCTGGAGTGGTCTCCAGTTAGTGGAAGGGCAAACACAAACAATCAATCTTTCACTTTTACATTCACACATATGAACAATTTCGCGTCTTCAATTAAGCTAACATTTATGTTTGTGGAATGTGAGAAAGAAAACGTACGCATGCACAGGGAGAACATCCAAAAATGGCTCTTTGAGACTTTTTCCCATGTTCTGCTATGTTAGATTTGACCATCAAATTTCTCTTTGATTGGTGAAACTGCTGATGCTGGCTGTTTTTTGTTTTGTTTTTTTTTTTTTACCCTTAGTGGGGTGCAGCTGACTTTGCGGGGTTGTTTTGTGCCCGTCATGGGCGATACTTGGCCACTGCCAAGAGGGGCGTGGGCACACTACTGCTCTGAGCTGTTTCACATTGGGACTGTGATTAGACAGGCTTTTAAGTTGGCGTTCTTATCACTGGAATTGGTCAGTTTGTTGTGCTGAGTTAGTGAGTTGCATTCATTGACAGTAGGAATCTCCACCACTGAAACTAGTCTACTGTTAAGCTATCATCGTCACAGCATTTCTCTGCCACCACAGTTTAGTCCTGTCTTAGTTGATGTTTCATAGTCATTGTCAAGTCCTAGTTCATAGTTTGTCTCCTAGTCATCAGACCTCGCTCCATGCCTTTTGGATCCTGCCTAGCCTAGCGTTTCTGTACCTCTGCCTTCTCGGACTGGTTACACCATGTATGACCTCAGTTTTGAATAAAACTACGCCAAACATCATGCCTTCTTCCTGGATTCCTGCATTTGGCTCCAGCCCCACACCGGAGGTTCGTGACAGTGCCTAATTGGATATCGTATACACAATGAGGCATTCAGACCTCTTTGCAATTTAGAGTCTTCAATGAAGCTAACATGCATGTTTTTGGAGTGTGGAAGGAAGCCTCTCAGTACCCAAATAAAGCCAACGCGAGTACGAACATGAGACCTCTTTTCCTGAAAAGCACAATCACAAAAAATTCCACTGTGGAATTGTTGCAAAGCCCCAGTGTGGATGTGTAATCACTATCGCTGTACACAGCAAAGAGACTCAAACAAGGGATGCAGAACAAGAGTGTCCGTCCAGCCAGATGCTTTTTTGACTTCATGATTACGTCAGTAGGTCAGTGCACAAAAGGGAGCCAGAGCGGCTATTTAATCCCATCAGCAGAAACTGCATTCCTGTAATGAGAAATAAATAACGTGAGTATGCTCTCAGATTAAACAAAACAGTTAGGACCATTAGATCGTTTTCATTGCTAGCATTAGGGCGGCGGATCAGTTTTTTCCCCCTATCGTGTAATCCAACAAAGTAGGTCACTGTCTATTGAGTATTAGTGCTGCGGCTGTGATCCTGTTGTTTCAGCTTGAGGACATGGAATTAACCCCAGCACTGGCTAAACTGGATAGGGCAGAGGTTACTGGTAGGGTAGCCGGTGGGGAGTTGGGGAGGAGGGGGGGGGGTGATCGGGACTTCAGGGGGACCCTTGGATTTCCTGACACCCGGCTACTATTTGCTTATTGCCATGAGCTAAATGACATCTTCATGCAGTTCCCCAGTACGAGCTGCTTCTGCTAAATCAGCATTGTATAAATTGTACATTTTATTGTACACAACTAAACATTCTTGTGATGACTCTCTGCGCTGCTTGCTGTTCAAACGGGAGGTGTGCTGTGAAGCTCATTTGATTTAACTACGATGACCATTCGGCGGCACGGTGGAAAGCGTTGGCCTCACAGTTCTGAGGTCCCGGGTTCAATCCCGGACCCGCCTGCGTGGAGTTTGCATTTTCTCCCCGTGCCTGCATGGGTTTCCTCCCACACCCCAAAAAAAAAAACATGCAACATTAATTGGACACTCTAAATTGCGGTGTGATTATGAGTGCGGCTGTTTATCTCGATGTGCCCTGCGATTGGCTGGCAAGCAGTTCAGGGTGTACCCCGCCTCCTGCCCCTTGACAGCTGGGATATGCTCCGGCACTCCCCGCAACCCTTGTGAGGTTAAGCGGTGAAGAAAATGGATGCATGGATGGACCATTCTAATTTGGATCAACACATTGTACACCTTTATATACAGTACCTTCTGCACAATATGGTCACGACCATCCATGCATCCTTTTCCCAAAAGCGAATGAAATGTGTCAACAACGTGTACGCATTTGACAAAATGCTCAAACCAAGGTTGGGATGGGCATGGGGGGGAGGGTTGGGGGTGAGCCATAGTTTCAGGGTCTGCAAGATCATTTCCAATGAATTGCTATCCACCAGTGAAGTCGCCAGGCTTATTTTATGGTGGCTGAAGCCCCCAGAAAAAGTTTTTGGGGAGTATTATTTATTTATGGCAAAATTGTATTGTCTTAGTCCTAAAATCAATTAGGTTTTCCAGAGAATACCCACCTCCACCCCAAATGTCAAAACCTAGCGATGCCCCTGCTATGTCTATAATTTAAAAATGCATACCTCTCATATGAGGACTGGCGTACCAAGAAAACAAACATAATAAAACAATTATTCCTCACAACCTTAGATTTGGGCTACTTAAACGCTCTGAGCACAGAAATCTGACAAGCCTGCGCGAGTTAAGAGGATTACAGGAGTCAAGTTCTATTGCTTTTGAGGACATTTTCATTTTATTTCATTTAATTTAGAAAAAAAAAGCAGATACATATATATTTTTAAAATGTTTTGTTCTATTTTTCAGAGAACAAAGGGTTTTTTAGAGGGGAAAAAAGATGTACTACAATGTGAATAATGTTTTTCTTTGAAAATTGTTAAAGTATGACTTACTTCCCTAGACATTTATATCATAATATACCTATTTTTGATTAAAAGGAGGTCATGGAAATATCTTTATTTTGTAAGCATTTCCCAGACCAGAAAATTTTGCAAATCCATGCCCATGATGCTTTATTGTAAAAAGTTAACAACTAAAGACTCTTCAAGACTTTGAATCCCCTAAGGTCGTTGAGTTCAGACTCAAGTTTTTCCAAACTTCATCAATCAAAATTATGGTTTATTTTTCGTGATCTTGGTTTAATTTTTACTTGATAATCTGTGCTTTGCCCATTTTTTAAAAAAATATTAAAATTTTTCTATTATCATTTCCCCTGCTTCTAGCTCACATATCACTATTTTCTTTTTTTAATTTTATGTATGTATGTATGTATGTATCTAGTTATTTATTTATTTTTTTTGCATCCTATATTGTCCACCCAGAGAAGTCATTCCATCGTCAGGTGGTCAGCAGAGTAATCAGTGAGCAGCAGGCATGTTTAAGGTGCCGGCTGCTCCTAAATAACCACACCCATTGTGATGATGTGGATGGGAAGTCGCAGATCACGGAGGATTAGTGCATCTTATGTGCTTTGGCAGTTGAAGCCACCGTGTGTCTCTCCTTTGCTGGAGCACTCGCACACACAAACGCACAACCCACCACGCGGCGCTTGCTTGGCACGGCTGCCCTCCTAATGTGGAAACAAGTATATTGTGACAGATCAAAAGCGAGCGGCAAAGAGAACACATCACAACTGCTGTCATGTAATTGGGGGAAATACATGACAGTCAGACCGTGGACAGGCTAAACGATGTTTTTTTATTTCCCCCGGAGAGGTAAAAAAAAGTCAAGTTCTTTTACTGTCATTTTTAGAATGCACGAACAAAATATAGTTTCAGTCATTTTGGTACACTGAAAAATATATACAGAGAGTCCTCGGGTTACGACGGTCTCGACCTAAGATGTTTCGACTTTACAATGCCCGTCCCCCATCCGCCATTTTGTCTGGCTAATGCTTGTCCCTGTTTGTGCGCCGGGAGTATCTTCGCATTTTTCGCCCTCTTTTTTTAGACATTATTTCCCCAAAGAAGAAAGTTGTGTCTTTTAGCAATGCCGCTGCAGTCAAAAGAAAATCCATGACCATGGAAACGAAGCTCAAGATCAGTAAAAGATTGGAGAAAGGAGAGACACCAACACCGCCATGGCTTCAGTCGGTCGACCGTGGTGACAATTATTAAAGACAAAGCCCGTATTTTAGCGCAGGTGAAGGGTTCCCTTCCTATGTCGGATACAATGATCACAAAACCAGGTTCTTTGATACTTGTCGAGATAGAGAGTATTGAGGACCAGGTTCCTTCGCAATAGCTAAGCACAGCCTCCCCTTCTTCTTCTCCATCCACCAGTAATGCTCAGTACGTCATCTTGTTTATTTCAATGTATTTCTTTTTTATACAAGTTATTTTGATGTAAATTCTGACTTTAATGGTGGAATCCGATTTAAGTCGAAATTCGAGTTACTGTAAGTCGCTACTCTAGGAACGGATCTCAGTTGTAGACCGAGGACTCCCTGTACATTTAGATGCGGTGAGGCCAACATTAGGGTACTGGAATGATGGCGAAGTGGAACAAATCGTGTAACAATAGCTCTGGAGCTTATTTCATGTATAAGTATCACATGTCTTCCCTTGTCTTGGCTAACCATTACCATAAAACTACCTGTAATTAGCATAAGACGCCAGCAGAATTGCTGCTTTGAACCATAATAGCCTTTTCAATTTCATGTATGAGACTTTGTCATACATCCTGTTATGACTGACATATGCACTCAGTTTCATGTAGATCGATGTAATTGGTTCCAAAGGATTATTTTATTTTGTTCGTTTATTTTTGGTGTCCTTTTTCATGGCAACTCTTGATGATTATCAAACTTTGACACCACGCTGCGCCCAGATTAAATGGTGTAGATGTAGGCAAAAAAACAAAAAACCTTTGCCCATCTTTCTAGTGTAATGGCTTTCAATTAGGGATCATTTGGGCAAATTCCCATGTAGGAGTTTGAGTCATGGATTGTAACCAAAATAACTGCTTCAAACAAAAATGGCTAACTTCATGCTTAATTTCAGATATGTGTTTTCAATACTTTTTATGCCTGTTTTTTTGGGCGTGCACTTCATTTCGTGGTTATCAATGAATACTGTTGTCGGGGACTGTATTTTTCCACATTTCCCATGTGTTTTTGTTACTACGGTGACGACGGGTGGAGCAAGGGCTTTGCGCCAATAGGCATTAGACAAGAGGCTACTTGTTCTCAACGAGCTCAAAGTTCGAAAACCAAGGCAAGCAGAAGATGACGTTTTCATCGGAGGAGGCAGGACTTCATCATCAAGTCGCCGCTTTACAACTGATTGTATAAAAATAGTTGGGTGTTGAGGTGCTTGGCAAAATGTCACCACCAAAAAGACATTTTGTATTTATCATGTGTTCATGAGAGCACCATTTTGAATCTCGTGAAAAAGTGACATCACAAGCTAACTAATTTTAATAATTTTAATTAATAATTTTGACATAGAGGATGAACAATACACATTTTCTTGCTATCAGAGGATGAAGTTTTGCAAATCAGTTGTATCTTCCCGCGCCTGTGGTATGTACCGGCCAAAACACTTGTCTCTGTCACGTGATATCGTAATATCAATATAAGGTCGGACCCCCCGAGCTGTCAAAAATGAGCAAAAACTCAATAAGCCCAATAAGCATAATGATTAGTTGTATTTGTAGTCATTTGTTTTCTATGCCAGTTTGTCAAAATGTTGCAACACATAAAAGTGGTCTGTTGTGTAAAAATGGGTGATTGATGATTTTAAATATTTGCACTCTTCAGCAAAAGTGCTGTGCTGTCATACATTGACATGACATATTTTTTTTCCCCCAATGTTTTCTGGAGTACAAAGGGAAGTTTAAATTTCGAGTTGCACACTTTTACTGTCGTACTACGTTGCGTTTCAACATGACAGGTACCACTGTGCTCTCCTGGAAGAGAGCCAGCATAATTTAGAGCAGGACGAACATGCAGAGAAGGTCCCCACCTGCTGCAAGCTCCAGTAATTGCTGTAGTCATTGTTCCCATAGAACAGAGAGAATATACACACATCCATCCATCCATCCATCCATCCATCCATCCATCCATCATCCATCCATCCATCCATCCATCCATCCATCCATCATCCATCCATCCATCCATCCATCCATCTTTTTAGCCGCTTCTGAACGGATTTAGTTTGACAATTATCATGACCACAATAGTAGTTATTGTTGGTATTATTACAAATATCCATCCATCCATTTTCTCAGCCCCTTATTCTCACAAGGGTCGCGGGAGTGCTGGAGTCAATCCCAGCTGTCAATTGGCAAGGGGCAGGGAACACCCTGAACTGGTTGCCAGCCAATCGCAGGGCATATCGAGACAAACAGCCACACTCACAGTCACACCTAGGGACAATTTAGAGTGTCCAATTCATGTTGCGTGTTTTTGGGATGTAGGAGGAAACCGGAGTGCCCGGAGGAAACCCACGCAGGCACGGGGAGAACATGCAAACCATACACAGGCTGGTCCGGGATCGAACCCGGGACCTCAGAACTGTAAGGCCAATGCAATTTGTATGAAGGGTTGCAATTACTGTAACATCCATGCTAGCTTCCATCAGCCCGTCTACAGTGTTTCGCATTAAATTTTAGCATGAAGCAAGCTTTTGTTAGATGAAAGCAGATGGTTTGGTTGAACATTTTTACATTAAAATATATAAATTTGTATTCTCTTTTCTGACTTTTTACATTACACTTCAATTGGGAGTGAGAGTAAACAAGAAACACTTATGATTTGCATCTTCTGTGGAAAACTGCACAAATGAGAGAAGCAGTAAGGAATACTTGAAAATATGTTTTTGTAAGTTATAAAGCCTGTGGGAGCCATAGAACTATCAAACAAATATTCTCATCATATTGCAGTTTTTCACATATCACTGAAAGGTCTGGAACGTACCTCCCGCAATATTCGTGATTCAATAAACGGGGACCATACATTGAAATATGCACATAACTGCAGCTACAGTACACATCAAGTGGTTGATTTTGACCTTGGAAAAGCTTTCTGTAACATGGATATCCAGGCACAGTACAGTATAAGACTTTCGTCAGCTGCTACCATGTAGGCTCTCACTTACTGCGATGTACCTGAAAGCATCCTACTACTACTACTCTGACAATGGACGATTCCCACCGGGTTTACACTCATCCAATCCCGTAAGAAACGTGGAAGGCGACACTGATGCCTGTGAAGGAATGTTTGATGCCATTGGAAGTGACAGCAGCTGCTCTCCTTGTCCTTGTGCACTAGTGATTCCCACACAGTGACCACAGTGAACCCCCCTTCCCCCCCTATAACCCATTCCCCCTGGCCAGTCTTAAAAGAGTCAGGTCACTCTTTTACTGCTGTCAGATCCCTACCTGCTTTACCTACCAACCTGCTCCCCTTTCATCAACCGATTAAAACTATTGAATCATGGTAACATTTAGAGGATGTTGCCAGTTTGGCAAGTGGTTGCCTGTGCAAGTTTGCCAAATTTGAACTCTCTGGCAAGGGTGCGTTGAGTCATAGGCGTGGCCTGAATATAGAAATCTTTGACACACTTACCTCATGCACTCCAGACTGTGAGGAGGGATGCAAGAAGGCAAACAGAGGGCCGAGGAGACCTGAGCTTGAACCCTGAGGAGAGAGAGAGAGAGATAGAGTGAGTCAAAACAGTGAGTAAGCGCACACAGATGTTGACAACGGGGAGGGTCAAACACAGGATAAATATGGCAAAGTAGTTTTTACAAATAGCACTTTTTACCATTTGTTTATTCATTAAATATTTTATTATTATTATTGAAATGCACCCATATAGGAGGCCCCATAGCTCAGTGGTTAGACCACTGGTTTGGTAAACCAGGGGTTGTGGGTTCGTATCCCACTGGGGCCTCCACTCCCTGAGAAGGGTTGCATCAGGAAGGGCATCCGGTGTAAAAATTGTGCCAAACATATATATGCGTTCATCTGAGATGACACGCTCTGGCGACCCCGAAAGGGACAAGCCGAAAGAAACACCCATATCTGCGTGTGACGTAATTTCCACTATATAAGGCGCACCGCATTATAAGGCGCACCTTCAATAAATGGCCGATTTTAAAACTTTCTTCATATATGAGGCACACCGCATAATAAGGCGCATAAAATGGACGCTACAGTAGAGGCTGGGGTTACACTATACATCCATTTGATGGAGCTGCACTAAAGGCTCAATATTTATCGATATATAAGGCACACCGGATTATAAAGCGGACCGTCGGTTTTTGAGAAGATTAAAGACTTTTAGGTTCGCCTTATAGTGCGGAAAATACAGTACTGTAAATCTGGTCCGTTATACGACTGCAAAACAGTAATTGAGTAGCGACTCTTGGAAAGTTAGAAAAGTTTTTTTGTCCTGAAACCAGTTTTACCGATGGAGATGAAATTCGGTGTAAAGGGCTACCGTGACAGTATGCACGAAAAGTCTTAATGACCGGCGTATACCTGAAATCAGCCATTTTGGTTAAAGCATCAGTTTGTGGATTTACCATGAAAAATCATACTGAAGAAATTTAGATTGACTAAGGAATGTGAAATTGGACAGGACATACAAAAAGGAAGCCTGATTGAAACTGAGCAGAAAGTCAGCCATTTTGGTTTGAAGCACCCTTGAACACCCTGGACTGGTCGTCATCCTACCGAAGGCCACATATAGATAAGTATTCATACTCACATTGATGCCTATGGACAACCTAGTCCTTACGGAACAAAGTCCCAGTCAACAGGCCCCCAAAATGTCTTGTACATTTGACACACCACAGAGAAGAGTGGTTTTAAAATGTGTCAAATTTGAAGGAATTAAAAAAAGAATCATTTAAAAAATTGACTCTGAAATCCTGAAAACTAAGGCCTGTCCCTGAGTTAGTTGCAGAACTGTGTGGACCTGTCTGCTGAAGGCTTTGGAGACTGGCCCTTCATTCGTCAATAAAATTAATTATAACTTGCTTGCTGTGTGCTCAAGTGCCCGTAGTCACCTCCTGGCTGAGTAACGGTTAACTGTGCTGTGTCTCTGTTATGCGAGGGATTAACACAGACGACACTCCGAGCGAGGTGCTGACGTTTTAAACGACCCCCGCGGTGGTTATGCGAGCTCCTTCGTTCACTCGCACGTTCGCTCTTGGGCTACAGAACATAATAAATAGTTATCTTTCCCATAAATGTCTGTGTGGATCTACGTACTGTATACGACGTAAACGCCAGGCAACGAGCCGACTATTGACTAATAAGTACTAGCCTAGCGGCTAGTAGCAGACCGCTCCACGATGGAATCGCCCATCTCACCATTGGCTCGCTCTATCTGGTTCACCACAACACAGACACTTTCCCAAATAACACAAAACAACTCAAGGAAGATCAATTTTTTTTTAAGCATAACTTGATGGCTAACTGCATGATGTAGCGATGATAGAAATGAGCTAGGCTATTACTACTAATTAATGCGCAGTTCCAGCTAATAGCCATGTATAGTGCTCATTATTTATATAGTGGGAGAGCCCCGACTCATGCTGTCTTCTGGTTACCTGATGTGTGACTCTGATTTAGCCAAATCAAGAAATCCATCCAACTGAGATGGTGAAAACTAGTTTTAAGGTATAGCTCATGAATTCAGTATAAAAGTAAGTAAGTTTCTTTCGGCTTGTCCCTTTCGGGGTCGCCACAGCGTGTCATCTCAGATGAACGCACATATATATTTGGCACAATTTTTACACCGGATGCCCTTCCTGACGCAACCCTTCTCAGGGAGTTGAGGCCCCAGTGGGATACGAACCCACAACCCCTGGTTTACCAAACCAGTGCTCTAACCACTGAGCTACAGGGCCTCATGAATTCAGTATGAAATTGTTAATAGTCTTTGCACACATTTTTAGCATTTACCTTAAAACATATTTTAGGTTTGGAGAAACAAAACCCCAGAATGGCTTTAGTGTGATTTTTGTGTGTGTGTATGTATGTGTGTGTGTGTGTGTGTGTGTGTGGGGGGGGGGGGTTATGTATGCCAAGTCCACACAGGAGGAACTGAACCAGAATTTTAGAATTATGAAGAAGATATGATAACCACTAGGAGACTGCGTGGCTCGGATCGCAATATTCATTGATTAAGTTAAGTATATGGTTGCAGTGATAACATTTTGGTGAGAAAAGTGTCAGTAAATCTAAATCAGTAAAGTTTTAAATGTAATTTTTACATTATACAAGAAAATTTGAATTTTGCATGTCAAAACATGAAAACTTAATAAAAGTTCAAAAACTTCAGTTGTTCAATTCAAAAAGTGAAACTCATTGCATATTTAAACTTTGGGGGGGGGGGGGACTTTCCAGAGGTTCAATTTCTGGGTAATTTCTATATTAAAATTTAATTCAATACTTTTATTATGCAATATAGTAATTTCCTGAGAGGGTGAATTTGGAGTTTTTCTTAGCTGAAAGTAAAATTGTGAAAAATATACCAAAATAGAATCATGATTCCTTTCACTCCATTTATAATGAATGTATGTGTATTTATTAGATTCAGATTCACTGAAATAGTTTTACACAATATTGTACTTTATTCAGCTACTCCTGCATTGGAATATTGACATCTCAACCAATAATTACTATTATTGCAACAGCCCCACAAGAATATAAATCTATGAAATTATATTGTTGTTGTGTACAACTTGGATAGAAAAAATAATATTTAACTGATTTCTGTACCATTGATTTTGCATGTCAAAAAGTGTTTATTAACGTTAGGCACAATCTTTGCAATATTTGTGACTATTTGCTAAATTGGTGCATTTATAGTTAGTGCAGAGTTAGATTACATGTTACATCATCATGTGACTTCTCAAAATGTTACATCTCGAGCACTTTTTCGTATGATTTGCTCAAAGCTCAAAATCATTTTAGGTAAAAAATATTAGACAGTGTGAAAAAAAATCGAGTTTAAATGATAACTAACTCTCTCCATTGTGTGTGCAAAAGTAAAGGTAACAAAGTCAAAAGGCGTTTTGCCAGTTGTCTCCATCCTGCAGAGGGCAGTGAAGACACACGGTAGTGTAAAAGTGGCCCTCCCGTCCGCTCCATAGCTGCGTCCTGCATGTTCTCAAGTGTAAAGAGAAGAAACACACTCCACTCCGTATACATCAACTCAGGCATGTGTAATCCATCAAAGCTTTTATGGCGCCGCCGACCTTGTTGCATTCACATAATGACACCGTAACCTGACGATTGTGGCGTTAACTTTGCTTCATTTTATGCCCATTTTTTAAAAGAATGTGCTACGCATGTGCGCAGGCGTGTGTTATCGTTTAAGAAAATCAGTCAATCACAAGGCAGGAACAGAAGCAGATTCTGACATCTGTTGAAATTCCTGTGGAAAATGAAAGGTCAATTTAGATGAGGGTATTATGAGATATGCCAGCCATCGTTTGCCATTTGGCGCTGCGGCGGAGGTAAACTGGACAAAGTTTCAACAACCCTCGACAGAAATTGAATAGGAAGTCTGCCATTGTGTTTTGAAGCATAATTTTGAGGTTTTGCCAAGAAGAGGAAAAGTTACATGAATAAATAAATTGTGCCCCGACACCTCACCAGAGGATGTGAAATCGGGTCGACACGGCCGTCATATTAGGAGGCATAAGGTCTCAAGGACCCACATGAAACTTTTTGTGTTCTGGGTTATTAATAAAGGTGAGACGTATTTGATCTCACGATGCCTTTCACTGAGCGTTGGGCCACTTTATTATCATCATTCGGCGTCTGTTGCGTGTGCAGAAAACATTTATGAGCGTGTTGCGCGACCGCGCCGTTCTTGCTAACTCTCTTCAATCACATCCAAATCAAAAGTGGCAATGGATAGGTTTCCAATTACGCCATCTTGTGTGTCATAGATGTCAAAGGACACAGGTGATAGGTGAAGTGTGAAGTTTTTTTCTATCGTTAATTCATCCGATTGGTCTAAGGGTGGTGGTGACACACAAGATGGTGGGATTGGAAACCTATCCATTGTAAAAAGATATGATAAATATATTCCAAACGTTGACAAAAACCTGACCTTTGTGCATACAACATTTATGAGGATGGTCACGCCCTCCTCGTTGTCTGTAGGTTCAAAATAATATGAATTGACTGCATTGTTCGTAGTAGGCTGATTGATCACGACATTACCATTAGCAACATTAGCTCGTTTCGTCAATGGAAAATTGCACCTCGGTGTTTTTTAGTGAGTGAAACACTGGCTAAAAATCAAGTCGGATATCTCCAACCATGCATTAATATGTGAAGTGCAACTAAGCCAAAATGACATTATTTTTATTGCTTTGATTATCAGTGTTATCTGAAGAAGGCATTGTACATGGTTTATCTTGACCACGTTCAAAGTGAGAGTGGTGGGAGCTTCCACACCGCCTCATATGCTGTATGTGCAATCGTATTTTAATAATAATGCTTGGAGAGACTTTAGTGGGATTAATGGTAACTAGGAATCTGAAGCACATACCCAAAATTGAAAAGGTAGTCCGCCATTTAAGAAGAAAACAAACAAAAACCTAGCTTCAGCCCCTAACTCCAGTTGCAAAGATTTTTGCAAAATTGCATTGACATGCCAGTCAAAGCAGGACACCCCAAAAACTCTGAAGAAACCATGCCTGAAAGTGAAAAGGAAGTCCGCCATTTTGGTTTGAGCTTTCACTTTGGGGTTCTCCTTGGAAAAGGAAACACTTGAGAAAAAAACACTTTCACAAATCAACAACGAAACCGGTGGACATGTCTGTCATAAGACGTGCAAAAATGTCTCAAGGACTCATGCGCAAATATTAGTAGTTGGCCCTTTTGATTTTCATGCAACCATCTTGGAGTAAATCCCAGGGCTTGTACTTTGACAAACTACAATACTACAGTTTCATCAATGTACACGGGGTTTGATGGACATGTTCATCATAACAAGACACATGAAATAGTTTCAAGGACCCGTGCGCAAAGTTGAACAGGTTAAAAGCAGCCATTTTGGTTTGAAGCAGCCATTTTGAGCGCACAGTATTACACGGCTTTGATCTCCTACTCGCAAATTTGCCCAAATCAATCAAATTTGCCAGTTGAAAGCGAGTAACCTACTCAGGTGAGTGACAATAAATTCCCAAGTTATTTTGCCTCCCCCAGCTAATGTTGACAAAGCACAGATTAAAAGTTTGATGATTATTTTTGAGCGTTCGCCCAAGAAAAGCAGAAACGTAAAACAACAAAACAAGAATGTTACCAAGACCAGTCTCACTAAATGATGTTAAATTTTGTGGACACGTCTGTCAAAACGGGACCCATGAAAAAGTCTCAAGGACTTTTGCCTGAAATTCTGTCTTCCATTTTGGTCTAAAGCAGCCATTTTCAGGTGAATTGCAGGGCAACCAAAATATTTTTTATCATTCAAAATGTCATTTGCCTGCTTAATTTATTTTACAAGGTGATTAGAATAAAATTACAGTGGATATTCATGCGCTTACATTGGTTAAAAATGTTTTTTTGTCCTGAACAGTCAGCTGTATTTTCTAGGTTCAAGACCACCAAAATAAAATATTTGCTTTAATTTGCTCTTTCAAAATTTCCCAGGTTTTCAAGGATAGGCTGAAAATATTTTTTTTTAGCAAGTAAAATACATTGTACATGTAGTTTTTGGGGTTAGTTTTATAACTGACAATGTCAAATAGGACACTGCTTTTGACACTCATCACATTGCGATCCATTTCATCTTTTTATTTAATAATGATTTATCTTCTTTTCTATTAAAATGGATATGGCTGCTGCTCACCGTTGTTTGCCGTTATTAACAGTTGGGGGGGTAGTGGACGAGTCTGGGTCACGGTGGCAATCTTCCAAACAGCTTTTAAACGCCGCTTGGCCATTGATAAACAACCAACGCCTGTAATTAATATTGTACATTCGCGGTAAAAGGCATTCTGCATAATTACTCCAGCGTCTCCCTTTGGAAAATATGCACATTCAGTGATATTATAAAGCGCACCAGTATATCATGCAAAGTCATAAATAATGTGGCAGTAGAATTAATGAATTATATCCACGTACACACAGCCTCCTCCTCTTTCTCGTGTGGTACTTTACATTTAACTATGTCAGCAGTTATTGATGCACTCTTTAAACAATAACTGTTTACACACCTCTTTAATGGAGACATTTTTCTACAGTACTACATGACAGTACAGTTTAACTCTACGGCAATACTGTCGTCTGAACGGATTTACCAGGTTGATTAAACTAGAAGTGGGAGATGCAATATAGTTTGAGGATTATCATGACCACAATGATAGTGTTTATTGGTATTATTATGAATATCAATCAATCCATCCATCCATCCATCCATCCATTTTCTTAGCCGCTTATCTTCACAAAGGTCGCGAGAGTGCTGGAGTCAATCCCAGCTGTCAACGGGCAGGAAGCAGGGTACACCCTGAACTGGTTGCTACCCAATCGCAGGGCACCTATTACAAATATAATTATCAAAATCAGTAACTAGGAAATGAATTTTGACGCACCCACGATCCCAAGAAAATTAGACGGTTTCACACGTGTAGCTTTCTGTACTTTAAATTTCCAAATTTTCTTGCCGGTCCAAAAAAATATTAGCAGGACTTTGTTGTATCGACTTGCAAATAATGAGCGACACAAATAAAAATCGGATCAAAGGTGGAGTGTGAAGTTTGAGATGAAAACAAAATGGAGATTTCGAGCACTGACCATCCAAATTTTGGCCAACACGCACAATATTTTCTGGCTGCAGTAATGTGTCCGTCTTACATGCCAACTGTAGTTATGTCACCTGAGAGATTTTGCACGGTGGGAACACCAATCACTTTCCTCTGTCCTGTTAGCCAGCAATGCTATAGCTAATGTTGATAGCTGTCCACTCTTTGAAACACAAAATCGTCTGTTCATTATAATTACACAATAATTTATTGGTAAACTGATGCATCCACGATAGATTTATTCAACGTTTTAAAAGGGAACAGGAACTAGAAGAAAACACAGCTGTAAATGTATTGCCTTCTTGTGTTGAGATACAGAAGATATCACAGTAACCGGAAGAATACTGCATGGCGTGAAGTAGCACATAAAAAATTATGAGGTGAAGGACGTTTCCTGTTTTGCATTTCTCTTCTCCTGGATTAGCATGTCCTTTAAGTTGTTCCCAAGTCATGAATAAAAACTATGGTATTTGGCTAAATTCCCCTGATTAATATGGAGAAAATATGAATTTATATATCCATTATTATCTTTGAAGGTGTAGCCATCTGCAGAAAGATACATTATGTTAATTTGAGATTTCAGGTAAATAGTGACAACCCAGCACATATAAACATAGTTTATGTACTCCAAAGATACTGACTATAGAGCTCGTGCACCTATGGCATAAAGTCACGTGACCTTTGTTTACCTCGCCATATTGCCGGTCTAAAAAAAGCATTGCTCAATGCTAAGTCGGTTGGAGATAGCACGAAAGTACGTCTTATAGCGCGACACCCAGAGTCTTGTCCGATACCGTTTGACATTTAGAAGGTGAAAATAAACAAAGGCACATGGAAAAATTAGCTAAACTCTGCATAGAGGACCCGTATTTAATGCCGAAGTCGATGTTTTCGGCGATATGAAATTGGACTGTTAATTCGCTTCCGTTTGTCTTGGACAACTGGATCTACACATGGATCTGGTGAGTAAGTCGTCGAGATTCACGCGGAAAAGTTTGAACGCGTATAAAAGTCTGGACGCGTAAAAAACTTAGTTGCTGGATCTGTTCTCAATCAGGAATAAATCCCACATAGTGACGGGATGACGGAATTGTGAACGCGGAAGCGTGTTCGGCCACACGTTAACCTTTGCCGGAATCCATTGATCTTTTCAGCTAGTATTCAATACAAATACTGATATTTAAATAAATGGCCCCTGGTTTTACACAAACTCGCATTCATTAACTATCATTGGAGAAAAAAAAAGGACAGAGTCGTCGCCATGGAACATACACTTAAGTGACACTTATCCCTTGGAAACATCTGCGACAGACATTTTTTAATATGCATTGTTCTCAGATGAGCCAACTTGGCATTATAAATACTTCTTGGTAATTTGAGATTGAGAAGAATAATTCCGACCTGAAATGAAGCGATGGCTACACAGGCATGTGCGTATTTTGGTTGTGCACCATCCATCGTGTTTAATTGCCGAAATCCATCGTTATTTTCCGGTCTTTCTCCTGGTATTCCATAGAATGATCTCTTTGAATATCTGTCTCGTCTGTTGTGACAACCAACAGTACAACAGATCTCTCGTATTGTAAATATTCTCCCCGGGTTCAATGTCTCCCACAATGCCGAGCAGCTCTGTTTGACCGGCAATATGACGCTGTAAAAATGGTGACGTCACGTGCACGAGCTCTATAATATGTGCTAACGAGGCCAACTGCTAAATTTAATTTCACCACCCCCCAATCATAGAATGTTCTGAACCAATATCCTATTTTGCAAAATAATGTTGTCTGCACCCAGTAAATTGTCTCAACAGATGTTGGCCTTAGTTTAGGATTGTGTAGTTCTTCATCTCCAGATCATAAACAAACTGAATCCACAGTGCCTTGCGCTGCTCATGCCTATGTAGTGCATTCACTTCTCATAATTGTTAGAATTCTCAACAATTAATTGGTTAAAGTCAAATGTACAGATAATAATTTGGTGTAACGCTCCTGTATATCTGCCTTCACATAAAAATGCTTCAAAAAAATGACTGCACACATAACACTTTTGGCTCAACATCTTATTACTTACTCAAAGAATACCACAAAAATACACTTTTCTCATGGATGACACCCATATTGCGGTACCAAAAATATTCCCTTTGTTCCATATAACTGAGCTTTCAGATGAGTGAACTGTGTTGACATATTTTTTTTATTATGAGACATCATAATAACAACACACTGTAAATGAGACCCAATCAGTTGGACGCTGTGACCGTTTGCAAGAGCATCTTTGAGATGCTCATCCTCTCGTCTGCTTTCCTTCCCTCTTCTATATTTTCAATGTCTGCGCGAGTGTGTGTGCGTGTGTGTGTATGTGTGTGCGTGTGAGATGTTGTCTTTGATGGCTGCTCAACAAAGAGAGGGCTGTCTTCGGCACTAACCTTTCTGCACCAGAATCTGGAACATGACACATGTCAGGCTGTGATAAATGGTGCAGAGTCTCAGTAATTTTACCAGGAATGCCCTTGAGATGCCCAAAACCCCAATCGCAAATGGTATTGTGTTGAATTAAACCGCAAAAAGAAATCCTCCCCACCCTTGACACGATAGCGACCGTGTGGTGGAAATGAAGGATGGTGTTTTTGTGTTGTTCTTCTATTCTATATAACTTGCACGATTTTGTCTCTTGTGTACAATGCGTGTTGATGCACTGCTCTCGGAGACACTTGAAGGTTGTGTTCAATGTGTAATTCGACGGATCATGTGGAAATGAATGCCTCTGGAAATTTCCACCAATGTGACCAGAAAAAAGTTATTTATAAGTAGTATCGCAAGACATTATCATACTTAAGGGATGGAATTAAAGTTAATTTTATTCATGATAAGTACAGTTTTTTTTTTTTTTAGAAAGTAGCAATACCACTACAAGCACTTGAGTACTCACTCCAGTACAATATTGTACAAAACAATCTTAAAGGTCTACCGACATCCCTCTATACATTGTAAAATTGATATTGTTATGAAAATTACATATAATATTATTCACTTCAATGTCTTTACAAAGAAAAAAATGACATTCATGTGCAAAAGTTGCGCAAGTCTCACTTGATATCCCAGTGGTAGCCGTATTTCCTGCAACGTCATTTACAGCTGTCACTCTCGGACTGTCGCCATTGAGAAGACGCTGTGTCACCTGATATGGGAGACGAACAACAGAGATTTTCAGGTTTTTCGGACACTCCTTCTGACATGGAAGCTCTTTTCAAAGAGGAGAACATCTCACAATCGAGTGAAGTGAACGGGGCCATATTACCCTATTGTTTCGAGGCATATTTAGATGATATGCGGATCACTTCTAACTAACAACAGACTCCCCGACAGTATGTATGACAGTATGTACCGTACTCAGGAGAACCCATACCGGGCAAAACACCGGTGTCTGGTGGAGGGGAGAGCTCCTTTCTCGTTGTTCATCGCCAACGCCGTCGGCGTTTTTCATCAGGTGTTCTGGCCGCGTGAGGTTTGCCCGCCAGCGGGAGGAAAAAGGATCCCCCCACAGGCAACAACAACGCCGGCGGACAACAACACTGGCGAGCGACAACAATGCCTCGCTCACGCACATCGACACATTTAGCACCCCTGACTTACGTACTTCATTAAGTTATTATCATGTGGATCTTTTTTTACTTCTGAGTGGATTACGTCCCCCCCCCAACTATTTTTTTAATAGCTCTACACACACCTATCTGTCATGTGGAACCCACGAAGCTCTCATCCTTTGCACCCGTGCAATCCAGTTTTCATGACGAACCGGGTCTTTTGGAAACGTGTGAAGAGTGAATCCATCCTCCCGAGTGTTCGAGCAATATCCAGCAATACAACGAGACAGCATTTTGGCTAACACGCAGGAAAAAAAAAAACAGCTACTTTTCTGCCGGTAAAACCGGTGTAAACACTGGGGAAAAAAAATCACTTCCTGGTTCTTCTCCAAAACGAATACCTCGAGAGGATTTTCAAGGCAGGAAATACAAAAATCCATACACAACAACATCATGATGTCTGGTGAAAAAATGGATGGGTTAAGTAAGAATAATCATAAAAGAAATAAAAGTGAACGATGGGAAAGCGAGCTCCTTTATGCCTTATTGTGAAGAGACTTGTCTCCAAAGCACAATCTGCAACAAAAATTTATTTTTACACTTGCATTACAGGTAGCAATGTTTACAGAAATGAAAGGATTACGCACACACTTGTTCTTAAACTTAAGATAGCATTTCTATTAGTGGCAGTTAACCCCGTTTCAGACTTGTATTACAGTTTAGAATGTTATGTTATGAGCATTATAGCAGGTGTGACCGACCTTTTTAAAACTAAGAGCTACTTCTTGGATGCTGATTAATGCGACCGATTTGACACACACCTCTGGAAGAAAAAAAGAATTGTCTCAATTTCCTTTTAATTATGTTATTATTAATAATTTATGATCCTCATCTACATGAAAACACTATGTAAAAGATTTATCATAATAATAAGTAAAAAGATTTATCATGGTTAACAATAATTTACCAAGGTAGGAAACAAAAAAATCCATATGGAATACTTAATTTATAGACATTCCTTAAAGGATTTACATTTTCATTTGGTCCCTTCTCCAACATTCCTAGGAAGTTACATTGCCCCTTCACTGGTGAACCATTTTCATCCATTTGTTAGCATGCAATATTCTTTTTTTATCCATACAGCCTTTTTCCCAATCTGCTTATCCTCACTAGGGTAGCGGGCATAATGGAGACGCTGGGTACCCCTGCACTTATTACTATTATATACTTATTGCTATTCTTTTATGCATGCAATTTACTTTATACAGACAGTTTGTTTGTGGAGTTTACTTGTATGTGTAATGATGCTTGAATTTCTCCAGCGAGGCTAGCATGCTTGCTAATATGATTTGTGAAGGTGGTTTCTTTGTGTTGAATAATTTAACAACTAAATACAATCTTTTGTGTAACACAGGTTAGTTGTTGTGCACAAGCTTAATGCATGGTGCTTTTTATTTATTTGCTTGATCTTTGTTTTAAGATGCATGTTTTGTATATCAAGAATTTGAGATGAAGACATTTTAGTTTAGTTTTCATTGACGTTAAATAAATATGTACAAGCTTTTCATCGACACAAGGTGTAGCAACGACAAGGTAATCTGATTAGGACAAATTGGCACTCTGTTTCGCAAGTATGCATTTTAAGAAGCAAATTTAATGACCATGCAATTAGGTTTAAACAAAATAGATGATGGCCGCTGACAAATAGTATAGACTGAACTCCCCACAGAGGGTCTGAAAAATCACACAATGCAGAATTAGAGTCCCTGGGAGTCTCTTGCTGTGTCTTGTTGTGAGTGCTGATTTAGCCGGCAATTAATCCACAAGAGCAAAAAAACGGTGGCTAAACTACACTGCTGTAACCTCCAGCCCCCCAAAAACAACAACAACAAAAAATGTTGGAATCTTAATGAGGAGAGATGTGTTAGCGGGGCGATGAGGCCCCCCCGTTGCACTTTCTACCAATAAAGCCATGAGTACCTCACATGCGTTTCACTGTCATCTGCACAGTGCAACCGGGCCCCCCAGAAGGGGGGTGGGGGTTGCTCGTCTTCATTGTCCAAAACTTGAGCTTCCTCACTATTAGTATTGAACTGGGATGGGTCGAGAGCCATATTCAATTGTTGTTTTTTAATTGCAAATTAGATTTAAAAAAAATCCAGATGAAATAAATGTTTAAAATGAATTCAAATAATCTTAATAATGAAATATCATATGAATTATTCTGTTTTTTAATTGTTCCTTTTATTAGGATTTGTCAACCAATTGTTTGATAAAATAAAAAATGTATTCGGAAAATTTGTCACATTAGTAATTAATTCAATTTATATTAATCAACCAATTATTTAATTGAATAAATAAAAACTATGAAATATAAAGTGGAGTGTATGTAAAAATGATTTTGCAAATACAGTAGCATTTGACTTTTATAGTATTTTATTATAACATTTTAATTGATGTAGTTGAAACTAATCAAGCAATTATTTCATAAAATATATGTAAAGATTTTAAATCTGTGTAAAATATTCATATTGCTAATATACAGTCATTTTGTTTATTGTTTTGTCCTATGATTTAATTTGGGGTTGACCAGTTGAGGGCGTACCCGGCCGCTCTCCCAAAGTCCGCCTCCACACCGGCGACCCTAACGAAGAGAGGCAGTTCAAAGAATGGATAGGTGGATAACTGTCATTAAATAAAATGGTTTTACTTGTGTAAAATGTTTCATTTAACTAATATTTTCTGTTTATTGTTTGTAATTATTTACATTTAATTTTAATTACTCAGCCTATCATTAAATAAATAAAAATAAAAAAGGACTTTGTATCGGTCCGTTGTGGTTAAGAGGGAGCTCAGTCAAAAGCCGAAGCTCTGAATTTACCAGTCCATCTACGTTCCTACCCTCACCAATGGCCATGAGGTGTGGGTCATGGCCGAAAGAACAAGATCCCGTGTGGGTTTCCTCCGCAGGGTGTCCGGGCTCTCCCTTAGAGATAGGGTGAGAAACTCAGTCATCCGGGAGGGGCTCAGTGTCGAGCCGCTGCTCCTCTGCGTTGAGAGGAGCCAGATGAGGTGGCTGGGGCATCTGATTCGGATGCCTCCCAAACGCCTCCCTAGTGAGGTGTTCCGGGCTTGTCCCACCGGAAAGAGAGTCCGAGGACGACCCAGGACACGCTGGAGAGACTATGTCTCTTGGATGGCTTGGGAATGCCTCAGGATCCCTCCGGAAGAGCTGGAAGAAGTGGCCGGGGAAAGGGAAGTCAGGGTATCCCTGCTCAAGCTACTTCCCTGCGACCCGGAAAAGTGGTAGAAAATGGATGGATGGATGGTTGGTTGGATGAATGGATGGATGGACATTTATACCATTATTAAGTAGAAACTGAACCCACACTGCACACCAAATTCAGGCAAATGCACCACTACACCATTAAACAACCAAGAATTTTCTGAGCTGCTTATCCTCACAAGGGTCACGGGGCGTGCTGGAGCCTATCCCAGCTGTCAACGGGCAGGAGGCAGGGTACACCCTGAACTGTTTGCCATCCAGTTGCAGGGCACATGGAGACAGACAACAGTTGCACTCACGATCACACCTTGGGGCAATTTAGAGTGTCCAATTAATGTTGCATGTTTTTGGATGTGGGAGGAAACCGGAGTGCCCAGGGAAAAACCACGCAGGCACGGGGAGAACATCAAAAGTCCACACAGGGAGGGCTGAGATGGAACCAACACTTTACAGTTGAGCCACCGTGTCTCCACTATGTCGCCACGACACCATCAGTGACTACTGATTATTTAAAATGAGATTGATTAAATAACTATTTCATTATAAATAAACTGATAAATGTACCTGTTTGTCTCTATGTGCCCTATGATTGGCTAGCAACCAGTTCAGGGTGTACTCTGCCTCCTTGAGATTGGCTCTAGCACTCCCGCTGATAAGCGGCTAGGAAAATGGATGGATGGATAACACAATCTGAGTTAAGCAATGACTTATTTCATAAAATAAATTAAACCATGTATAATTATTTAGAATGACCATACCAGTATGAGAGAAACGTATAAAAAGGCAAAAAAAAAAGTAACAATTCACCGATTCTCGGGATATGTGGGCAAAAATAGAAATGTTGTGTGGGTAAAAATTAAAGATGGACCATATTTTGTAAGTTTTTCTAGACAGTGTCAACTAGTTCAAGATTTTCACCAGATAGCAAACAGTTTACAGGTTCAAAAGAAACAGCTAATAAATCATTGTATGATATATGCATAGCTTTGCCCTTTGTGTAATTCTTTTTCTTTTTTTTATATATTTATTAGCTGTTTCAGGTTTTGCTGTTGGTCATCGAGAATCCCCCCCCCCCACCACCACCCATTTCTTTCTTTTTTTTTTTGAAAAATAGCCCTGGTTTGACTATGCCTGTTCAGATGGCTGCCTTCAATTTTATACCTGCAAAGTTTCAATCTCGGGCCGCCCCGCGTCCTTTAACACTCGGTTCCCACACTTGCAGCCTCCCCCTCAACCGCCTCCCCGCCTCCCTTTTGTGGGATTACTGGTGAAGACCGCTCCAGTGCTGTTATTTTCAACCTTAGTGGATAGGGTGGTGGATGGGGGTTGGGGGCGGGAGGGGGGGGGATTCTTGGCTGTGTATTCTGGAAATACGTCAAAGAGAAGCAAAAAGGCAACAATTTTCTGCTTGAATATCCCTCTGACTAAATCCATTGATCATCCTCGGGCTTCCTGGGAGAGAGGGAGAGAGATGGAGAGGCATGTTTTATCCTGTAATAACTCCTACCTTCACCACCCTCCTGCCTCGCTGTTGTTCTGTTGTTGTTGGTCGCACTTGCGCTCTATTCCTCTGAGAACCCAACAAGATTGAAGTTATTTTATGCTTCAGCTCCCCGGGCCCCAATTTGAAAAGTCCTGTGTGTCAGTTTTCACACTCAGCTGCTGTCAGATGGCAGGGAGCGCTGCACACTTCTGTCTTTTTTTTTCTTCTTTTACTCCCGTTTTCCCCGCGAAGGCGTCTGCGGTGCGTTGACAAAATGGGTCAAAGTAAAACAAGGTGCGGTTTGTGTGTCTGTTTGAAAAGATTCATAAAAGTTTTGTTCCGGGGAGTGCAAAACTTGATTTATTTTGCCTAAGTAACCTTTTGACCACACCTGCTCGGCATCCACATTGCTGTTATTTTGGTAACGTTTACACACAGAGAAAGTATATTAGAGTCTGGGGGTGCTGGAGAACCTTTTCCTTGCTCTCAAAAATAATAATGACCATAATGAATTAGATTTTCCCCTGCCTCGGGTATGCCGCGAGAAACTATTCAGTTTAATTTGTCCCAAAAACTCTCTTGCTCTACAACAGGGGTGTCCAATACGTGGATCACGACCGACTTTTCGATCGTAAAGGGACTGAGGGAATCCACCCAGTTTCAGTCTTGATAGACAATCACACGGGACAAGTAAACTTGGAAGATTTGCTAAGGGCCCCAACGACATGACACAACTATCCATCCATCCATTACCCACGCCGCTTATCCTCACAAGGGTCACGGGAAAGCTGGAGCCTATCCCAGCTAGCTTCAGGCAGACTACACCCTGAATTGGACGCCAGTCAGTCGCAGGGGAGATATCGACACCCTCACTGAGCGGGAATCGGTCCTACGCTGCCCGCACCAATGTCAGGCATGTTTTGCCACTACACCAACAGTGACTCTATGACACAACTATATCGTTTTTTTCGTGTGCACAGTTCTTGTTTGAGTTTATTTCCCATCTAAATTGTTCACTGTGCATGTTGTACCAGTATACACATTGCCAAGCGATTGTTAATCAAAGTTTCCGTCATTATTGTTTTTTTTTTGTCAAGAAGATGCCGTGGAAGCGAAGGTGGATGACTTCAAATACTTGGGGTCGACAATACAGAGTAATGGAGAGTGTGGTAAGGAAGTGAAGAAACGGTTCCAAGCAGGGTGGAACAGCTGGCGGAAGGTGTCTGGTGTTCTATGCGACAGAAGAGTCTCCGCCAGGATGAAGGGCAAAATTTATAAAACAGTGGTGAGGCCGGCCATGATGTACGGATTAGAGACGGTGTCCCTGAAGAAACAACAGGAAGCAGAATTTGAGGTAGCAGAAATGAAGATATTGATGTTCTCGCTTGGTGTGAGCAGGTTGGATAGGATTAGAATTGAGCTCATTAGAGGGACAGCCAAAGTTGGATGTTTTGAAGACGAGCTTAGAGGGAGCAGACTTCGATGGTTTGGACATGTCCAGAGGCGAGAGAATGAGTATACTGGGGGAAGGGTGCTGAGGATGGGGCTGCCAGGCAAAAGAACGAGAGGAAGACTAAAGAAAAGGTTGATGGATGTTGTGAGGAAGGACATGAGGACAGTGAGTGTTACAGGGGAGAATGCATGAGATGGGTTTAAATGGAAAAAGATGACACTGTGGCGACCCCTAATGGGACAAGCCGAAACAAAACGGAGAAGATGCTGTGAAATAACGATCGGTCTTAAAGAGATTTGCTGTGTGTTGTTTTTTTGTCATTCGATGTTTGTTGTCCCTCGTGGGGACCTGTGGTTGAGTAATTACAGTGCCAGAGGGACGTTTATTGGAGGAGAATGCAGTACTTCCGCCGTTTCTGTCGGCAGTGTACAATTGTCGTGGCTTGCCGTTTTTTGCGCCTTGATAGGCAGCGCTCTTGCATCAGCTGTGGAAATGTTGGAGCTGGTGGGCTGCCAGCGAAGCCGCCCTGTGACTGGACAGTTGGCAGAGGGGAGCCGACCTGAGTGAGGAACTTTGGCAAAGTGGCGCAGAGATGTTTAGGATTGATACGGCGCTAGACGAGACAGGAGAGTGGAGACATTCTTCCTGCATGCGTGTTACATGACAACAGATGCCAGAATACTTGTGCCGTACTTGAATGTTTATTTTAAACTCAACTTGTAATGAACAGGAGTGACCTCATGTATGCTGTCAAGCGCAGCACATTTGATCACCTGTCTGGCAGTATTCTACTTATTATCACTTAACGGTTGGAAATGTGATTTGATGTACGAGAAAACCGAGTTACAAGTTTGGTCACGGATTCTATTAAACACGTGATGTACCACTGTACATGCAAATAAAAACTGGAATATCAAGCGGTTACGGACAACAGCAAAAAAAAAAAAAAAAAGCATTAGCGTCGCTGTTCCAATACTTTTGGAATGTATGTATTTATTGGCAAAATAAATCAATTTCCATTGAATTCATCGAACAAGCACGCATGCTTTCTATCATGTTTTGTCTGACACGTTTCGTCACGGTGTGTCAAGGGGTGCACAGTATTGGACGTCTAATTGTGTTTTAGCAGCGCTGGCACCTTCCAGACTGGACCCTGTTCACCTGCCAGCAACCTCCATCTCTGGCAGACTCAATAAACTGCAGCTAATTGGAAGGCGATGACAGACAAGCCAGCCCCAATTTATTGCAGTTTGAAGACAAGCCATTCACCTTGCCTCTGTGCTCCCCTTGAGTCATCATGTCGGAGCATCGCTCTCAGACAAGCTCCCCCAACGCCACCAAAAGCACACATTTGGCATGTGATGTCTCCATTGTCTGATGCAATGGATATTGAACAACACATAAACCCAAATATGTTGTTTTTTTTGTACTAACCTTGCCACTTGGATTGTAATATTTTCGATGACAGTTATTTAACCATATACAGTAGTGTATAATAAGGCAGCTTGATGCATACGGACAACGTATTTTAAAGGAAAATTCTGGTGGTTTGGAGTAAAAATGTATCCAATACGTCATGTAATATGTACTCTATCTTGACAATCTGATTTGTATCGACAGTTGCGAATTTTCAGGTGCGCCGCCATTTTCGCGAGTCACATGACCTACGTGCGCGGATGTGACGTATTGCGTGGGGTTCCAAACGCTCGATTACATGAAACAGCATTAAGCCCAGCGTTGGTTTCTCGGATTTATTCTCATCTGATGAAGAAATAGAGCCGTCGCTCCTCAGCGGGCGAGGTCCGGGGCTCGGGGAGTGAGCTCGGTCGTCAGACTCCGCGTCATTCCGCCCGAAGAACCATCCAAATATTCAACATTATTTACAGCCGCAAGTTCAAATCTGTATGGAAGTATTCCTCCGTCTTCCCGATCAACCAATACTGCTATTTCTCCATCAGATGAGGATAAATATGAGAAATCACCACTGGGCATAACGGTGTCCCATGTAATCGAGCGTTTGGAGCCCCACGTAAAACGTCACGTTCGCGCACGTAGGTCATGTGGCTCGCCAAAATGGCCGTGCACCTGAAAATTCATAATTGTCGATAAAAATCTTCTCAAAACACCATTAAATGAGAGAGGATTTAACATCACATTATCAAGATAGAGTACATATTACATAACCTATTGGATACATTGTTACTCCAAACCACCGGAATTTTCCTTGAATAAACGCTCTACCTTTTTTCCTGATGTAAAAGATATGGATTTCTAGAGTTTACATTTGGTTTTGTTTAATTGGTTTCAGTTTAAGACACGGCTTCTTGAGACTTTTTCATGCTTCCCGTTATGATGAAACTCCATCCATCCACTTTCTGAGTTGCCTATACTCACAAGACTCGCGGGAGTGCCGGAGGCTCCTCGCAGGTACCCTGACCTAGACAGATATAGACTTAAAAGTAAAGTAAAACAGAATATATCTGCGTGAATGTGAAGAAGAGTGAAGCTCCAGGGAGAAGAGATAGCGAGGGGGGACGACTTCAAATACTTGGGGTCAACAATACAGAGCAATGGTGAGTGTGGTAAGGAAGTGAAGAAACGGGTCCAAGCGGGGTGGAACAGTTGACAGAAGGTGTCTGGTGTTCTATGTTACAGAAGAGTCTCTGCTAGGATGAAGGGCAAAGTTTATAAAACAGTGGTGAGGCCGGCCAGGTTGTACGGATTAGAGACGGTGGCGCTGAAGAAACAACAGGAAGCAGAAATGAAGATGTTGAGGTTCTCGCTTGGAGTGAACATGTTGGATAGGATTAGAAATGAGCTCCAAAGTTGGATGTTTTGGAGGCAAAGTTCCAGAGAGCAGACTTCGATGGTTTGGACATGTCCAGAGGCGAGAGAGTGAGCATATTGGTAGAAGGATGCTGAGGATGGAGGTGCTAGGCAAAAGAGCGAGAGGAATACCAAAGAAAAGGTTGATATACGTTGTGAGGGAAGACATGAGGACAGTGGGTGTTAGAGAGGAAGATGCACGAGATAGGCTTAGATTGAAAAAGATGACACGCTGTGGTGACCCCTAACGGGACAAGCCGAAAGGAAAAGAAGAAGATTTGATGTTGGGATTACATGGCATTAAATTTAATAACAATGTGATCATTTTAGGTTCGGCACCTTTTTTTACTCTTTGGCTTAAAATTTGGTGAACATCAGTCAAACCAGGAGGCACAAAAAAACTCTCAAGGCCCTATGCCCAAAACTGGACAGAAAGTCGGCCATGCTCGTTTGAAACCACTATTTTTGGAGTGAATGCCAGGGCTCGCGCTTTGAGAAACGTGACCAGGATTAGACCAAATGAGTGCCAGTCAGAACAAAAGTATCCATCCATCCATCCATCCATCTATTTTCTTCGCCGCTTATCCTCACAAGGGTCACAGAGAGTGCTGGAGCCTATTTCAAAGATTCCCCACGAATATAATGGTTTGGGTGCTCATTCATTGTTGCTAACAGCTTAGAATTTTCATTAATTTATCACAACTGCATTGAAAAGATAAGTAAATACATGTTTCATTGCCATTGTCACAGGAATCAGGACTGACATAAAAAGAAAGTCAAAGCTATTTCTTATTTTCCCTTTTATATAACAGATAAAAATAAGATAATACATTGTTTATGTTGGCATATAAAAATTATGCCCAAGCTTTGACACTTTTGATGTACTCCGCCAAGCACATTAAGTATCTGAAAGTGATAAAGCTTCAATTTGCTACACCATTAGACTAATTACCGCCATAATTAAGCAACTACTTGATTAGAACTAATGGGCACCTAATTATCCAGGAAGAACGGATCAGGTGGTAATTAATAGAGTCAAGTTGATATCTTCTGACTTACCAGCGGCCATTACCGAGCGTAAGGGACTGAGAAGAGAAGAATGAGGACAAACAAAATCGAAGATTTCTGTGTTTACCGAGGCCCTTGCAGCTAACGCAAACAAGGGTTGCGTGCCATTATACAAGCATGTTGCTAATGAAAGTTAATGCTACACAATTACGCAGAGTATTTCATCTGTTGTTACCGATAATAAGTGCAATTTTACACCACACCTAACGATGTGTGTGTTTGTTTGGGTCGCGTGCATGCAAATGCTATCGCTTGACTGTAATTTCATTCCACAATGAACATCTCTGCGGGATAAATAGAGACAAATCTAAAATTTATAGAATTCCACCATTTGCATAAAGTGTATTATCTAAACATAAGCGAAAAGTGAGGGTGCTGAAAAGGTCATTAAAATTTAACTGTATTGAATGTGGAAATAGGGACGTAATCAATCCATCAATCGGCTGGTTATTTAAGGTGTGTGATTGCAATAAGGCGCACGGCAGCGGTCACGCAAAGTCCGGATATAATATGCATTACCAAGTGAAATCTGACACTTTTTGATGTATGCTTCTTCTTTATATTAATGTTTGAATAATATGTGCCCGGAGGGTGGCCTGTGAATTAAAACAGAAAATTAAGGTACGTCTTTGTAGGCGTCGTCATTGTCTTTTGCCATTGATGTATGTTGAAACACCTGGATTAGGCAGGCACGAGGATCTTCCCGATGTACTGAGGAAGTGGTTCTCAAACTTTTTACAGCAAGCACACCATCAAAAAATACTTAGTGAAGAAAATAAGTATTTGAACACCCTGCTATATTGCAAGTTCTTCCACTTAGAAATCATGAAGGGGTCTGAAATTTTCATCGTAGGTGAGTGTCCACTGTGAGAGAGATCATCTAAAAAGAAAAATTCAGAAATCACAATGTATAATTTTTTTAAATGATTTATTTGTGTGATACAGCTGCAAATAAGCATTAGAACACCTGAGAAAACCAATTTTAATATTTGGTACAGTAGCCTTTGTTTGCAATTACAGAGGTCAAACATTTTCTGTAGTTGTTCACCAGGTTTGCACACACTGCAGGAGGATTTTTGGCCCACTCCTCCACACAGATCTTCTCTAGATCAGACAGGTTTCTGGGCTGTCACTGTGAAACACGGAGTTTCAGCTCCTTCCAAAGACTTTCTATTTGGTTTAGGTCTGGAGACTGGCTAGGCCACGCCAGAACCTTGGTATGCTTCTTAACGGAACCCCTCCTTGGTTTTCCTGGCTGTGTGCTTCGGGTCATTGTCATGTTGAAAGACCCAACCACGACCCACCTTCAATGCGCTGACTGAGGGAAAGAGGTTGTTCCCCAAAGTCTCACAGTACATGACCGCGGTCATCCTCTCCTTAATACAGTCTAGTCGTCCTGCCCCATGTACAGAAAAAGCCGGGTGTTCAAATATTTATTTTCTTCACTGTACCACCATAATGACTGACATTAAAATACACTAGTAAAAAGCTTTATTCCTAAAAGATAGGTGCTGTCCTTCTCTTTGTCCTGTACTTGTCCTGTCTTGCTGTCACAGCATGTCGCACTCCGGCCCCATGCAACACTCAAGACTGCTGTACAGGGCACATCATAAATTGTTTTCCCATCTTTCTTAGAGCTATTATTCTGTCCTTTGTCTTCTATTCCTGTATTATTTAATTATGTCTACCCCCTCGCCACTCTCTTTAAAAACTTTATCCTCACAAAGACAAGCGGATACCTTATTCCATACCCAGGGCAAAAAAAAAAATAACATATGGCGGCCTTTCCTGTCACAGTTTAGTTTGTGAAAGTTGGAATGTACATAAGTCTTTTGATTCTGAAATCTCCGACAGATTTTCAACTTTTATGAATGCATTTACGCTGTGATTGGTTTTTCAACGAGTTCAGGGTGTAGCCCATCTCCTGCCTGGAGATTGCTGGGATAGATTCCATCACCACCGTGGCACGAGTGAAGACAAGTGGTTCAGAAAATGGATGGATGGATGGCTTTACAAAAAAATAAATAAAACTTGGAGATTTTGTGAGACTTTTGAGGCATATACTGTCTTGGTTGAGCTCCAAATCGTACCACTGATATGTTATACCAGAGGGAGGCAAGTCTCTTCAAATTAAAGCCCCTGTACGCAGCTCAATTTGCCTTGTGCACCATCCATTGTGGTTTAACGGCGCCGTATTTTACTGAGCAGCCAGGACACGTGTACCAGTTTCCCCAGTTCATAATGCGTTCGATTTCCATCAGAAGATAGCCAAATAAAATGCAAACTCACTTTACTTTTGAAGTGTACTTTACAGATGTTGGTTGAATTTCAAGAGCATATTCATTTTTTGTTTAAAAATTCAAAACCTTAAACGACTTTGCACACCCTATTTTCCGTCTTGTTAAAGGGGCCGGACCTGTTTCATAGAAGTCACCAATCTTCCATGTCCTGTAGCGAGTCCAGCTTTCATGACAATGACCACTGGGAGCAGAGCCTGCACCTGGGACCAGAGTGGCTTCGAGAGCCCACCCGTGGTGGTGGGAAAAAAGTGAGCTCCCCTAAAGACAATACTGTAATTTCTTGAGTCTAATGCGTCCTGAAGTATAATGTGCACCCCCAAAGTTGACCTAAAAAAAATCAGGAAAACCCTTCTACCAGAGTACAACGCGCACCACTAATTTGCTGCTAAACCCAACTTAGTATTAGGAATTATCTTTTTCTGTTTTGCTAGGTTTGTATATTTAATGTTTGTACTTGTATTTTTTTACAGAAAGTCTTCATGAATAATAATGTTTGTGCATGTACTAATGCGCTCTCTTGACTTTTTGAAAATATTTTTGGAAAAAATTGCGCATTATTTTCCAGAAATTACAGTTAATGCATTTTTTTACTCATAAATATAATTGTATTGCTGCACACTGTCATATCACCAAATAAAAATAAGAGAGGCCAGCCACACGTATTGCACACAACAGAGACCACGACTGGATTTGAGTGTTTCTGTATGATATTAACTGTGCATGACAGTGTGTCCGAAACATGAGTGGAGAAACTTAGCAAAGGAAAGCACGGCAGATTTATTTATATGGCACATTTCATACAAAAGGTAACTCAATGTACTTTAGATGATTAAAAACATTTAAAAACAAAGAAAAACAACTTATAAACATTTCAAACAAAGAGGAAAAAAATATACATATGCCCCCTTGACAAACTGTATTTGGGCTCTACCAGGATGTTGAATCAGACTTAACTAAGTCACTTTCCCCTGCCTTTTACTGCACAAAATTGATATGTGGTCTAATCATCTGCTCGGCGCAGACGAGACGTAAATGGAAGTAATTAGGAAGATGTCAAACATAATTAATAAAACAGGTTTGGCGTGTGAAAACACTTGTCAGCGGGATGAATAAAGATTCCGCCTCTTGTGTCTCTGGTCCTGCCTCCCCGATCTCTGTCTCTCTCTGTCTGTCTCTCTCTCGCTCCCCTTCTCTCTCTCTCTCTCTCTCTCTCTCTCTCCATCCCCCCATTTTTTTGTTCAATTAGGTCATATATTGCTTCTATAAGTCGGCGCTGCCCTCTCTCTTTGCATCTTGCTCTCGGAGCTTTTCCTATTCTAACATGGTGAAGACGAAAGGTGTAGAGGGGGAATTGATGGTGGGGGGTGGGGGGGACAACCAGCTTCCTCTGGAAGGGAAATAAATGTGCCTGTCCATCCAGCGCCTGGATGAAATTAATTGCGGGCTCCTCATGCTGTCTGGGTACAACTGGGGCATTAACATAAGCAATTTGCGTCCAACTTCTGCTTAATAGAGCATCGGACCAGGCCCCGATAAGTCTTTTAAGGTCCCTAATGCATTAGCATAATCATAATATCCAAATATTATAGCAGCGTGATTTGCTAAAGCCCATTCATTATTGATAAGAACAAAAGGTTTTATAAATAACAAAAAAGAGGAGGGTGACCTATAATTACGGCTGGCAAATTAGGCCGCGCCGCGAAAGTCGCTTTTGAAGGGAAAATAATGATGTTGGAGACCTTTCATCTCTCCCCCGGACGGAAACAAATAATAAATGCCTTCACACTTTTCCACAGAGGCTTGAGGGGCACGCTCGCAGGTTCGTGAGGGGGGCAATGTTGCCACAAGACCCGGGAGCAAAAAGCATTCCTGGCACTCTTCTTGCTGTCCTGGTCAATTGAGGCTTTGCCGGCAGACCGATGCAAGGGTTGTGTTTATTCATCTGGTCATTTGTAAGAAATATCAGACTCAGAAAGCACAATTAATTTGTGTCCGGTAGTTGGAGCCACTCCAGTACAACAACAACAAAAAAAACGCAGCTGTTTCTGATGGCAACGGGTTGCCGATTCACAGGCGCACACATCAAGAGCACTCGCGAATATTCGATTATTGTACAAATGACTTATTATCAAATAGTCCCAAAAATGAACATTTGGTAATTTTAATTAGCAGATATACTGTAATGGACCTTTCTGATGGTGATCTTAAGCTCCACCCCCTAAGCCATGTCCCGCAGGTTCCAAAAATGGCAATTGAACAGAACATGTGTGCATATCGTGTATTCCAGATTTTTTTGGGGTATGTTTTTTGCCAAATGCGTCAGACTTATCCAAAAGAGTTCAACAGAGAGGTCTCAACTATTTCACACAGGGATATGTACACGGAAATAAGATTTTGGACGGAGCAGGACACAATGTCAGTTGCAGCGAAACGTTGGCGATCGATGCAAAAAAGTTTGATGCCTCACAAACTTCATATTCAAATCCAACAGGATAAAATAGTGGAATCGTACTGCGCACGTAAAGCAGGGTGAGTACTTTTTACTTGGAAAGATCACGAGTAATATCATTGTAGTCTTTGTAACTGAGTGAGTGTAATCATTTGACTTGGCTCGTAATCGAACCCAGTGCTATGTCTTAAAAGTCCGATGTGTTACAAATAGGCAAATAGACATTTCTCTTTTATGACATCGTGTATTTACATATCATTAACCTGACTCTTGGGCATAAAACATGACACACTTCATTCAGCAAGTTAGCGATACACTAACAAAGGGAAAGTTGTTCTCCTGCAATGTAGAAAGCACCGATAATAATTAAATCAAACTCAGGGAAGATACTTCTCCTCACTTACCTTCGAACATAAAGCCTTGTGTTTGTTGATATTGTTCACATTTAGTTGTACGTAAAGTCTTCCGGAAGCATTAATTCATTCTTCGTCAACTGTGTTTTAGGATTTGGAAAATGAATCAACCGGGCCCCTTTTAACCTAGCAAGATATCTTTAATCAGAATTGCACATTCCCCAAACGTCTCTGAGGACCATTTTCTTCGTAACATTAACTTTTCCAAGTGCACGCTACTGACAACCACCATTGCTTGTGGGATGATACGGCGAGAGGGGCGTGTCAAGCCAGGGGTTAAGACAATGTGGCTATCTGATTGGCTATTATTGTACGAGTGCCATGTACTAAGTGCTGAAGTGCCCCCCGCCCCCCACTGAGTGAAAATACAATCCGTGCTTTTGGTTTCATTTTAAGGTCATTCACTTTTTTTCCTTAACACTCTGGAAGCCCCCTTCCACAAGTAGTAGTAAAATTGTTGATCCTTGGTGTTTAAATAAAAGTCGCCTACTGGCATGTTAATTTAATGCCTGAAAACGATTTAGGATTATGTAAAAAAAAAAAAAAAAAATACCTCATTGAAAGCTTTTGGATTCCAAAGACTTTAACATTACAGCATCTATCAAAACATAACATTCATACAAGTGCAGAATTATTTTCAACACATAATAAATAATGCCACTTTATCTAGTGAATAGTAGCAGACGGTTAAAAAAAGACTCCAGCAGATATTCATCTTCCATAGAAATGTTCCTATTGTTGTGCGGTACCAAAATGACCTTCTCACTGGCGAGGAGATATGTCTTTTACAATGGAAAAATTCTTCACACAAGGAAATGATTTTAATTATTTGCTTTCCGAATGAGTATTTACATATAATTGAAGGTGGAGTTTGAAATTAGACGAGATTATATTGCACTTTCAAACGAGGTGATGAGAATTTGGCGGGGAGGAAATAAAACAACATTTCCCGGTTTGATTATGTGTACAAAAGACAGACTTTGTATTCTTCATTCTTCCTCCGTATCAGACTGAAGCTAGGCACCGAGTGCCTCTGGGACTCACTCTGTTATCTCACTTATTTTTAGGGAGAAAGGGCGGACTAAGAGTCCCCCATGTGGCCCGTGATGCACCAGGCTCGTTATCGTTCATTAACCTCGCTTTATAACGTCACTCGCGCAGCTCTCCCGGTCGTACATCCAGAAAATCACCCTATCAAGGGGCGGACATATTGTGAATCAACAGCTTTGTTAAAGGTGACTTAGTGTTTCCACTTCCTCTCCTCGTCCCCGTCCAAGTTTTCTAATCGCCGTCTGTCCACAACAATAAGAATTAATTAGCCCTCTTATTTTCCTCTGGATGTTCCGAGGCTCCCCATCTGGATGGAAGCCGGGTCCTCTGTGGGCCTGATTAATGGTGTGCACAGACAGTTGCCACTTCCGTCAGCCATGCCGCGTGGCCCGGGTCACAACTTCCAGAAGGTGACATAATGGTTGGGGGGAGGGGAGGGAGAAAAAGTAGTACCCAAGTAAATTTCACTTCTAAAATATGAGCCAGAAATATTCACAGCGGATGTAAAAGTCTACACACGCACATTTTTGTTCTGTAGAATTTATCCTTAGCTGTTTGATGACACAGGTGGGAAGGCTACTAAGTACTTGTACTTTGTTACATTACTTAAGTAGATTTTTCAGGTATAGCTTAGGAGTTATACTTTACTTGAGTACTGAAAGGGGAAAGTCAGTGGTTTACATTAAGAATGTATCCAATAGGTCATGTAATATGTATTCTATCTTGACTATGTGATGTTAAGTCCTCTCTCATTTAAGAGTGTTTGGAGAAGATTTTTAAAGAGAGTTACGAATTTTCAGCGGCGCTGCCATTTCCGCGAGTCACATGACCTCTACGTGGGCGTATGTTACGTATTACGTGCTGTTCCAATCGCTTGATTACATGGGACACCTTTATGCCCAGTGCTGATTTCTCTGATTTATCCTCATCTGATGAAGAAATAGCAATATCGGCTGATCGGGAAGACGGAGAAATACTTCCATACTCATCCGTCAGCGGCTCTCCATCGCTCGGTTGATTAGGAAGACGGAGGAATGCTTCCATACAGATTTGAACCTGTGGCTGTAAATAATGCCGCTGAGCGGCGGAGCCGTGAGCTGGGTTTCGCTGAGCGCCGGAGCTGTGAGCTCGGTCCCCCGCGAGCGAGCTACACCGCTCGGCTGTAAATAATGTTGAATATTTGGATGGTTCTTTGGGCGGAATGATGCGGAGTCTGACCGTGAGCTCACGGCTCCGCCGCTCTGTATGGAGGTATTCCTCCGTCTTCCTGATCCCAATCGATACTGCTATGCATAATGGTGTCCCATGTAATCGAGCATTTGAATCGGCAAGCAACACGTCACTTACGCCCACGTAGTTCATGTGACTTGCAAAAATGGCAGCACCCCTGAAAATTCATAATAGTCGATAAAAATCTTCTCAAAGCGCTATTAAATGAGAGAGGGTTGAGAGAGAAAGTATTAAATATTTCAGCTGCATAATCACCCTTTTCAATGAACAAATGGTTACAATGTGTTTTGTGAATATTTTCCACAACTTAAAACAATTCCCTGGTATCTTAGTAATGTATGTGATGTGTTTTGTTAAAATAAGATATACAATCATATTACATGTTTGACCCTGTTTAGACCCTCACTGAAACCATTGTTTTTTGGCTGGGCTCATGTAAATGAGGTACTGTTGTACTGGGTGGCCAGCAAAAAGTATGGCTTTCTTTACCTTGATGAGGAGGAAAGATGTTATGGCGTTGGGACAAAGCGAGCAAATGCTATTAGCCCTGCATGCAAAGAAATATGTAATGTGATTCCCCATAAAGAGTGAAAACATGTTTTTTACGTGCATTTGCACTCATTGAGGCAGAGTTTTATCACCAAGTTGCTGAATTACACACTTTAGTCTAATGCATGGGTGTCAAACTCAAGCCCCCACATGATTTTATGTGGCCCGCGAAGGCAAATCATGTTTGTCAACTTCCGGGATTCCAAATTGTCGTATCGTAAATGATGACATTGAGGGTATTGCAAGTGTTTTTATGATACCAAACATCAACAATAGTTGAAAAACCCATTACCCTTGATTTGTGATTCCAAAAGTAATTCATAAATTTCACGTGTCAATATGATGAGGCGATGCATGATTTTTATGGTACTACAATGTGGCCCGCGACAAAAATGACTTTGACACCCATGGTCTAATGGATCTGTGCATGTGGCACATGCAGTGGACACATCGCCCAACACAGAAAAGTCACTTCCACAATAGTGTTGTGCGCTGGCTAGCACTCACTTGAGCTAAGAATTGTGTTTCTGTGTAGTCCCGCAGGAGATGAATTTTAGTTGCATCTTTCTTTCAGAAACTATTCAGACACATTTTTCAAGCTTAATTTCCTACTTTGTTTCCCAACCAGCAACCCTGTCTCAGAATTTGTTCTGGGTGAATCTCACCCACAGAAATTGCAGCTCTTCACCCTGTCCAGGTGCCAAGTCATAGGTGGAGGAAATCAGTTTGCCGGTATAAGTTTGTAAATTAATGAAACTTGTTATATTGCAATCTGGAGCCAAAATTCAAAATACTTTAGCTTTCTCACAGACAAATTTTCGGGAAGTGGGCACCTCACACAAGAGTTTGTTTTTTTGAATTTGATACTTGATGGCGAGCCAGGGCCTCTAGGCAGCATAGCATTTGTTTATACACAGATTACAAGCAGTTTTTTTAATACAGTATGTGACCTTTGATATAAATGAGAGCATAGAGGATTGTGAAAAATTCGACTACACTGTCCTGTCAATAGCCCATCCCCAGTGAACTTCAACCATTGGAGAGGAGGAGCACCAGCAGAGAAAACCCTCATGAAGTTCAGATGAAGTCCATGTGTTAGACCTTGAGGGAAAAGCTCTAGCACAACATCACACCCGTCTGTTATCTGTGCTTCCCCCGGAGATCAGTGTACAACCCGGCAAACAACAGGATTCAAAGGAATATCAGGTGCATGACCTTAGGCTTTAGTAAATATCTACTGCTAAGCAATATCTGACACCCAGCTTGACATGTTGGGGCAAACACGCGTACTCAAAGTGTACATTTTTTCTTTTTCTTATGTCATGCTGTATAAGCCACCAATTCTATACTAGGTCTGTACATAGGTATACCTCTGTTAGTCAGCTCGGATGAATACTTTCTGCCATCCAGTTTAACTTGGAATTTTATTTAAATGGGACATAGTAACTATGATGGAAAATGTACATTTTAATTTCTCAATACATACTGTATTTACATCTATGGACTACCTGAGATCAAGTGTAAAACTACGGACCCAAGTACCGTAATTTCTCGTGTAATGCGCACATATGTATAATGCGGATCCCCAAAGTTGACCTAAATATTATGGAAAACCGTTCAACCTATGTATAATCTATTTTTACAGTGCATTTTACTCCTACCCATATGATCGAAACATGAACTATTATCTATATTTCAATTTTTTTAACATTTTTTTATGAAGCTCTGTACGATATTTGAGCACATAATACTTTTTAAAGTTTTTTTTGTTCTTGTTTTGAAATTCACACTGCTCCCTATATTTAGTAATTGTGAAAAAACAATTGTGTTCATATGTTTGATTGCCCAGGTCGAATTTGTAAGATTGGTACAGTTCTTTAAAGAAAACATGAAGGGCCAGCAGCCAAAAAGCAATTTTATTTTTATGGGATTCAAAATATTTTTCATGACCTCTAGATAGCATACTAGAATGAAAGTGTACATCTTTTTCACAAACTCTCGGGGGCGGTGGGATATCCATCCATCCATCCATCCATCCATCCATCATCCATCCATCCATCCATCCATCCATCCATCCATCCATCATCCATCCATCCATCCATCCATCCATCCATTTTCTGAGCCACTTCTGCTCACAAGGGTCACTGGAGTGCTGGAGCCTATCCTCGCTGTTATCAGGCAGAAGGTGGGGTACAGCCTGAACTTGTTGCAAGCCAATCACAGGGCACATAAAGACGAAAAACAGTCACACTCGCAATCACATCAAGGGGCAAGTTAGAGTCTCCAATGTATTTATGTTTTTGGGATGTGGGAGGAAACCCGAGTGTCCGGAGAAAACCCATGAGTGGAATGAAAGCGTACAGCTTTTTCATCAGCTCTACAGTATGTGGTGGGATACTGTTAGAAAATGTGAAAATCATTTTCATTTTCTCTTACACCTATGTATAATGCTCACTATTGACTTGATAATTGTATTTGGGGGGAAAAATGTGCATTATACATGAGAAATTAGGGTATATCTTTTGTGAGCTTGCTATTTCCTAAAACAAGTCTGTGAATAAGCCCTTCTGAAGGTTGTTGAATTTTGATGTCACAATTTATTTACTCAACATCATATCGACTCCGCACAATTTCCCCGATTATAGGTAGGGTATAGCTAGGCTGGGAGAAGACCAGTTATTTCCAGGCCTTACGTTTTTCAGAAGGAATTTTTAGATAGGATCACTGGTTGGTGGAAACTAACAGCACCACGGCAAAATTCCTTAAAGCTTAGAACTGTTCCAAGGGTTTCTGAAAGGAAGTTGAGGGACTAAAAGTCATATAAACGGCTGCCTCATCGCAACAGCCTACTCCATAACCAGTAGTCAATTGTACAAAAGCAGTACTATACATCGGATTAGCACGAGACACGACCGCCCCCTTAAAACAGGCATTTTCAGTGATGGCCCAATTGTGCCCGACCGCAGAAAAACAAATTTCAGTTTAAAGTTTATTTTTTGTCTGGAAATTTAGTCCACAATTATTTTGGGTGAGCCCAAAATAATTTTTTTTTTCAAACCGTGTCACAGAGTGCATAGATCTCAAAACACTGTTCTTGCATTTGCTTGTGTACAATCCATGATCATGTGGTTCTTCCAGTTCTCACGTGACCGCGAGCTAACATTGCCAACATTTACAACAACAATGGTAGATTTACTATCTTGGGTGTTCTATACCTTGGCAGTGAACTGGACTTTTCTTAAGAACGACAAGATTGTCGTCAGTCCTCATAAAGGCTTTCTTGCTCACTTCGCATTGGCTCCATTTGCTGCGAGCATGTCGGGTTCACATTTCTGTGCATTGTTTTGGCAGTGCTGGGTTACGGTGCTACTTCAGGCCCGGCACACTGTGTATTTATGCAAACACATACAATTCTGGAAATCATTCAACGTTTATGGGAAACATTTTAAAAATGAATCGGAAAGATGGTCTGTTTCCATGTGGATGGGCTCTTTCTTCTTCTTGGGATATTTTGATGAAAGCGCGTCACAATCATGTTATCAAGAAACGTTGGAGCAGTTTTAAATGGTATTAAAAAAATCATACTTCTTTGATTCAACATTTGAGACAAATCAGTGAGGATGAAATTCCACATTATTAGATAAGCAATGTATGATGTCGGATCAGCATTCAAGAAACCCGGTGAATTAAAAGCAAATGAGTCCGGCTGCCTTCAAATGAACTTTTGTGGATTACCATGACATGGCTGTGTGAGAATGTACATTACGTGTACATTGCTAAATCTGTGAAGATTCACTTTTCTCCTCATTAACCCTTAGTTCATCGCTTAATGTGTCATGGGCCAAAGGCCATTGTAATCTTTCTCAATGGACGCACTGCTCTTGATCAATACGCCTCGTGCTCAGCAACAACTTGCATTGTTTTATTTTCCTGCTGACGTTCTGAGCTAAGGTGTGAAGGGATTATTCCAAGTCTCCAAGGAGAACCCCCCCCCACCACCACCACCACCCCTTTGCAGTATCCTCAAAGCAGCGGATCCCACCCACTCAATTGTTCCCCACATAATCATATAAAAAGATTCAGGAAGAGTTTTTTTTTCCTTTTTTTATTGTTGTTGTGTTTTTCCTCCGCCGAACAATGCCCTTCCGCCACAGAGTCCCATAACGGCTTACCAGTCTGCTCTCGGCGCACCTCCACCCCTCATCCCACCCTCGCTATCTCCTTTTCCTCATCTGGCCCAGGCCCACTTCCCTGTCCACGTCCCATTGTCTTGAGCTGAGGCAGCACGCGCGGGGCTGGGGCCAGTCCAAACATACTCATCTCTGGCTCTGGGCGCCTGCCAAACATTATTTAAAAAAAAAAAAAAAAAAAAAAAAGAAATCCTTCGAAGCAACTTAAGGCTTGTTTCACAATGGAACAAAGGTAGCGGTCAGCATGACTATCAAAGAGAGAGAAAGAGAGGATCAACTTGTGATTATTTACAAGGCGCCCTTTCGGCATGCGTGTTTGGAGAAACCAAACCGTCGTGCTCGTGTGTGTGTGTCTCAGTGGTGGGGAGTAAGGAGTAATGAAGTACAGATAGTTAAATGAAGTACATCTTTCATGTTTCTGTACTTTATTCATTTCTCTGACATTTTATTTTTACTCTATATTTGCAGACCGATGTGTGATATTAATGGCTCCAAAAACGAGTCGTCCATTTAATCTTTTTGAGTAAAAATTGACTTTTCTGTGGCAATGCAGTGACGCAGCACGTAAAAGTGTTGGCCTCACAGTTCTGAGGACCGGGGTTCAAATCCCAGCCCCTCCTGCGTGGAGTTTGCACGTTCTCTCCGTGCCTGCGTGGGTTTTCTCCGGGTACTCCGGTTTCCTCTCATATCCCAAAAACATGCAACATTAATTGGACATTCTAAATTTCCCCCAGGTGTGATTTTGAGTGCGGCTGTTTGTCTCTATGTGTCCTGCCATTGGCTGGCAACCAGTTCAGGGTGTACCCCGCCTCCTGCCAGTTGACTCCTGGGATAGGCTCCAGCACTCCCGTGATCCTTGTGAGCAGGAGCGGCTCAGAAAAGGGATGGATGGATGAATGGATACTTTTTCCGTTTTAGTGTTGTATTTAAGTACATTTTAGAATTAGTATTTGTTTGCATTTCAAGGAATCAAATCTGTACTTTTACTTTTACCAGTCTTTTACAGTAATATTTGCAGCCTAGATAATGTGAGTACTTTTGCCACCACGTGTGTGTGAGTGTGTTGTGCGTGTATTTGTGTGTGTGTGTGACCATCCTCTCTCAGGAAAAGCGCACCGGGGACGTTGTCCGGACAACCCTTCTTTGGACTAGGAAGCGCTCCTCTCTATTGGCCTCTTTGTGGCCGAGCTAATGGAGCTTTCCTGTCAGTGGGCCTGCACACTCCCCGCGCCGGGTGCGCTACGTGATACAGGCCCGCTCCGGAGCTCCACGGGAAGTTCTGGGATTGGCAGATAACGACGCGCCTCCCTCATCTTCACACGCAGGAGGCGCGCTGGATCCTTGTGTCCTTCGTTCCTTCCATTTTTAATTGGCAACCGAATATCGAAAAAATGAAGTGACTGATTATTTCATTAGTTTTTTCATATCCAACATGCAAAAACATTCAGATTTTGTATTTCAATTTGAAGTGCAGTTCAAAAATACAAAATGTAAAAAAGTGCTACATTGTTCCATTGTTGGACTTTGCTTGACCTAGATGTTTGGCAATGAGGAGATCACGGCCACGATCCCTCAAATGATTCATCCGTCCGTATTCTTTATCACTTCTGGTCATCAGGGTCACTGGTATGCAAGCGCCTACATGTCAGCTGACTTCCAACGATAGTTGACTGGTTGGCAGCCAACAGGGCAATTATAGACAAAGAACAATTTACACTCACACAAGAACCTAACGTGTTCTTCGGAATGTTGGAGGAAGCCGGACTAGCTACCTGGAGAAAACCTACGCAAGGACAAGGAGAGCCTAAAAACTCCCTACAGGAAGGCTGAGATGCGAACCACTTGGTAATTCATGCATTACATTTGGCACGAAAGATAAGCTTCACTGATGTCTTTCCCGCCAGTCACATTGTTTTCAAATCATTTATGTCCTACCAGAATACCATGTCTGAACTAGTAGACCTTGGGAAAATCACTTCACCAACATTGTTTTAATTCATTTTTTCATCCATTTTGCGATGAGAACCAAGGAACTCTGTTTGCTTGTCTTGTTTGACCAATTTCAGCAGCTCACGAGCTCACTTATCTGTACTCATGCTAAATAATAAATATCAGGGTCATGGATCATGAACATCCATCCATCCATCCATCCATTTTTTGAGCCCCTTATCCTCACAAGGGTCACAGGAGTGCTCGAGCCAAGCGCCACTATCTTCAGGAAGGTGGCAGAGTACACCATGAACTGTTTGCCAGAACAATCGCAGGGCACATTGAACCAAAGACGCATTCGCACCCACATTGATATCTATGGGCAATTTAGAGTCTTTGATTAACCTAGCATACATGTCTTTGAGATGGGGGAGGAAAATGGAGTGCTCGGTGAAATTCCACACACGCACGGAGAGAACATGCAAACTCCACAAAGGCTTGGCTGAGATTTGAACCTCGGACCTCATCACTGGGGCAATGTTCTAAGTGGTCTGTCAATGTGCTGCTGGAACACGAACAATTAAGTATTCAATTTTTTTTTTTTTTATCTGAGCCTGAAATTGGAGTGTGGATAGAAACGGAAAAACATTGATTTCAACCATATCTGCCAATCTCCTCCCCCAATGCATCAGTTGGGGAAATTCAGTCACAAAATGGAGATGCAGGGAGTCCTTGGTCTACGACTGAGATACGTTCCGAGAGTAACGACTTAACTCAAATTTCGACTTAAGTCGGATTCCACCATTAAAGTCAGAATTTACATCAAAATACTTTGTTCAAAAAACAAATACATTGAAATAAACAAGATGATGTACTTAGCAATACTTCTGAGGGGTGGATGGAGAAGAAGAAGAAGGAGGCTGTGCTTAGCTATTCCGAAGGAATCTGGTCCTCAAACCTCTCCATTTCGACAAGTATCCAACATAGGAACAGAACCCTTCACATGCGCTAAAATTTGGGCTTTGTCTTTAATAATTGTCACCACGGTTGACCGACTGAAGCCTTGGTGGTGTTGGTATCTGTTCTTTTTATGATCTTGAGCTTCGTTTCCATGGTAATGGATTTTCTTTTGGCTGCAGAAGCATTGCTAAAAGACACAGCTTTCTTCTTTGGGGTGAAAATGTTGAAAAAGGGGGGCGAAAAATGCGAAGGTACAAACACGGACGATCATTAGCCAGACAAAATGGCGGACTGTGCAGAGGCCCTGTAAAGTCGAAATGTCTTCGGTTGAGATCGTCTTAACCCGAGGACTTCCTGTATTCTATAGAGCATGTCCGTTAAAGGTCCCGTATTCTATTTAGACCTCCATAGACTGACTCGCTAACATGGATTTAGCAGAAAGGTGTCCATGTAATTTCCAGAAGCACCTTGAATTTGTCATGAGTGTCCAGAAAAGGCCCCTTTGACAGCTACTTCTGTTTGACCCAGTTTAGTATCCTCTTTTTCCATGTTTGGCTGAGACTGTCCCCTTTCCTCTGATTGCTTGCCTTCATGTAGAAAACCGACTTGTGAGAATACACGTGTTTGTAATGTTGACAGCGCTGGCTCGGGAACATAGAACGTAGATAAGCTTGAGAAATTCAAATGGCTTGATTTCAGGTTTCTCGGCAGAGACGTCTGGAACTCGGCAATGCGTGGATGATTTTAATTCATTTTGCACATTTAATGAGGCACAATACAGACAATATTACATCCCAAATACAAGAAAAAGCTGGTTGAACAAAATGTGTCCCCTTTAATACGCAATATCTCGCTGGGCAGTGCAGTGATTACAAGAGACGAGTACTCCTCCCATCTGAATTCTCCTATCGACTGGGGTGGGGGGTGCGGGGTGCGGGGGGTGGTGGTGGTGGTGGTGGTGGTGTACACACTGTTTAACACTCTTATCAAATGTAAGTGGAATCAAGTGAATAGTGGCTCACAGAGGAGCTTGGCTCAACTATTCAAAACCAATTATGAAATGATAATCCAGAGGTGTCACTTCTATTTAAATTTCCCAGTTAATTCAGGCATTTGCGCTTGTGTCAGGGGGATTTGTCAAGGACGCCGAAGTCCCCTGTCCGCAGTTCCTCGTGTCATTTAATTTAGACAGGATGTCAGTGCTTGTATTAACGTTATTATTACTCCACCACAGGGGCGACGTGGAACAACTTCGGTATATTGTACCTTTCAAAAAGATGAAAGCAGACTTTTGAAGGAGACATTTAAAAACAGTTCCCGGGTGTTTTGAACATGTGTTTGTGGTGTGCGTTCCTCAAAATACCCCAAGGATGAAAAACAACACATTTTTTACACCACCTTTTTGAGGGGGCAGTCCTCTTTCACGCAACTGAGCAACAGGCTTGTGTTTGTTCGAGTGACAAATTCCATTTTGGCTAAAAACAACGTGAAAAATGTGAAACCAACAGTTGAGTTCTACCCAGAGTCAGAGGAATTAGCTCAAATTGGTTGCCATTTCTAATGAGTTGTGTGTGAATTTATTTCTCTTCCTCTTGACGGCTAAACAGGTTTCGGTTACAGGGTTTGATTTGAGAGATATCTTCAAACCAAAATTGCTACCATATAGAGTCTCGTGCACGTGACGTCACCATTTTCACAGCGCCATATTGCCGGTCAAAAAGTGCTCCTCGACAGTGTGGGGGACATTGAACCGGAGCAGAATATTCACAATGCCTGAGACTTGTGCTCTTGGTTGTCACAACAGATGAGACAGATATTCAAAGAGATCATTCTATGGAATATCAGCTGAAAAGACCAGAAAAGATCGATGGATTTCGGAAATTAAACGTGATGGATGGTGCCCAACCAAAGTACGCACACGCCTGTGTAGCGATCCCTTCAGTTCAGGTAGGAATTATTCTTATCAATCTCAAATTACCAAGAATTAGTTACGTATAATGGCAAGTTGGCTCATTTAAGAACAATGCGTTTAAAAAAAAAATGTACACGAAGCATGTTGCAGCCACATCGTAATCACGGCAGGCTTTTTTTTTTTTTTTTTCTAACATGCATTGTTCTCAAATGACTCCAATGCGTATTTACAAAAAGACAATAAACCGTTCACCGACGCTTCCGTGTACTGGGGTTGAAGCCTATCCCCGCGGTTTACTTTCTTTTTTTAAATGCGCATTGGACTCATTTGAGAACAATGCATATTACCAAAAAAAACCATCTGTCTTTTACCAAAGTTTAACGTGTGGCCGCAACACGTGTCGTCTATGGTGGAGCCGACTCGCTGTCTTTTTTTTTTTTTCAATCATAGATACTGAATGCAAGTTTGTGTAAAACCAGGGGTCATTTATTTAAATATTGGTATAAGTATTGAAAAAAATGTGAGTGGCTCCATCGCCATGTGGGATTTATTCTTGATTGAGAACAGATCCAGCAACGAAGTATTTGAATGCGTCCAGACTTTTCTACGCTCTCAAACTCTTCCGTGTAATTCTCGACGACTTTCTCACCAGATCCATGTGGAGATCCAGTTGTCCAAGACAAGCAGAAGAGTGGTAATAGTCCAATTTCTTATCGACGAAAACATCGACTTCGGCATTAAATATGGGTCCTCTATGCAGAGTGTCTCTCATTTTTCCACGTACCTTCATTTATTATCACCTTCTAGATGTTCACCGGTATCGGACAAAACTCTGGGCGTCGTGCTATAAGACGTATTTTTGTGCCGTCTCCAATCGACTTAGCATTAAGAATGGTTTGTTTGACCGACGCCTCCGGCCAGTCACGTAATTTGATGACGTAGGTTCACGAGCTCTATAATGTCTGTGATCAAACAAAATGTTTAACGATTACAATGAAAACGGTTAAACAAATCTTGCCCACATTAGTTGGTTTAATCTTTTTATACATGATCTGTAAGTTGGTCTTCCAAGAGTGGGAACAGAGTAAAATGCAATGTTTGAGGTTGCTCAAAAGCTTTGGTATTTTCAATAATTTTGAAAAATCACTTTTACTCCCGCTACAGTGATATTTTGTCACATTTATGTTGATTTATTTTGTGCATCAATTATTTCTATGGTACATAGGAACAATGCCAAATATACAGTAAACCACTGTACCCCAAACCACTTTACAGCACAATCAAGTACATACTCCTAATCAGAAGTTTCACGTTAGCCAATGCTAATCTGTCATCCACAAAAATATCAATGGAGCTCTGCTTACTTTTTAGTTTTGCAAAACGCGTATGTCTCTTCGTTTGTCTGAAATAAGCTCTGATGGAATTTCTTTTGGTTTGCTCCTCCATCGCTCCATAATGCAACAATGCATTCATGTGACCGTTTTGAGGATTATTTTGAGTCATTGCTTATTTCGATTGTGCAAAGTGGCAGTTATCATCGGAGATTGGCAGAAGGAACAAATTAATTGATCATATGATGTGGAAGTTGGGACAAAGCCTTGAAATCCCAGCTCAACTGAAAATAAAACCCATGGTCCCTTGACTTTGAATATAAAAAGGGTTTAAATTATTTGAGCAAAAGTTTGTTTTTTTTCCCCGGCAATCTAACTATATGAACAAGAAAAGGACTGCACAAATACCCATAATGCACACAGACACACTCACGCGTGCACACACACAAGCAAATATTTACATTCTGCAGACTCCACAAAAAAAAAATGTAATTAGCAAGGGGTAAAGCCAAAAATTAATTGTCCATCAAAAGCAAATGTAGTGGAAAATATAATTTATAGAAGGCTTTTGAAAATGGTGCACTTAAGCAAAAGTCTACATTCATTCGATTAATATTTAATTGGATTAATCTTAATTCTGAACAGCATGAGCAAGCTGTGGGTCGACGGCTATTTATTTATTTATTTTTAGATTTTCAGAAAATAGCTCTTAATCAGAGTCCGAATCATCTTTATTTTGTCGAGGATGTCAGAAACGCACAAGTAATTTGTCTCCAGTAGTTGGAGCTGCTCCAGTACCACAAACATGTCAAGTGCGGCAACAGACTGTCATAACATAACATGACATAAAGACGCTGTGAATGTTGTGTGTTAGGGAGGTGCAAGTGTCTCTAAGTGGGAATTTACACATTTGCTCCAAATGCCTGATTCTGATTTGATACCTTTATGGTATGTCATGTTTTGGACAAAAAAAAAGACCCATATGACTGTGTTGAAACTAACAAAGCTATAAAAAATATATATATATTTTCAGGATGTGAGAAAAAAAATCTGATAATTCAGCTAAATTGATGAAAAAAAATAGGTCAATGGAATTTTTCTTTTTGCCTCGAGGCAATAAATAAAATTTGAACCGAATTTCTGTCTCTCTCTCTCTCTCTCTCTCTCTCTCTCTCTCAGCAACTAGCTCGCATGGCGCTAACACTAGCGCAATACTATCAGGGCCAGTTAAAAAAAAAATAACATACCGGTAAAACTCACTTCTTCAGCACATATATTCCACGATCTCACTCTTACATTTTCTGCTCGAGTGTCCCCTTGTGGCCGTTTGAAAAAATGCACAAATTAGCCGCATCACTGCATAAGCCGCACGGTTGAAAGCGTGTAAAAAGTCATTACGGTAGTTACTTTACTTACCCTGTCTATACACCTCTACAGTACCATATTTATAAACTGTACTATTTTCAGATCATATTTCCTTTTATACACCCGTCTGATGCAGCATCATATTCAATGGTTAAATTAGTTTTTTTAAATGACTTTATTTGCGGTAAATTGCTGGACCTAAATGTATAATTGTTACTAATCAGTGTGTAGCAGATTTGTACGCTTTCACTGCATTCTTATTGTCAGACATCCGATGAGTTGGATTTGTGTCCACATTTGGAAGAGGCCTGATTCCGATCTGAAGATGTCCAATCCCGTGCATTTTGGGTTGTTACGCACTGGTGAAGCATATCCCACATTGTTCCACTGGAGAAAGAAAGAAAAAAAAAAAATCACTTGCATGCAGCATAAATCCCTCCTACGTCTGTGTTTGCTCGACGAGTTGAACTGATGTCTTTACTCAATGTCGTTCTTTCTCCACTTTGGCCCTTTATGTGAAGAAACGACTTGCCCTTCTTCCTGTCAGCCATCCGCTGGGACCACCACTCTCCATGTAGCCTCATTGGGATGCTAAAGAGGCCCTGATATTACATTTAAAGAGGGACTTACACTCGCCTATTGAGGGCTTACGTCCTGGGCATTTTAATGTTTTTTTTTTTTTTTTTTTTTTTCTTCCCTTGCCCAGCTACGGTTCCTGGAAGTCATCCAAGTTGATTGAAAAGATAGGGAGGTTGTGCAGCATGGATAGGGAGATTATTGACAGCGTTGAGGGTGGACAAATGGAAACAATGCACTGACTGTTAGCCAGTGACAGGCTTTGCTGCTTTTATTATTGCACGGGGAACATAAGTGTCCCGAGTGGCCTCTTTTTCCCTCTCTCTCTCTCTCTCTCTCTCTTCCAAAGCTTTCTTTTCCTTCTCCCTGTAAAGCCAGTCCAGAGCAGCAATTTGTAAGTCAAGAGCCCAGCAGAATGGCGAGCGTGTATTTAAGAGGGTTAAAGTGGTCGTAAGGGATGCCTGCTTTGCTGTATAGTCCCATCCTATCTGTATTTATCTGTTATTGTAATTCTGATCATTATTGGTATGTATTAGGGATTAATTATGGTATAAATATGGTCCAAAAGAGCGCTACAGACATTAAATATAATGTAAATATGGATAACTTGGAGGTGTATAGAAATTAAATGATGAGTATGGTACATTCGAGGTTTTGAGGTAGTTCCTACCTGATTGGTCTAATTTGTATCAACTGACAATTAGCATTTTATACTGATCGGCTTTAATTTCGAAATTTGCCCGTCGACAACAGCGGGCAGTTCCGCAACTAACAGACTTTGTCAATGGCAATTTAAGTGAGATATGAAAACTATTTTTAGATTTTGTCTCATACTTACACCGGTCCAATAATAAGCATACCGTCATTTCTGGCCTACAAACCGTGACTTTTTTCACACGCTTTCAACCCTGCGGTTTATGCTAGCGTTAGCGCACCTGGTTATAAGCCTCGGTACACAGAGTTTAACGGTAGCCCCGCGCTAACGTGTACCGAGGCTTATAACCAAGTACGCTCCGTAGGCCGGGAATTACGGTGCTTATATTGTGGTATGGAATGCTAGAAAAAGGCTTGATGACATGATATTACCCAAGTAGAGAACAATAATCAGCAACTGTACGTATGAGGGAAAAACTGACTCATTTGTTATGAAGCAATGTGTATTATCAAATAATTTTTAAAATAAGCTAATAAAATAAAAACTATTAGGAAAGTCTGAAAAATAACTTCAATAAAACTAATAACAGCCACTGCTTAACTTAAACACTAGCAAATTCTACATTTGAATAGATTAAATTAAAAAATATAGAAAAGCATAAAAAATGATTAAAAAACAAGACCCAAAAAATGACAAATTATTAACAAATTATACTTTTAAAATGGAAAATTCCAATTCAACTTTTTTTTTTTTTTTTTTTAAATGCCAGTATATGGTGGAAAGACCATCTGCTTTGTCCACGTTTGGCAACTGGGTCTTAGTTCGAGGACGGTCGCTGTTCCTGCTGTGGATGTCTTAACCTCCGAAGGGGAGTGTGATTCGTGGAATGAGATATACTGTATACTCTTGCAGTAGCAAAGAAAGTAGAAGTCTCCATTGAATATTGTTATTATAATAGTTTTTAGAGTATTGTTGTATTGCCTGTTTGTATGTGGTTATAGAGCATTTGTGTTCCAATATTCATTATTTTTACAGCCATATATGCCACAGGTTCAGTGCTAATTTTTGTGAGCTCGTCAGTGGTGTTTTTCATTCATTGTGTGTTAGCTTTTAGCTAGCAGGTTGGCAGGGGAATGAGAATAAATGACTTGCAAAGGTATCCTTCATTTTTACTCCTTGGCACTATGTTAGCACCTTAGCCACCTGCTGTTGTGATCACGTGGGGTCTGTACACCATCCAAGCGCTGCTGCATTGAAGTGATGAAGAGTAGCATGGAATAGACTGTTGGTATAAGAGTGGTAAAATTGTCGGTTTTAGATCTAGTCCCATAATCGTTTTTTTTTTCCCACAGACGTCGGACCGATTTCTGATTTCATAGATTGGATTGGAACACCCCTAACAATGATGGTAAAATTTTAAACAAGTCCTACTTCAGCACACGGATCAGCAATGCATCCAAAACCCAACAAACAACAGTTCTCACATTCAGGCATGAACCGTAATTTGTGCATTTTTTCTAACAGCCGCAAGGGGGCACTCAACCGGAAAAGGTAAGAATGAGACCAGTGGAATATATGTGCCGAGGATGGGACTTTTACCGGTCTGGCCCTGTTAGCGCTGCGCTTGTGTGTTATTGCCGTGTCTCTGTGATTTTTACCGGTATTTTTTTTTTTTTTAACCAGCCATCTCAGCCCGGCGCTAGTGTTAGCGCAGCGGCGTGAGCGTTAGCACGGTGGCGCTAGCATTAAAGACTGTGTACTGTCTTTATTTGTAAATATCTCGTGTTTTAATGTGGGTTTCAATGTGGGCACTTGCGGCTTTTACATAGCTGGGGCGTGTGTATGTCCCCAATGGTACTGGATTTCCTTTACAAATTCACTGGGTGAGGCTTATAACCAGGTGCGCTCTGTAGGCCGGGAAATTACGGGATTGTCTTTGCTCTGTGGGAACCACCGTTACAGGAGTTTAGTTGTGGATCATGATTAAAACTTTGCCATAGCGGGGGCACGAAACATGAACCACAAAATGGGGGGTTCACTGTACTGAAACACCCCTTTAACATGATCACTTAAAAATCCGCAGTATTGCGGGAGTGCAAACGTTATACCACTATAGCACAGGAGGACAATTTCCCCATGTACTCGATAACGCTATTCATGAAAATGTACTGGAAGCAACCATGCCAAGTGTCAAATTGCCTGGCACATATGAAGCAGATAAATCAACCGTCAGTGCGACGCAATTGGAAGGGGGCAGGGGGTTTAGGTGCGGGGGCCGCCACTGGAAACAAACTCAGTGACACGCTGATAAAACCCTGCCCCGTGTTTATGTGCTATTTTGCAAGGAAATCAGAAGGTAATCATGTATGAGAGCCGAGGTTAAGGCGCAATGTAACAGGCTATTAAGTTTAATATAAATATGTAGAGTAAGCGTGTGTGCGTGCGCTCATGGGTGAGTGGGTGGATGGTGGGCAGCATTAGTATAAATCTGGGCCACACAAGGTTGCACGTTGCTCAATTGAACTCTCAATTAGCCTCCTCACTAGTATTTGCTTTCACTTTCGCTGTCATAAAATTTTCGTGTGTTTCTGGGACTATTAGTGGAATGTTGTTGCTTTTTTATGTATCTTTATTTAGATGAGACTGATTTGCTGAATGCTGCATTAACCCCATTAACCATCCTCATGCTCATGCTTCTTTATAGCATGGTCAAAAATGTATTTTCTGTACACTACATTTATTTTATTTTCGTCACTTTTCCTCTTGGTAAATACAAACCATTATAGTACTTCAATGTATGCGTATAATATGAATGTAATTACATAAAAATGTATTATAAATGTCCTATGAATACCCTCAATTCAGCCCTAATTAGAATAATACAATACAACTTTTTAAATGATTTGTTTTTTAAAGTAATGTTTGGTCCTATTTATCGAAAACAAATGGCAATATCTTAAATTTGTAAGTTTTAATGGTAATAATCATTACCCATGTTTTTCTGCTGTTTTCAAGTTTCAAAAATAGTAATTCAGTTAACTTATTTTGAGTCCTAATATTGATAATGAAAGCATTTTATAATTTTTTTAACAGAACTCTTTCTTAAAAAATAATGTATTTCCGTTTTTGTAGAATAAAGTAGTTGCTTGTGAGTAAAGTAAAAATAAAAAATAGATTATCTTTAACAGTGAATGATAATGGGTGCAATACTTTATGTATTTTTTGTAAATATTTTGTAAGTAAAATGTAAAATAAAATACACTGCTCTTTTTTTCAAAAATTAAAGAATTCATAAAAATATAAATGTTTGGATAAACAGGAGGTAGCAAATATGACAAAAGTGTTTCAATATAATGATCTTATATTAATATGGAAAAATAAACAAATGCTTACACATTTGAGAATACTGAACCAGAAATAAAGTAAAAAAATATATATTTATGTGGAAAGATTTTTTTTGTCATTTTTATGGTCAGATTTCATCTTTTCACACATACACTATTTATCATACTGTAACTAAAGTGAATAATAATGGGGAAAATATTAGAAATGTTATCATGGTGTATATATTATTAATAATAGACCATGAATTATGTATTTCAAAATATAAATATTTATAAAGAATGGTAAAAAAATAGATATATTTGCACATTTGGTGTAGAGTAGAAGAAAAGAGAAAATATCTCTTATTGATCCATCCTTCCATTTTCCACAGCGCTTATCTTGTGTTGGCGCCTAATCCTGCTGACTCGTTCACCCTGAATTGGTGGCCAGGCACATATAAACTGTTGTTGGCACCTACAGACAATTTAAAATCTTCATGCATGTTTTGGGGATGTGGGAGAAACTAGACTTTACACAGATCTGTCAGTATCGGCTGATATTTTGTGTTTTATGATGAACGGCTGATTAATTACATAAATTAATGTCGTAATCCGCCGATGACATTTGATTGGTGCCACTGAAAGGCATTTGCACTCTTTTCAACATCATCATTACATCAATGTAATGTCAAAAATGGATTGTGTGTACAACAAACTGCTTTAAAACGCATTATGAAATTGATACATCACGTGATGCCAAAGTAAAGTGGCTGCATTCCGTGTTGCCTTCAGGGTCTCCTAATTGGATGTGTGTTTCACAAGACCTTGAAACCACCATGACTCACATGCGTTTAAAAAAAAAGCAACTTTTTGTTCTTCCTTGCGTTATTGGATAGTGTCCTACTCGCTTGTCCCCTCCCGCCCGTTTACACAGCAGTCATTTCAGCATACCGTAGTCACTGCACAGGAGGCAGAAGAAATTATGTGGTATTAAATTTCAATAACACGTTTTTCCAGCTCCTCCAGAGTATAAGCAATCAGGGGTTAAATTGGATCTGTAACGTATGCTCGCTGACCCACAAATCGTTTGGCCATCAAACAGACTCATTACGAGGCAGCAAGCAGATGAGTGTTTGTGAGCCTTGGAGCAATTGGGGGGGCGGGGGGGGGGTTGTTGTGTGTATTACAGCTAACACAGCGGAGGTATTTAAATTTTGATTTTTTTGTAATGGGTTTTGACATGTTTCATTTCCCCTGGGGGGGTGGGATTGGCTCCAGATCTCGAAAGTAAATGTTGCTAAAAAGTCATCAAAGCAGAATATTAAAATGCCATCAAAAAGAATTTCACTTATGCGATGAGGTTGGGGTCGGGGAGGGGGGCTGCAGGTACGCAGGGGCTGCTGGGGTCAAGGAAAGGGGGGCTGCGTGCTTCCGCGAGAAACACTATTTGTTCCCCTAGGCTGGCTTTTTCCCTCTTCAATAATTTATCAAACTAGCTCGCCTTCTAACCCCCGCCCTCCTCCTTTTTCTTCATCATCTTCTTTGCCTGTCCACGCCACGTATCACTTAGCCTAGCCAACAAGAGGTGGAAGGGCCACAAGTTCAAAGAGAACATTATCAAATATTGGCTTTTTATAATCCTTGCATACAATTTTACAAACACACAGCATCCGTAGCGGCATTGTGGCGCAGCTTTAGAGCGTTAGCCTCACAGTTCTTAGAACCAGGATTCAAATTCCAGGCCCTCCTGTGTGGAGTTTGCATGTTCTCCCCGTGCCTGCGCGGGTTTTCTCCGGGCACTCCGGTTTCCTCCCAAACCCCAAAAACATGCATCAATTGGAGCCTCTAAATTGCCGCCAGCTGTGATTGTGAGTGCGACTGTTGTCTGGTTGTCTGTCTCCATGTACCCTGCGATTGGCTGGCAACCAGGTCAAGGTGTACCCTGCCTCCTACCCTAGGATAGCTGAGATAGCACTCCCACGACCCTCGTGGGGATAAGTGGCACAGAAAATGAATGGATGGACAAAGTATCCATCCATTGTCAATACAAGTTATCCTGTTCAATGTCGCGAGCTGCTGAAGCCCAACATAGCTGATGTTCGGACCAAAAGGGGACTGCAACCTGAACTGGTCGGCAGTCTGTCCCAGGCTGCATACAGACATGGACAAGCACTCATAATCAGGCTGTCACTGAGTGGGAACTCAACCCACCCTGCCTGCACTCAAGTCAAGAGAATGCAACTCTACACTCTCCCGTTCCGCCGAATTGACTTCACCAGCGACACTGATGAGTGTGATTTCCCTGCAGTTGGTACACACCCTCGAGCAGCCTGGTGGGCCAATTCAGAGGCATTGTCCCCAACATTCACACAACGTTGCACAGGCTTGTCAACCAAAACGTTGCCGTAACATTCAGAGGCTTCAGGAACTCTGAGGGAATTACATCCACCCAACCAGCAAGGAGCTTTTTCACCACCTCGGGTGCTTCAATCCAAGCGATAGGACAACTCACCTAAGAGTCCCCAGACCCTAGACATATTCTCCCCGACGACTTACTTCTTGCCATGTCGAGGTCAGTAGCACCCCACTCTACTATAAACAGTGTTGATGGTGCACTGCTTCTCCCTCCTAAGACGCCGCATGGTGGTCCAAAATTCCCTCAAAGCCATTCGGAAGTCATTCTCCATCTCCTGACTAAACTCCTCCCAAGGGACCGCCAAAGCTGCATTCCACTTGGAATGGAGGTACCCGCCAGCTGCTGCCAGAGTCCAACAGGCCAAAAAGGCCTGCTAGTACTTCTTCACCTTGACAGGAATCCGGGGTTCAGGGGTTGCCACCAAGACAGGCCCCGACCATCTTATGGCCACAGCCCCGGTCACACTTGGACTGGATGTTTCGTTTATCCCCTTGGACACGGTCAAAGAGGGACCAGAAGTGGGAGTTAAAACTCCAGCCGACAGTGGACTCTGCCAGATCTTCGCAACACAATATGTTTGGGTCTGCCTAGTCGGATCGGCATCTTCCTCCACCATCACAGCCAACACACCACTGGGTGGTGATCGATTGACAGCACCCCCACTCTTTTCACCCGAGTGTCCAAAAGATGCTTCACAATTCAGGACAAGCCCTGAAGTCCAATAACAGATTAGTGCTTTGGTTCTGGTCAGGGAGGTCATTCTTCCTGGTTACTCCCTTACAGATCTAACTTAGATTTAACACAAACTCCGAAATACAAAATCCTTTCTCAAATTTAAAAACATACTCATGAATATAAATTTCATATAAAAATATTTATAATTCTGCGGTTGGCTGGCGACCAGTTCAGGGTGTCTTCCGCTTGAAAATGGATGGATGGAATCATTTTTTTTAATTCCAAAAATCAAACTTAAAATGCTAAAATAAACGTTTGTCTTTGAAACCGGAATGTTTGGTGCTTTGGAATAAAAATGGAGAATCCTGTAAGGTGTGTATATTACAGTATATTAATACAGTAATATTTAATTTTTTTTAAACTTTTTTGCCTCCCTAGTGAAAAAAAAAGTCATTTTTATTGCTTAGGTTTAAAACTGCATAGGTGCACATCATTTAGTTTAACTAAATTGACTAATACTAGTTTAAATAGTACAAGTACATGTACAGTTATCTCTAATAAAAACAGACGGCACTAAAAACGTGTTGCTTTTATGAATGAAAATGCAATCCACGATTTTTACATCGCTCACTTTCACTTTTTCTCTCAGCAGTCATTTCTATACTAAGTATCGCATTATTGCATACAGTGTTGCACAATATGCCGAGCGCCCGCAAATGGTGTTGAGGAAATAATTTCAGTTTTTGGTTGATACATGACCGCATGGCAGCTCATGTTTGTATTCTGCATCTCCTCCTTTTTAGGCCATTACCAGGCTGACAAACCACCAGCTGTTTCTAATTGCCCGCTAATGGGGATGCAGTGGTCTAATGGTTTGTCTGTGGGTTGCGTTCCAACTCGACATCGGGGGTCCTTCTGGCCTGCCAAATCAAAGGGGATGCGTTTCGAAAAAACGTGTCGTGTTAGCGCATTATTATACAAGCCCCATCCCTACCGTGACCGTGGTTAGTTTCCGGCGGCAATGCGGCAAAACCTCTGATGTTGAACGACGCTCAAGTGGGCACAGTTTGGAATTGATCCAACATTGTATGAAGGTTATTTTTCTTTTTCGAACTGTAAATGATGGATTCTGACGTGATTGAGTGGCAGATTGTCGGCCAATAGTTTTGCTGCAATTTAGTATGAAATATTGATGAATGGGGTTGGACAATCACATATGTAAGAGCCAATCAAAAAAATAAATACAGAGGGATTCTACTGCGCTGCTCGGCCGTATCAAAGCAGATTATAAAGTACATATTTATTGTATTAGAATAAGTTAACGAACTATTTAAATTTTCATATTTACTTCTAGCTAAAAAGCAAAGCGTGGAGAGTCTCTGATTCCAAAATGTGCGGGTAATCGGTGAATGGGGCATTTGATCTGCTTCTCATAATATCCACATTCCTTTAATGTCACACATTTCCACTTGAGCCATTACCTCGCGCTGTTCGCTGCATCCGAGACAAGCGTGTCATTATTATGCATTCCTATTTTCCGTTCTTGTCATTGAAACCTTGGCATGAGACAAGGAGGTCTTCTTGCATCTGCCCCCGTACGTCAGCCGCTCCCACTTATAGATGTGAGAAGGTCGTCAGACATTAGCAATGCCGCTAGTACATTAGCATTTGTGCACCGCGACCGGTGTGCTTGTCTGACGGGGTTCCGACAAGCAGGCCTTTTCACCGTGATGAATTGCTTTTTTCAAGCATTCTGCTCTCTAGTTATGAGAAGGCTGACCTGGTCATCGGACGACTTTATGAAGCTATAAAAAAATGCATGTCAGTCCACCGTCTGTAATGCCATCCCTGAATGGGGGAGGGGGCTGTGGGTGCTATGGTTGGAGTGCTAAAAAGGCCATTTACCATCAATTTAAATAGCGCTCTCACTGCCTTGTGTTTCCCCTTTTTCGACCCCCCCCCCCTTTTTTTTTTCTAAGTCATATTAGAATCCTGGCAAGGAAGTTCAACTCTCTTAACTTGACAAATTTCTATTCCAAAAAGTATCCTACAACATTAGTGGGGTGGATAGTTGACAAACAAATTTAAGTCTGCTATACAGTAATCCCCCGCATATTGTATTTCAGTATTATTATTCGTATTTATTCACCCTTTTTGTGGGAGATATTCCCATCTGTATTTTGGTGGTGTGATGTTGGAGTTTTCCCGCCATGAGTGGAAAATAATATAAATTATTTTACTCTTGCTTTTACTTTTTTTGGGTCTGATTGTCATGATAATGGGTAGCGGAAGAAGGTAACCAGTTGCTGATTTATGTGTCACGTCCACATCCTCAAAACAGGCAGCGCTGTAATTCTTGCACACTTTTTAACTAAAATGTCACATACATGTTATTAAAATATCTGGAAACTTTTAATGTGTGAGAATTTTAAACTAGGTCTCCTTTAAGATATACTGCATATGCACCTTAGAGTAGCAGTGTCTGGAGTTTGATGTATTTTGCAGTGGTACAAAAACTTCATTACTGTACTATATTTTCCACACCATAAGGTGCACCTTCAATGAATGGCCCATTTTAAAACTTTTTTCACATATAAGGCCCACCGCATTATAAGACGCATAGAATAGACCCTACAGTAGAGTCTGGGGTTACGTTATGCATCCATTAGATGGAGCTGCACTAAAGGCTCAATATTGATCCATATATAAGCCGCACCGGATTATAAGGCCCACCCTCGGCTTTTGAGGAAAATTAAAAGCTTTTAGGTGCGCCTTATAGTGCGGAAAATACGGTACTTAGATTTTTTTTTTTTTTTCTCAGGTGTCAGTGTGTAACTGGAGTATTTACTTGTCTTTTTATATTCTCCAGTCATGACCTTATTTAAGACTTGTTTAATGTTGTCGACTCCACAAATGGCGGATTAAGGGTTTCATGGACTAGTTGACTGTTTGACTAAAGTTTTAAGTTAAGAAACCACTATGAAGTTTTTTGGCCTGAACAACATGGACATTTTCCTGAAATCAACGTGATGAGTTTGTGCATAAAACGAGTAGTGCTGCCTCTGGAGTGTCACAAAAAAATTGATTGTTAGCATTGTCAGTTGCGAAATAAGTAGTCACCAAACGCCAAATAAAAAATGAGTAAAAAATGCCCCTAACTTAAATATTCAGGCTAATTCTAAACAATACTTTTTTTTTTTTTTTTTACATTTGGGTCGGCTGTATTTTACTTTTACTTAAATAAATGGCCTGAATCAGTACTTCTAGTTTTACTTTTTTTTTCCACACAAGTGTCTGTACAGAAGTTGAGTACTTTCCAGAACTCTGCTTCTGACAGGAACTTGTTGAAGTGTGAGCACCTGAATGTGCTGAAATGTAATAAAATCCCTCCAAGAACTGTGAGGAAATAAAGGAATGTTTCCATTGCCAGATTAAAGAGGTAAAATAGATCCACTGGGGGGTGAGGGGGGGCTGCTGGTGGTGGGGGTGAACCGCATGACTCTGTCTTTTTGCCAACAATCAATCATGGCTCTCTCTGCAGTCTCTTTAATCTGAAAACAGCTGTAATCTGCGCTCATTGTTGCCCCACTAGATTGTTCTGCAAACTATTACCATAACTGTCAGCCCAAATCGGAGAAATAATCTCATTGCCGGGGACAGATGCGCTACCTCTGCATTATTGATATGGTCATCCGAGAGAGAGGGGGGGATTATAAGACATAGCTCTATTTACAAAGGGAGATTGCCCCGCCGCTTGAGAGTGACTGAGTCGGACAAGCAGCGCGAGAAAGTGAGATACGGCCGAGCCTGAGTGAAAAAAAAACACATTTCCTGGCTTGTTGAGGGTCAGCTAACCCCATGAGTATACCTCTTTGCTGGAAATGACTCTACCAGCATACACAATGGACTGATTTCAGGGAAGTGCTTCCGCAGTCACCTATTTTACCATATTCTAATATGTACTGTATCTTGTTTTTTTGTTTTTCTTTTTACTGGATTGCATGACCCCTGTGTTTAACTGCTGAAAATAAATGTTGGGTCTCAGCAGCCGTGTTTTTTTTTTTTTTTTTTGTATACCTAAATGAAATTCAGGAATGTTAAGCGCAACGATTTCCATTAGAGCACACAGTTGTGCCTCTGGTACAGGTCGCAAATCACATCAACTACTAATATTATATTTAGTTTGTACCCGGCCTTGTATGTGTGGCTAGATTTGCTCAGTGAGTGGGCCTTATGTGTGGGGAAAATGTATTTTTTTAAAAACCTGAAAAGCATCCATCCATTTTCAATAGCGCTTGTCCTCATTAGAATGATGGGTGAGGTTATCCCAGCTCACTTTGGCTGGTCACATGCCAACGACAGGGCATATAAAGATAAAAGCAAAGATTCACACTCATAATCACCGATGGACAGTTCAGTGTCTTTCGTTAACCTGAACTAATGTGTGGAATCTACTCTACACAGGAAGGTCATAACACAGATTCAGACCCTCCATTTATCCAATTTCTTTTCATGTATCTCAAGTTCAGTCACGGGGGCAGGAACTTTTGCAGGAAGGCCCAGACTTCACTCTTTCCAGCCACTTCCCCCTGTTCTTCTGGGCGGAATGCTGAGGTGTTCCTAAGACAGCTGAGATGACGTCTCTACAGTCTCCTGGGTTTTCCCTGGGGTCTCCTGATGGGACACCAGGGATCATCATCTTAAACAGATCCCCGAGCCACCTCATCTCGGTCCCCTTAATGTGGAGGAGCAGCGGCTCTACTCTGAGCCACCTCCCGAAAGACAGTCAAATGCCTTCTCGACGTCGGCAAAACACGCCGACTGTTAAGCAAACTCCTTTGCACCTTGAGGACCCTGCTGATGGTGGAGCGCCGGTCCACGTTTCCATGACCAGGACGAAAACCACACTGTTCCTCCTGAATCTGACATTTGACCTCCCAACGGATCCTCCTCTCCAGCACCCCTGAATAGACCTTTCCAGAACTGTCTTTCCAGCAAAGGCCTATAGAAAAATGAACAAAGACTCAAAGATAAGAGCTAAGTTCCCTTACTATCATTTTCATTGTTTAATGCAAGAATTATGCTTTGAATGTACTGAGACCAAACAAAGGCTTAAAACCTGTACAACTGATGACTCGTACTTAGATTTAACATTCTCTGTTTACTACCAGGATTGTCTTTTTAACGTGTACTGATTGGGGAACAAAAAATTACAGAACAGAGTGCTCTTACTTTGTTGTAATTTGTTTCCTTTGCCACTCGGACTGTCCTTCAAACATGGAGAGAGAAAGATGGAGGACCAAAAACCCTAGAAGGACCAAAGAAATAGCCGTTATTTTGTTTTAAATGGCCAAGTCTGACGAGCTTCAATTATGGACGCATTGGTTAAAGCAAATGACAATAACATTTTTATAGTTATTAAACCATGTCAGTTTAAACGTTTAAAAACCCCAACTTTATATGTACAACATGTCAGTGATGACTGTAAAAATAGAGATTTACATTTCTGGGGTTAGAGCTGTCTCATAACAGTCATTTGTGGTGTCTTTTCATGAAAGGCAATGTTTATTTCTACACACGAGTACTGCAAAGCCTCCTTATACAAATAATCTGAGTTCTAAGTTGTATAAGTGGCTCTGACATGCCACATGCTAGACTGTTTTTGTGTGTGTGCGTGTGTGTGTGTGGGAGGGGGGGTAACTGAAATCACATTTTGAATGATGGTAGGTTCCCATGACCGCTTTGTAGTGGTCTGCTGTAGGGAGTTGGGAAGTACTGTATTTGGATAACTTTTCCGGAACTTCCGAGACTGTATTTAAAAAAAAAAAAAAAAAATCACTTAAGTACTAATATTGACCAATTTTAAGGTTTAAAGTCAAGAGAAAATATTTTTAAAATATAAAAAAACAGGACAGAACTTCTGGCGGCTTTATTTTTTGTTTTCTTTTTTTAAACTCTCTGGCTTGCATGTATTACTAAGTGTTTTAAATTTGGGGGTCCAAATCTCCCCTCCTTGAGCTGTAACGTTATTGTTGTGGAGGGGATTGTGTTTCCCAATGATCCTAGGATATTTGTTATCTGGGGCTTCACGCCCCTGGTAGGGTCACCCATGGCACATGGGTCCTAGGCGAGGGACCAGACAAAGCACGGCTCCCAAAAAAAAAAAAAAAACCACATGATAAATACAATGAATGGATATAGGTTTTCCTCATCTGGATGGCGGTAACCAGGACCCCTACTGGAGTCAGGCTGGGAGGTGGGGCTCGAAGGCGAGCACCTGGAGATCGGGCCTGGTTGGGCACATTCCAAAAGGGTAACGTGGGTCCCCCCTTCTCATGGGTTTATCACCTGTGACAGGGGCCATAGAGGTTGGGTGCTGTATGAGCTTGGCGGGGAACTTGGGTATCTGATCCAGAGCTACAGAAGCTAGCTCAAGGGACATGGGATGTCACCTCTTTTGCAGGGAAGGAGCCCGAGTTACATGAGTGTGAGGTTGAAAAGTTACGACTAGATATAATCAGGCCTCCCTCCACGCACAGTTTGGGCTCTGATATCAGTCTTCTTGCGAGGGTTTGGACTCTCTTCCACTCTGGAGTTGCCCAAAGTGAAAGGCACCGAGCAGGTGTACGTATACTTCTTGCCTCCTCAACTACAGGGAGATCACAAGCTTCAGCCTTCCTGGTCAGGTCTATTCAGGGAGGTTGAAGGGGAGGAACCTTTGGGATGTTGAATCTTAGATTCCAGAGAAGTGTAGTTCTGGTCCTGTTCTGTGGAACACTGGACCAGTTCTCCACCCTCGTCAGGTTCGTCAAGGGTGCATGGAAGTTTGTCCTACCAGTTTTGTGGCCTTGGTGGGGCCCCTGTGGTGGGTGCTTCAGGAATATGGGCTATCAAACCGGCTGATACATGCTGTTTGGTCCCTGTACAACTGGACTGCACTACGCCAGGGCTGCATTTGTCACCAATTCTGTTAATAACTTTTACGGACAGAATTTCCCGGTGCAGACAACAGGTCCTGTTTGCTGGCTTCCGTATTGCATCTCTGCTTTTTGAAAATGATGTGGTTCTGTTGGCTTTAACAAGCAGTGATCTCCAACTCTCACTTGAGTGGTTTGCAAATGATTGTGAAATGTTTGACATGAAAGTCAGCTCCTCCAAATCTGTCAATTGGTGGAGTGCCCTTTCCAGGTCGGGGAAGAGATCCTGCCTTAATTGTAGGACTACAAGTATCTTCGTGTCTGTTTCATGATTGAGAAGAATGGAACGGGTGATCAACAGGCAGATTGGTGCAACCTTTGTATTAGTCTGTTGTGGTGAAGACTGGACGGAGCTAAGGCTACTTCCCTTACGACTCGACCTTGGATGAGTGGAAGAAAACAACTAGATGGATGTCTGAAGGACAGTTCTGGTGGCAAATAAATCAAAATAACACAAAGTAAGAGCAGTTTTCATTGGAAAACCATTCTGGTTTGCCAATGTTGCAGCTTCTAACAAAATAACAAAAATTAACTCCTGTTGTTTTTGTAGGGCAGTTCAAATGACATATGAATGCTTTCCACAAACATGGTTCTGTAAGTGTGTATTTTTTAATATGCTGGATCATTTTTAGAGTATCTGTTTTACTACGGGAAGAATTTTCTTTCCTCATAAAGCGGAAGTTTGTATACTACTTCAGAGCCAACTATATGCCAGACTTTGCTCCACTGCAACATGTGTCCCTTGTTGGCAAAGCGCCGGGTTTGGCAGGCTCCTGATAAAGCGATTACAAGTGCTGGCATATGGATGGACAAATAGTTCCCCCTCCATTCAGCACATCAAGTCTGTGCCATCTTCCTGCTATCAAAAAGAGACGTGATGGATGTGCAGAAGTGTTGGCTGGGCTCGGGCCAGCTCACACTGTATATATACAATACAATTGCCAGATGAACTACTTTTTTTTTTTCCAAATAGACTGGGGAAGAAAAAAAAATCATATTTAAAACACCTCGTACCACAGGATAATCACTCGGGGTCATTATTTAGAGATACGATACAAATCAGGGCTTTTTGCTGACTTAGATTTGAAAGGGGGTTGAAAATGCTCAAATTTGGCCTGATTTTTATTTCTTTATTTTTTTCCTGATGAACACTACACTGTGGATTTGACCTTGGCACGCTTCATCCTGTATGTAAATCGTGTCACGCGTTACCACCAGACTCGCATGCTATTAAAACTCTACAAGGTACAGCTTTCAGAGTGTCCCTTGCATTCTTATTTCCTCCTCCATTTCTTCATGTCTGGAGCTGTAAAGGCGCCAGTCGGTAGCAGGGGTGCCGTGACCTCCTTGGATCCATAATTCACACCTGTTAGTAGACTCCCCCCTACCCTGTTCACTCTAAACCCCCCCCCCAACCCCCAACCTCACACACACACACACATCCTGTCATTTGTGAGTATACTTGGGATTAGAGGTTAACAAAAGAGAAACAGGGCAAACACCGCCGCTGCTACAACAGATCAATGTCAAGTAAATAACCTTTTCTACCTTATTTCCTGACTCGTATTGATCCGTCTGTACCGTCTGCACTCTTTTTCATTCACTTACCACACACAACACTCACACACGGCGTGGTTTAAAGGGCTTAAAGCGCTGTTAACGGACGGTTTTTTTCTCTCTCCGAAACAAGCGTTGTTTCCACTAAGAATATGAATTCATGCATAATATGTTTCTATTCTACTTTTATTTGTTTTCTAAAATATTTAACATGTCTATTTTTTTTCCATTTGCACAGTTCAATGTCGTTCAATGCCAATGATTGTCTGACAGTGAGTAAAATTCATGATGGCATGGGTGACATCACTCCTATACCGACACATTATGCATTTACAACTATTGTCTGAGAAATTAATTAGATAATTTATTATTATTTTGTAGTAATTGTCATGTTTTTATTAAAACTACTACTACTGATGATAAATTTAAACTCAGAAATGTATTGTGGTAGCAGACACTTTTTAATAATACTGACTCACATGGAAATAGCCAATAAATTACAAAATAAATAAATGCCACAATAATTGCAGATATTTTATCAATAACTACATTTTAAAATATTTCATTTAATACAAATTAGTAAATTATAACGTATTTTATTTATATAAGGTATTCTGGTTTTTATTTTTCTCTGAAAATTCACCATGGCTGTTTTTATCGAGATTGCTCGGTACCTTGTCTATGTAATCCTGACTTTAAATAGTCAGATCTTTAGGAAACCTGATTTGAATTAATCTAGTATTTATTTTTTGATCAGTCTAACATTATTTCAGGGACACACATTTCTCCAAGATTAATTTAGCAATTACTGTATTTCCTAATCTAATGTATTAATTTGAACAACTAAAAGAGAAACACCTTTTAGCACCGCTTGAATTTCCCCATTTACTTTTTCTGTACCTGGATGGCGCCTACCTGTACCCCCACAGAACTCTGCCAGCGAAGTCTATTTCCCAAGCAGTAGCGCTTGACACTGTGCTCTTCTGTCCACCTTACCATAAATGTCTCATACCTTGTGCTGAGGTTTAACCTGAAGTATTCCGCAAGGTTCGTTGTGTTGCCACAACTTCGTAACATTTTTCCACCAAGATCACAGACCTCGTCTTACCACAACTTTGTGGACTTGAAGTAGCCCGACACGTGACTTTGTTTTTGCTCTGCCGTATACTAAAGCCATTGTGCAGTCAGACGGAGACCGACTGAGCAGTGTGGCACACCGCTGCGCTTATGCATTAAGCATTTACCCAGGAAAGAGAAAAAGTAGATCCCACAAACGGCGATCATTTGGACAACATCCATCCAATATAAAAAATTAAAATATCACGAAATGTTGCATGATATGTCAGTATGTGTGGAGTGACCGTAGAGTATATTCACTTTTGAAATCAATCTCTGTATTTCTTGTTTGTTGACATAGTTGGCAAATCCAATATGATTCTGATCTTCACTGTCTTCTGACATTACACTGCTTGCTGATTTAATATTCACATGGACATCTCCAATAACATCATTTCCAACAAGTTTTCATCTTCTCTCAATAACTTTGTTCTAAAGCAGTTAGTGAACTTGTAACTGGTAAATTTTGACTTTCTCCCCTTTTCAAACCAAATGCTAACAACTTTTTCAACTAACCTCGCTCTTTTTTTCCCACATCACTCGCCCCCGTTCCATCTCTTTTTGCCAAATCAAGAACGCTATCCTCGACCCTCTCCCCATTCTTATCAACAGCCTCCACACTGCAAACGCTTTCTCTAACCTCGTCGAGCTGCTTACTCACTACCACAGTAATCTCCATCGTTTCCTCAACACACTTGCTCTGGTTAAAAAACAAAACAAAACAGATCTGTAGCTTTCATCACCTTTAAACGCTGGTTCGCATTGCGAAAATTGAGTCATCTTAACCTCTACAAAGACTGTTGAATTTAAGCCAAATCTGTCAACGATACAACCGTAATCCTTAAAAACAAAGGAAACTTCAAGGCACTGCACTCCCTGCTGGGCCATATCTCAAGCCCTTTGAATCCCATTCCCTCCCACGAGTGCTCATCAGTTTTCTTTAATCCCTTTATATTTTTTTTCGATGCAAATATCAAACAAATCGATCAGCAACTCCCTCCTACCACCTGCTTTAGTCCATCGTTTTACTCTACCTTTTGCCATGGTCATTTCAGAAGTCAGCCCCTTGCTCCAAGATAGCTCATCCTAGCTATCTTTGGGCAGGATATCTTCGGGGTACACCCTGGACTGATCGGCAGTCAATTGCAGGGCACATATAGACATCCACTCCCACTCACATCCACACCTACGAGTGAGATAGTGCACAATTAACCTACCGTGCCTGTTTTTAGGGATGTGGGAGGAAACCGGAGTACCTAGAGAAAATCCACGCAGGCGCGGGGAGAACATGTAAACTCCATAAGGGTGGGAAGAATCTTATACAATATAGCGTATAATTTGTTTTACATTTACAGAGAACATTGCGGAGAAGAAAGTCATTTATCTGATCCCATGCAGTTCTGCTAAATTACCATGGCATTTTGTTGCAAATGTAGAAACCGATTCAAAAATCCTCACCTCCGCCAGCCAGTCAATGTTAATTTATCTCATTTTGGCTCTTATTGGCTTGTGCAGGTGTACGGGCGAAGTGGGACAAGGTATGGATCTTCTCGCGTGCTTGTTAAAGCAAACATTTTCATTAGCCGTGCCGGGCTTGCGTTGCCAAAGGTGGCACGGTAATAAAGAGCACCTGCTGGTGTCACGCACAAGGCCCAGGGCTTTTCTGCTTTGACTTCTGTGAGCTACTCGAGTAATTCTATATGGTCCTGGTGACATAATGTCACAAAGACCACCGGTGATGGGATTCTTTTAGGTGAAACCCAAGGAGTCAGTGGGATGCCCTAAGAGTTTCTTTAATGGTTGATTGAAAGTGACTCTTGTGCTACTTTCCCCCCCATCGTTATCAACAAGGATCTGCGGATTTTGTGTGGGGCAGCAACTGTAGAACATTACTTTCTGCTTGTTTATAGTCGCAGGAGCAGGAAACATGAACAATCTCAAGGAATACAAACAAACTCAAAAGGATTTTTAATGTAGAAATTTGGTCAGAATTGGCCTTCTGAAATACTCAAATAGTTTCCTTTGTATACTGTATCAAGTGTATTTTAACAACGCTCTAAGTCAGGGGTATCAAACTCGTTTTTCTCACGGGCCACATTGTTGTTCCGGTTTCCCTCAGAGGGCCGTTATGACCGTGAAACAATACAAATAATTTAATCGTCTCATCGTATTTAGGGTTGGGGTCATCAATTTATGATCTACTTTTGGAATCAGAAATCAAATTCGTGTTTTTCAGCTATTCATGTTTGGTAGAACAAAAATGCTCGTAATATCTCAACGTTATCATTTATGATGCGTGACAATTTGACATTTTTGTACAGATTTTTACAAGAATAATTGAAATTGGTACTCTAGATCTGGCTTCGCGGGCCACATCAAATCATGTGGTGGGCTGGATCTGGCCCCCGGGCCTTGACTTTGACACCTGTGCTCTAAGTATATCGATCCATCCATTTTCTGAGCTGCTTTTGTTCACAAGGGTCGTGGGAGTGCTGGAACCAATCACAGCTGTCATCGGGCAGGAGGCAGGATACACACAGCAGCCAGCCAATCGCAGGGAACACAGACAGCATTCACACTCACTATCAGTAAAAAGCAAATTTGGAGTGTCCAATTAATATTGCATGTTTTTGGGATGTGGGAGGAAACTGGAGTGCCCGGAGAAAACCTATGCAGGCACAGGGAGATCATGCAAACTCCACACAGTCAGGGGCGGGATTGAACCCACATCCTCAGAAATGTGAGGCAGATGCTCTCACCAGTCGCTCCACCTTGCTGCCACTAAGTTTATTTATTTGTGGACATTAAATGATTAGGAAAAGCAACTCTAATCTAAAATCATTATGAAAATACATATCCGGTGTCACTAAGCGATGGATGCCTGGTCCTTTTTTGCAGTTGACTAAATAAACACGCCCAACCACTATGCTAAGAGTTACAGTGAACTGTTGTATTTGTAATTCACTATTTGTGAGTTTACCGACTTGTGATTTTATTTTTTACCCTGTTAAACCGAACAAACTTTCTGTAACTTTAAAATGGGACTCCAGCACCCTGCTACTTCTAAATGGCCATGTTGGAGCTCGAGGAGCAAAAGGTTTTCCACCAGCTTGTACAGCTCGTGCACCCATGTCATAAAATCACGTGACTTTGGTTTACGTCGCCATATTGCCGGTCTAACAAATCATTGTTCAATACTAAGTCAGTTGGAGACGACACGGAAATATGTATGGTAGCAGGACGCCCAGGGTCTTGTCTGATACCGTGAGACATTTAGAAGGTGAAAATAAACAAATGTACGTGGAAAAATTAGATAATCTCGGCCTGGAAGACTCGTATTTAATGCCGAAGTCGATGTTTTCGCAGATAAGAAATTGGACTGTTAATTCGCTTCCGCTTGTCTTGGACAACTGGATCTACACATGGATCTGGTGAGTAAGTTGTCGAGATTCACACGAAAAAGTTTGAAAGCGTAGAAAAGTCTGGACGCATAAAAATACTCCGTTGCTGGATCTGTTCTCATCAGGAATAAATCCCACATAGTGACGGGTTGACGGCTCGTGAATGCGGAAGCGTGTTCAGCCACACGTTAACCTTTGCCAAAATCCCTTGATATTTTCTGGTCTTTTCAGCTGGTATTCTATAGAATGACCTCTTTGAATATCCGTCTCATCTGTTGTGACAACCAACAGCACAACAGGTCTCGGGTATTGTAAGCAGCTTTGTTTGACCGGCAATATGGCGCCGTGAAAATGGTGACGTCACGTGCACGAGCTCTATAGCCAGTGGGCTTGACAGCAAACCGGAGTGTGGGGAAATTTTTTTAGCTGAGCTCTGATAGGACGCAGAAACTTCTAGTGGGGTTTGCACAAGAGAAAGCAGTGTGGTCAATGTCTCAAGATGATGCAGAGAAAGGTTTGAATGATTTATGGCAGTGTTGGAGGTTAACAGCTTATCAGCTAATAATGGCTAGCTGTTCAGTCGAAGACGGAGAAAGAGCCCAACTAACGATTGTCGTTTGCGATATGTAATGTTTGAAAAACTGTAAGAAGACTAATAAATAATATTTCATGTGTCTTTACATCCCAACATTTGTATCACTGAGTCAAAAGCCTCAAATGGTTGACAGAAAAGTTCGTAATTGATATCAACATTGTTTACTCGCCATACGTGTTCTAACCTATAAACCATTTATTGAGGGACATTTGTAAGATTTCACACTTTGTAGAATAGTGAGTAAATAGTTCATATTTATTATTTCAGTTATGTGTAAACCTTTTGTGACATTTTTGTTTGGGTGCTGTGCTGTGACATTTTTGTAAAATGTGTGAGTAACTTGTAAAATGTAACTTGATTCCCTACTTAAATTATAAAAGGTACTGGGAGAAAATGTCTAGATTTCGGTTCTTTTGTACATTTCCATTTGTGTAAAGAACAAATATCTGGGTAATTCCAAAATAACAGAATCCACTTCTTTAGAGGACACGTCCAAGTTGATGCAATCATTCATAATACTGAAAAGTAATCAAAACACACTTATATGTAGCCAGTTACATGAAAAACTAGTTCAAATAGTTACGCTACTATGACATTTCCAACAGGGTAACTTGTAACTTCTGATTGTAAGCAACTGCATTTCCATAGTAGTACCACCGAGGTGCAGCGTTAAAGAATTTACAAAAGAAAGGATTGGCCGTTAAGTAAGTTTCTGCAGAAAAACTTTGCGCAGATAATGGAGCAAAGGTTACGGGAAATGATTAATGAATGATTTTCAGCTTACAAAATGGCATTTGTGCAGCATTTCTGCAACACGCTTGTTTTGTTGAGCATTGTAGCTGAAGCTACGAAACCTTTCTGCTATGTGAAAGCAGGCCCTGCGGTTTAAATGGAAAAAAAAAATGGAGAAAGCTAAAGACATTCTCCACGGTCCAAGGTCGCTGACCTTCTCTGTAGCTGTCTGTGTTGCACCTCAGGGCACCTGCTCATGTCAGGCCTCTCTTAGATTCTCCAAATCGCGGTTAGCTACTGGTTATTTTCAGCTGCGCTAAGTGATCCCCGTGACCCCGGAGGTCTGACGCACTGCTAGTTTTTTTTTTTTTTCTTAGTTTTTAAAAAAAAACATTTTTTTTTTTTTAAGCTACGAGTCAAATGCCACAGCCATCGCCTCCGGATCAAAGCCTTCAAAGTTGAGCTCTACTCTGGCATCCATTGAAATGAGAGCTGCCAGCCCCGTTAAGTGTATCCAGTCATATCGGGGCCCGAATGACTTCTTCACTCTTGCTCCTCCCAAGTCACTGGCCAACGGGACGGTAACAAGGATGTAGATTTTGCTCTACCTGATCGAGATTATTTTCCATCCATTCTGTCAGCAAAGGCATTTGTTTTGAAAATAAAAAGTATAAAAAAAAATGTCAATCGAGTGAGAAAAATTCAGCAAAGCTTGAAAGCCCTGTAATGGCATTTTTTGTTAAAAGTGTGTCACTGACATTTTATGGAAACGGCTAAGAACTTTTTTTTTTTTTTTTTGGGGGGGGGGTTCTGTTTTCTTTTGAAAAATAGATGCTTGCCCCCTTAAATGTAATATGTCCTGCATCCGCCACCCCCAACATGTTTAAATGCGCCCAGTCGATGTTTCCTAAAGCTACTAAAGTTGATGGATAGACAGACAAAAATGTGTCACAGAAATCCTCCCTCCTTGCTTGTATTGTCTTGGAGTCGGCAGTCATTTAGAACCCCCCCCCCCCTCTACAGTTTAGAAAATATGACATTGTTGTTTATAAGTTATGAACGGCAGACAGAAGAGCGATATTGTACTCTGTTCCTTCCATTCTCTCACCTAATCCTGCTTGCGTCCACTTCCCTTTCCTGTTTCCACCGCCAGCGCGCGGACCCTCCCCCCCACCGGCCCCGCAGGATACCACGTCTAGGGCCCCTCGGCAGATAATGTGACGCACACGTGTGCTGGCGGAAGACAGGGGGCCGCCAGCCACAAAAGGTCTCCTCTCGGACGCCCCGTGCTACGATAACACGGGGAAGCGGAGGGAGGAAGAGGTGTCTGCAGGAAGCTGGCAGGTCTGTGCGTGAAGGTCCTCACAGGGGGATCACACTTATCTTCCAGAGGAGACTCTGGGTGACGCCCCCCCCCACCCCTTACCCCACCCAGCCTCTCTCTCTCACACACACACACACACGCTTATGAACAGACTAACACACACATACACTCCTCACGCTTGACATCACGAGTCACGGGTGAAAGCCTGACAGGCATTTTATTGGTTGTCAACGCAGCACTGGATAGTTACATAGTACCCAGCTGCGACGACTCGAATTGTTGTAAATTGAGCCGGTCGAGGTGACACAAAGCAAGCAACCTGAGCGATAATGTCTTTTAAAGGAGACGTTGGAAATTTTTTTTCCACGATTTAAAATACTTACCGGGTGTCTTCGGTCTGGTAAACGACAATACTGTAATTCCCGGCCTATAAGGCGCAATTTTTTAAACACATTTTCAACCCTCCGTCTTATGCTGTGATGCGGCTAATTTGTGCATTTTTTTTCTAATGCCCGCAAGGGGGCACTTGAGCAGAAATGGTAAGAGCGGTAAGACCGGTGGAATATATGTGCCGAGGAGGTGACTTTTACCGGTCCAGCCCTGTTAGTGCTGCGCTCGCGCGTTACTGCCGTGTCTCAGTGATTTTTTACCAGTATATCTTTTCTTTTAACTGGCCCTGTTAGCGTGGTGCTAGCATTAGTGCGGCGGCGCTAGCGTTAGCGCGGCGGTGCTAGTGATAAACTCTCTATAAACCCTCTTTCTTTGTAAATATCTCGTGTTTCAATGTCTGTTTTAATGTAGGGACTTGGGGCTTTTACACAGCTGCGACTTTTGCATTGTATGTACCAAATGGTATTTCCTTTACAAATGTACTGGGTGAGGTTTATAACCGGGTGCGCTCTGTAGGCCGGGAATTATGGTAATCAGGCAGCGCTTGTCCGGATTTTCCACCAGCCTGACCGAGTGCATGCGATTTTATGTCTTATAAGATTATTTTATCAAAAAAAATTCTGGGCTCTCAAGTGTGACTTTGCCCCAATAATGGTGTCCAAAATGGGTCAGGGCCGGCAGCCTTAAATATTAATATCAACCAAAAATCTCCACGTGCAGGGAAAGTCGACTTCTCCTGTGTCTTGACGCTGTGGATTGTGACATAAAACAAAAAGTTACCAATATAGAAGCGACTTTATTGAGGAAAAAGGAAGCAGTCGGAAATAAAAGCAAACATCTCCCGGCCCATGTCATAATTCATAATAAGACGTCATTACTCTGCAACACTCCCGCCTCCAGTCCCTTTGGCAACCCTCGGGGAAACGTTGATGTCCGATCATGCCAGATTTGAATGTGTGTGCTGCTTTGTGTGGAAATGATCAAAAGCACAACACACACACTGTGAGCATAACTGTTGAATTGCCAAATTTTGCACCTTTCTTTGCCTTCCTCCTGAACAGCGTTTTAATAATTGTAAACTCCTTGTGTGTACCAGACCTAAATGTTTTGATTGATTTGACGACTGTTTGGAATTAACTAAAATCTGAGGAAACCCACCATTTCTGTCAAAAGAAATATCCATTAGAAGTCATCCTTGCCATATAAATGGCGAAGATATAAATCGCCCAGATTTTATTGCAGCCATTAAACATTAAATCCCTCTCTAGCACAATGAGCTGGCTGCCAAACACAAGATGCAGTAAGTGCCTACTAAAGATCATCATTTGCAATACGTATATGAAAAATGACTATGTTTCACTTGGTCAAAATGGAATAAAATGGGAAATAGAAATATTACTAATTGGATTTTTTTTTTGAGCGGGGTGTATCCTTGCAATTTTCATTTACGCATTTTTTGGGGTAATGTAAAATGAGTTTGAAATTACATTAGTGTTCTTCATGGTCCAGATTTGATTTAATTTTCACTCATGGAGGCAGCACTTGAAATGCAAGATGGCGAATTACACTTGTCAATTAGTGTAACGGTGTGGCACATGATATTTCTGAACACAAATATCCGCTTTCCCCCGTTTCGACAAATTCTGTTTATTAGAAGATCACACGGATAGCAAACTCGAGTGTGCACTCAATCCAGGAGGTCTTCTTTCCTTTTGGCTAAGGCAGAGAAACTCAATGTGGGTCCATTATTATCTAAATGATCTTAATTGTGACCCAACAACCCTGCAACATTCAGATAGACACATTTGCAAAAAAAAAAAAAAAACCAACGTAATTTCCGGCCTACAAGCCGCGACTTTTTTCACACGCTTTCAACCCTGCGGCTGATGCGGTGATGCGGCGCTAGCGTTAGCACCTGGTTATAAGCCTCGGTACACAAAGAGTTTAACGCTAGTGCCGCGCTAACGCTAGCCCCGTGCTAATGCTAGTGCCACATCACCGCATAAACCGCAGGGAATTACAGTACTTGGTTGTTTAATCTTACACTTCATGGCTGAGCAAACCCAACTATCTGTACACAAGCGTTAGAAAAGGACATTTTCCACAATATCTTAGAATCTCTTAACTCCGTGGGTAATCCTAATGTAAAAGAAAAGAATGTGGCTCTAGAGAAACTGGGAGTCTTGCTCCACCACTGCCCCCCCTTATTCCTCCCTGCTGTACTGTACAACTCCCGCTGTCTGGCGAATGATGAATTTATGAGCGGACCTAATTCTGTAGAACTGCCCCCCTGCTGCTTCACTTTACATTCCGCAAACAGATGTAGTCCGCGGTGGAAATTTGCCATGAAATTGGGAGCCAGTTGGTGATGAGCTGCTCTCATGACAGTGCAGTGACTGAGCACATACAATTGACCCACGTACCCCCCCCCCCCCCCCGCCCCCCGACCTGACGTCCCTGCTTTTTGTTAAGGAGGGTAGAGTGGGTGGGCTGTTAGAACTGGCATGTCAGACTCAATAAATCCCTGTGTATTTTTGTCTATTATTTAAAGTACAAATGACTTCTTAAGTATCGAAGTTGGACAAATGCCTGCGATTTTAAGGTCAGACTCCATCCAAAGCAATCATTTGTGGTTCTATAAAAACTTAGTGAGCCTTGACTGTTCTCCCAAAAACGACATTTGTACATGCAAAAAAATCACAACTGCCTTCCAATGAAATATGTGCAGCGCTAATGTGGATTCAGGGCATTGAAGCCATTAGTAAAGCAAATATGAATGATTATCATGTTTCTGTGATTTTCTATGGCGCTTGTCCTAATTGGCATGCGGGGGAGCCTGAGCCTGTTTCAACTGAATTGGGACAAGAGGGCGAGTATACCCAGGACTGGTCAGCTGTCAATTGCAGGGCAGATATTGTATGCACAAACATTGAATATGCACATTCACGTTTGAATGAGCAAATACTGAGATTTATATCATAATCCTTTGTAGATAATTAGGGTTTGACTGTGTTTCACCATTTCCGTCTTCCCGATTTTTTTGGGGGGGAGAGAATCTAAAATGGTGCCAAGTGATGCACTTTGAAGTCTAACATTAGTCCTCCCTTCCTCCTCGACTTAAGAACTTGAGCAATTTTGTTTGTATCAGCCGTTTTTGAGTGCAGTTGCGAGTTAGTTACAGTATTACTTGAACATAGCCAATTAGCTCATAAGCTAGCTGGTGGCTCTGGTAATGGTGTTGAAATCCCCGTGACCTTCTGGTGAGATTCAGCATATTCCAGCCACCAGACGGTTTAAGATAATATAATTTCATTGCTCAAACATGTCGGGATGTATAGACATTAGAAAAAGCCGAGACAAAGTCACAACCGCTTTTCAGTGGGGCGTGATTTCACGTGTTCAGCGACACATGCGCAGTGTTTGGAAATGGAAACAATGACTTCAGCTTTTGAAGCCTCATTTCATGTAGTTGTTTTTAATTCTTCAAGCTTGGCAGGGTTGCTAACAGCACCTTTGTGCGATGTCAAATGTACAAGACATTTAGTTTCAATATCTAAACTCCTGTTGCTAGACAAATGTTTCACTTTTTCCACGTTTTGTTACGGTACAGCTTAATTACAAAATAAAGTTTTTTTTTCTATGCATCAGTTCTCTATACTACTCATCCTCACTAGGGTCACGGCTACGTTGGAGTCCATCCTAGCAAACTGTAGGCCTGAACTGGTTATCAGCCTACCGCAAGTCACATATAAACAATTATTTGCACTCACATTCACACCTATGGCCTACTCATTTTACCTACTGTGCCTGTTTTTGAGATATGGGAGGATACTGGAGTACCCAGAGAAAACCTACACCCATGGAGAGAACGCAGGTCCTCAGAATTGTGACCATGATGCGCTAACCAGTTCTCTCCTCAGAGTTCCACCTAAAGTTCTTTTATTTTCCTCAAAAGCCTTTAGAACCACACCCCATAAAATATGTAAAACACTAAGGAAACTGCTGTATAGTGTTCTGAGGCGTAAAGAATTTCAATTGGAAATCCAGCTGTAAAATAGAAACATGGAAAAGGTGCAGTGCATGTTGCATAGCGTGTTTTCCCGCCATTTTTTCCCCGTTGTGGGATGTGCTGAAAGGCTCTCGGTACAAAAGGTTTCACCGATGAGTTTCCCCTCACAGGTGCAGCAACGGGAGACCCAGAACCCATAAAGGTGCTAAATTGCTCTTTTATTCAGCGCGTAGATTTGAGTCCTCCGTCACCTTTTTGCTCCTGTCTCCCTTCAACTTGCTTTGTGGTTTTGTTCACCTCTAATATTTGTCCGTCATTGTCTCGGTACCTTTGTCAGCCGCAGCCCGGAGGGCAACGGAGCAGCAGTAGCAAAAGCAGAAGCCGCAGAGTTCCCGTCCTGAGCCTCACCATTTGGTGCTTTTCATTACTGTTGTATCCGACCTATACTATTTCAGGCAAGGGGGCAGACATGGCCATAAAAAGTCTGGACTAGTGACCTCCCCTGTGCGGTCATGGTCATGGGTCGCTCTGTGAGTACATGCTGTAATTGGCCTCACTATGGAAATCCCCTTTGGGTGAAAGACAGGCTGACTGTAAAGACACAGTCCTCTTTGTCTGATCTAATGCGATTCAACAGCAGGGTGGAGACGCGGATGCCGTGTCTGCCTCACACTTCAGAGAGTTTGAGTTTGAATCTCTGCTGTGTGGAGGGAGACATGATAATCACAGGTTAGTTTTTGAGTTCCAAGTGGATTTATGGTTTTTGCTTTGTGTCATGAGTGAAAATGTGCGTTACGCGTGAGCTTTAGCTATGCCACTGCTTGACGAAAGTGGGGAACAATATGGAGTGCCCAGTAATGCCCTTAGATTTGAGTAAAGTGGAGCTACAGTCGCCGATGCACCGTCACCTGTTCATTAAAAGGGAGAGCAAAATGAGAACACTTGCAAAGAGGTGCTGTTGGCCTCAACTCACGCCCAGACGCTTACACGCAGACAAACTAAGCAAACCGACTCCACCTCCTGATTTCTCGCACCTGCACTCACTAGGCCACACCTCTTAAAGGCACACAACCGACAAATACTAAAGTAGTAAGTATACTTAATTAAAAATGTTTATCAAGCTGTTTTTGTTTGTTTCTTAACCCAGCTACACTTAAAAATCCATCCATCCATTATCTACCTCTTTTCCGGGTCGGGTCGCGGGGGAAGTAGCTTCTGCAGGGATACCCAGACTTCCCTTTCTCCAGCCACTTCTTCCAGCACTTCTGGAGGGATCCCGAGGCGTTCCCAGGCTAGCCGAGAAACATAGTCTCTCCAGCATGTCCTGGGTCGTCCTCAGGGTCTCTTTCCGGTGGGACATGCCCGGAACACCTCACCAGGGAGGCGTCCGGGAGGCATCCGGATCAGGTGCCCCAGCCACCTCATCTGGCTCCTCTCAATGAGGAGGAGCAGCGGCTCGACACTGAGCCCCTCCCGGATGACCGAGCTTCTCACCCTATCAGTAAGGGAGAGCACGACACCCTGGGGGGGAAACTCATTTCGGCCGCTTGCATCGCGGATCTTGTTCTTTCGTTCACGACCCACAGCTCATGCCCACAGGTGAGGGTAGGAACATAGATCGACTTGTAAATTGAGAGCTTGGCCTTTTGACTTAGCTCCCTCTTTACCACAACGACACCACTTAAAAATCCCAAATCCTGAATTTAGATGACGTGTTAATATTAGCATTGAATAAGGCAAAAGTGATTTGAGTGAACAATACAACTCATCGCTGTAACAATATCAGTGCACACTCATAATATAAAAGAGACAAGATACCGTCTGTTATGTAATATCTTTGACTGCTGTTGGAGCTGGAAGAAAAGACAATGGCTTTTTTTGTATTTACTCTGGTTTCCTTCCCCAATTGAGTTAACGGCGGATAAAGTGAAGCAATACAAAGTCTTTTTGTGTTCTCTTTACAAGAAACACCTATCCAAACACAATTGTGTGTTGCAAGGCCATGCTGGAACAATTAATAAGCCTCCCAGGCCATCCACTTGTCGAGTCATAGGCCGCCTTCTGCCTAAGAATGCTTTGTAAATATAGAAATAATCAGACCTCTAATTGCTGAGCCATTGGATATTACCTTGTATGAAATTAAATATGTTTGTGTTCGGGGAAATGGGTTCAATACGCTTTTGTATAGTTTTGCTATTTTTAAAATGCAAAATACATTAGACGCACGGTGTAAAACAGACTAAACAACGTCATTAGAAATGTTGTTCCTCCCGAAACCGAAACATTTGCTTACCTAATTGAGTCTGTGACCAAAGTGGAGCACTACAATGTTAGCAATGTGAGAAACCCCCAAGACAGTAAACACAAGTACTCTATGGTGCCGATACACATAGCTCGACATACTATTGCTATTTTGACGCCAGAACAAATACATTTCTAAAGTATTATTTTAAAACGCTTTGAAAGTAAGCGCACTCTTTCCACCATGTTTGTGTTTTTGGATGGGTCCTTGTGCCCACATCCAAAGCGTAGTGTCTGACGTCCTCCCTGTGTGTTTTCAAAATTACGAGCGTCAACAAACAGAGCCCGTTTTTAATGGCAGCTTCCCCAAATAATCAGCAAACCTTGATGAAATGCTCCGCCCACATTAGACGATGTTGGCAATTTAGCTTCAACCATCTGTCTCCAATACCTGCTTCTGATTGGAGCATATTTGAAAGAATTCCCAAGTCGGAGATTGGCAAAGCACAATCCCTGGAGTATGACCAAAATGCCTGCTTCAAACCCAAATGGCCGACTTCCTGTTCAGGTTTGGCCATGGGTTTTTGAAACTTCTTCAAGCATCCTGTTACGATAGGCACGTCCACCCAATATTGCGTCCATCCTTCATACTGATGTCGGCAAATATTTATCTGAGCGTTTCCTTTGTAATGGCAAGTCCAACAAACTTTGCAGCCACGTTCCACCCACGTTGGATGATGCACGTACAGTGAAGAAAATAAGTATTTGAACACCCTGCTATATTGCAAGTTCTCCCACTTAGAAATCATGGAGGGGTCTGAAATTTTCATCGTAGGTGCATGTCCACTGTGATAGACAGAATCTAAAAAGAACAATCCAGAAATCACAATGTATGATTTTTTTATTGATTTATTTGTGTGATACAGCTGCAAATAAGTATTTGAACACTGGTCAGATGAGACCAAAATTGAACTTTTTGGTCATATTTCTACTAACCGTGTTTTGAGGAAGACGAATGATGAGTTCCATCCCAAGAACACCATCCCTACTGTGAAGGATGGGGGTGGGAGCATCATGCTTTGGGGGTGTTTTTCTGCACATGGGACAGGACGACTGCACTGTAGTAAGGAATGAACGAATGGCTATGAATGGTGAGATTTTGGCGAATGACCTCTTTCTCTCATTCAGGGTATTGAAGATGGGTCGTGGCTGGGTCTTTCAACATTACAATGACCCGAAGCACACAGCCAGGAAAACCAAGGAGTGGCTCTGTGAGAAGCATTTCACGGTTCTGGTGTCCTAAACCCAATAGAAAATCTTTGGAGGGAGCTGAAACTCCGTGTTTCTCAGCGACAGTCTAGAAACCTGTCTGATCTAGAGAAGATCTGTGGGGAGGAGTGGACCAAAATCCCTCCTGCAGTGTGTGCAAACCTGGTGAACAACTACAACTACTCTGTAATTGCAAGCAAAGGTTACTGTACCAAATATTAACATTGCTTTTCTCAGGTGTTCAAATACTTATTTGCAGCTGTATCACACAAATAGATCATGAAAAAAATCATACATTGTGATTTCTGGATTATTCTTTTTAGATTATCTTTCTCACAGCGGAATTGCACATACGATGAAAATTTCAGACCCCTCCATGATTTCCAAGTGGGAGAACTTGCAATATAGCAGGGTGCTCAAATACTTATTTTCTTCACTGTGGGGAGAAAAGTTTGGCAAATTGGCAATGCCCAACTGTCTCAGATATATGCTTCCGATGGGAATTCATTTTAGCGAATTCCCAAGTAGAATAAGAGTCTTGTAAAATTTTGGACATGGTTCCGAGAACTTTTTTGCGTGCCGTTTCATAATTTTGTGTTGATCAGAGAAGTTTGTATTGGGAGATATCCCCCCCCCCCCCCACACACACACAGTTTTATGGGAAGCAGTACATCCATCCATCCATTAATTTTCTTAGCCGCTTATCCTCACAAGGGTCCCGGGGAGTGCTGGAGCCTATCCCAGCTGTCAACAGACAGGAAACGGGGTACACCCTGAACTGGTTGCCAGCAAATCGCAGGGTACATGGAGACAGACAATAGTCGCACTCACAATCACACCTACGGACAATTTAGGGACCAATTCATGAGTTTTGGGATGTTAAAATTTCAAATATTTTTACCAAGCTATGTACAGTATATGGTGGCACGGTGGCCCAGCTGGTAAAGCGTTGGCCTCACGGTTCTGAGATCCCAGGTTCAATCCCGGACCTGCCTGTGTGGAGTTTGCATGGTCTCCCTGTGCCTGGGTGGGTTTCCTCCGGGCACTCCGGTTTCCTCCCTCATCCCCAAAACATGCATCATTAATTGGACACTCTAAATTGCCCCTCGGTGTGATTGTGAGTGCGGCTGTTTGTCTCTATGTGCCTTGCGATTGGCTGTCAACCAGTTCAGGGTGTACCCCGCCTCCTGCCCGTTGACAGCTGGGATCTTCTCCAACTCTCCCCGTGACTCTTGTAGGGGATAAGTGGCTAAGGAGATGGATGGATGGATGGATGGATGAATTTTGAGACAAGGTGGCACAGTGTCCAACTGGTTGGAGATACAGTATATCTGCTTGCTAGAAGCTAAAAGGTATTCATTCATCTTTTTTTAACAATTTTTTTTCATGGTAGTGTGATACAAGTGGAGTTGCGTTGTCTTAGCAAAAGAAAAAAAAAACAAAAAAGCAAAAAAACAAGATGGTTTTAGAACTCCAGGACTCTGGCTGCGTCCCTCTCGGCAAAAACAAAATGGATTTAACCACTGCAGTCTTGACAGCTTTCTGAAGCTTTCCTCTCTGCGGGGATGATCTGTTGCTTCTGGAGCCATTAGTTATTTCCTGGTGTTTTGCACAGGCCCACCACCTCCGACCACCCCTGCCCACCCTCCCATCAACCCCGGCCCCTCTTCCCCATTAACACGTAACACTTAGGAGATCGGCGGGTAAATGATCGACTCACAGGACAGTTATGAGTCTCTGGCTGCAGATGACGGCGTGCTTTAAAGGAGCCGTAAATTATTTTGAAAGTAAAAGCAAAGGCGGGCGGTGAGGTGGGCGAAGCCAGGGGGCGGGGGCGGGGGTAGGGGGCCCGTTTGTCGCCCCATTAACATGCGCTCTATTAGAAATACACACTACACTTTTCATTTAGCTGACATTTGTGTGGGCTGCTACAATTAAGGGAATATGAGGCTTTTCGGCGCACTTTGTACCACATAATTGTACACAGGAGCCGCGTTGGCTTTAAAAGAGTTAATTGGAACAGGGAGTGTTTTATTGGGGGCTGGTGGAAAGGGGAAGGTGGGGGGTGGGGGCTTCTGTGGTTGCTTTTTCAGTCCCTTTGACCTCCAGGCATACACCTGGTATGCGGTCAGGTTACAGCCAGGCCTGCAGGTCGAGACCCAGTCCTTGGCGGTCTTCTCATCCAGGGGTTGGAAAAGTGTGGCCCAGGGGCCATGTAGCGCAAGTACAAGCTCCATTTTATGATTATATTTTTTAACCCGGCCCACTGAGCATTTTCATTACATAGTCCTGTAGGATTTGATGTTGTTTTGGCTTTTTTTTCTTTTGTCTAAAACTGTAAAATCAAAATCCATTATTCAGTTTTCAATTTTTAAATGTTTCTTTTATTTATCTGAATACAATATTCCTTCTTGTGGTTGTTTTGTAATCATTAATAATAATATTTTTTAAATGATATAGTAAAGTATACATTTGCAATATAGTTATAATCTTGTATTCATTTATATGAATACAGTATATAATATAAATGAATTTGTCATTATTAATTAGTTAAATTTGCTGACAATAAATAATATCAAATACACTTTGTTAATGTATTGTAAATAATGAAATACAAATATCAGTAAAATGTTTTGTATTTTTGGGAATATTGTCGTATGCAGTGCACATTATCTTTAACTTTAACAGCAAATTTATTTTTTATTTGATTTTATTTAATAATGTATGTAATTTATGTTTGAATAAATTATAACTTTTTTATTGTTTTAGCTGTTTTCTTATACAATGAGTTAATCAAAATGTGATTATTTTATATATTGATTTACCTCATTAAAATGTTCCTAGTACCATAATTAATTTATTTTAATACTAAAACAAATGCATTCCTTTTTTTTTACCAATTATTCGGCTAACCATTTAAATTAATACAATTAAAACAGGAAAATGAAATTCCAATTGTATTATTACAATAAAAAAATTTACATACAGTATTTCACTGATGCATTTTGGTTATTTATTCATTTATTTATTTATTGAACTCCCCCAGCCCCATGTTCAAAGAACCTGACCTGTCCGTTCTCAAAATGAAATGTGGCTCTCAGCCACAAAAGTCGGCCCACCCCTGGTCTAATCCCTTGCAATGCAAACATGTTAGATGGGGGGCGGGGGACGGGGGGGTCAGACGTCGTCTTCAGTGGTTGTCTTCTTTCTGTGTTCCAGCCAGCATCGCCGCAAAGTGATGATTTAGCACTTTAAGGATGGGGAAGGGATTTTGTGGCGCATTAACCCTGTCGTGATTTATGAGCTTTCTGAAATATGAGGAGTACATTTTGTCTTTACACATGTTGGAGTGGGTGTACGCTTGTACACTGCGCATGTGTGTGTGTGTGTGTGTGTGTGGGAAGGGAAGGGAGCCCCTTTCTGTGCTTTTTGATGCTGAGGAGGCTTGAAAAGACCTCGAACATTCCTCACCACAGAATTGAAATCCACAAACCCAACTTTTTATTCTTTTTCAGTCTTTCTTTCTTTGTGTAAAAAAAAAAAGAAACTGCTAGCAAGTGTTATGCAAGAATCCATTATAGTTTTATGAAAATTATGAAAAGACACTGTGCGTGTACATGAGGAAAAGAACATTTTCAAAAATTCTCTTATTTATAGTTAACAAAAATTTTGCCCAAGATAAGAAGAAATGTGTAATATTACTAAAATAGTCATATTCCCCCCCAATAAATATAGTCACACTTTTGACAAAAAAAAATTGTTATGAGGATTTTTTTCATTTGTTTATTTTACACACACACACACACACACACACACACACACACACACACACACACACACGCACAACCACAAAACTCAGCTTTGTCATGAGGAAAAACTCATAATATAAAGTTATATTTTTGGCAGGATAGTTATAATCATGAGAATAGCCTAACACTTCAAAAATATGTATTAAAAAATGTTGACTTTAAGCATTGACTGCCACAGTTCCTCTCAACTTGATAACTTGAAACTAAACCCTTAATTGTTAAAATATTGAAACGCTGACTTCATTCACGTAACAGTTCAGGCTGTTGTCTGCCTTTTGCCCAAATTTATCTGGTATCGGCTCTGGTGTTCCTGCAACCCTTGTGAGGATGAGCAGCTTGGAAAACGGATGGCAGCTTTACTGTCGTCATAACTTTTTTTCTTGCAAAACGACCACTTTTTGTCAAATTCTAAATTTAGTCTCATTTATTGAAGATATTATCCTGATAAAATGACACCTTTTTAAAACTATATATGTACATTTCAAAACATTTTACAGTATACCTTTATTGTCATAAATTTTCTATTGCAAAATGACTGTCAATTTGACTTTTTTTACATAACTTCTAAAATATATATATATTTTTTACATTACTCACGTAAAAGTATTTTTCTTGTTCAATGACTTTAAGAAAAAGCACCACTAGTTTCTAATGAAAATGACAACTTTCTTGTTTTTATTTTCAAAAAAATGCAAACTTTTTTGTGTTTGTATTTTTTAAATAAGCCAATCCACAGGAGTATCAAAGTGTCCCGTTTGCTCTCTGTGCACTTTGACCTGTGCGGTGCATGCTTGCTAATTAAAAATTAGCCCCCCTCCCCCCGCCCCGCCTCTCGCCAAAAGCAGTGCAGTAGCAAGCACACCAGGGGGAGCAGTCACACTGCTCCTTTTGCTCCCGAACTGCAAGAGATCCAGGAACTCGGTGTTGTCCCATCGTCACCGCGACAGTGGATATTTCTTGCATGATTACATACATAATGACATTTCTGCCGACACCCCCCGCCGCCCCCTTCACACTTTGCTCGATTTCGACGCCTGAAGTGGGCCCCGCAGAGTATTTCTCGAGGCCTAATCCCCAGCAGCTGAGCTTGACTCCTCCACAACAAGAGTGCAGATCCAGAGGTGGGCAGAGTACCCCAAAAGTCAAGTCACGGTATTGATACTTACAACAATGACACTCGGGTTCAAGTAAAACGTAGTCCTCCAATACAGTAATAATGTAGGTATTTAGGGGCGGGGGGGGGGGGGACCTCAAGTATGTGAGGTAACTTCAGTTTTATTTTGTTTGTTTAAATCAGAGCATAAAACTCAAATAGACATAAATATAAAGCAGAAATGTGTGCACATACAGATTGCCCAAGAATATTACTTTGACTAAAACTACAAACTGTCTTCATGACAACAAACAAGCGACAGTCTTTAAATCAACTTTCTTTTTTGCCATTTGTTAAACAGCTGAATTTCAAAGTAATGTTCTTGTAAGAAGAAATGTGTTGATTTTTGGATGACACAAAATTGGCAATATGAGAGTGTGTATTCTTTTCTGTAGTGTGTACATTAAATTGCTTGAATGTGAGACTGCGAGTGTTTCTGCCAGACTTCAACGAAAGGAGGCTCTTTGTAAACTTTCATTCTGTGGCATCATGTGACCGCCTGGCTCCGTTTGATTGGTCTAAGTCACAGGTGTCAAATTCAAGGCCCGGGGCCTGATCTGGTCCACGAAATGAAATCATCTGTGTTAGCTTCCATGATTCTTGTGAAAACGTGTACCAATATTTCAAGATGTCATATAGTATAAATGTTGCGATATGAGCATTTTTGTTACCAAACATTAACAATGGTTAGAAAAATAAATAAATCACGCTTGATTGCTGATTCGAAAACTACTTCATGAATTTTGTGTGTTAACATGATGAAGCGATTAACAAATTTGTGGTTTTGCAGTCATAATGGCCCTCTGAGGGAAAGCGGAACTACAATGTGGCTTGCAGCAATAGTGAGTTTGATACCCCTAAGTCAAAATGTCACCAGTGGATCCGCTCACGTGAGCGTCCCCGAGGCTATCTATCTATCTATCTATCTATCTATCTATCTATCTATCTATCTATCTATCTATCTATCTATCTATCTATCTATCTATCTATCTATCTATCTATCTATCTATCTATATCTATCTATCTATCTATCTATCTATCTATCTGTACATCAATGCGAACTTGTCAATATGTCAACGACACGGGACCCCTTGAAGTGGTCCGTTTTGGCCTTCGCCGAGATGTTGTCAATGTTAGTCACATGACTCAGCACTTCCAAAACACAATAGAGCTTCCCCACGCCAAGCCATTCAGCAGTTTTTCAACAATTGCTGAAACACAACTCAACAAGATGTGCCGTGACGCGGGCCGGCCGAGCACGGCGAGGGCGTCGCGCGGTAACAAAATAGTTGCAATTCACTCGCGTTTAGTTTGTCATATCAATCCTGAAATATTGAGAAGCTGATCTCGATTTCCTCACACGTTGCCGTTCTCAGTGTGAAATGTGGGCCAGTTGAAATGAACATGAAGCTAAAAAACCGGCGTCGCACTTAATATATTCACTTGTAGGTATGGCAACAGGTGGATACTTTGTACTTTATTGTATGCTCTCCTATCTAACGTTTAATCATTTTGCCTGCCACAATATGTCGCTGGCGAAGGTATAGTAAGGATATGATTGTAATTAATCCGTTTCAGGCAAATTAAGTGAACTTGGATCACTTCCCATGGGTCACTGCTCTCTACACAAATTACTTTATAAAGTGTAGCTTTTTTTTTTTTAATCCAGCAATCTATTTTCTGTAATGCTTGTTTGTATTAGGGTTCATTTCATTTCTATTTCACAAATAATTTACAGTATTTTCATGAGATTCCAATCTGAAATTTATCTTTGTAATGATGATTCTACGCTACATTTGTTAAAAAAAAAGGACCTTTTATTTAACTACAAATACATGTTTTAGCTGCAAACCCCTCTTTTTTTAAATCTATATTGTAATATTCACATCCATCCATTTTCTGTACTGCTTATCGTCACTGGGGAAATTTTGCCACAGATTTAATTATGAAATCACTGTAATTTCTTGCTTTATTGTGAAATTAATAGCATTTTTAGAAATGTATTTTATTTTACAGTAAATATTTTACTCACCCGGCATGGTGGGTCAGCTGGTAAAGCGTTGGCCTCACAGTTCTGAGGTCCCGGGTTCAATCCCGGACGTGCCTGTGTGGAGTTTCCATGTTCTCCCCAAAGTCTGCGTGGGTTTCCTCCGGGCACTCCAGTTTCCTCCCACATCTCAAAAACATGCAACATTAATTGGACACTCTAAATTGTCCCAAGGTGTGATCGTGAGTGCGGGTGTTTGTTTTGATGTGCTCTGCGATTGGCTGGCAACCAAATTCAGGGTGTGCCCTGCCTCCTGCCTGTTGACAGCTGGGATAGGCTCCAGCACTCCCTGCAACACTTGTGATGATAAGCAGCTAAGAAAATGGATGGGTGGATTTTACCCACCTTTTCATTGATTATTATTTATTTGTTGTGGACCAGTAGCTTTCGTATGGATGTATTTCAATATGAAATACAGTACACACCAAGTTTGTACAAACTTGATTGACTTTGCAGTACTTTATAAATTTACAGAAAGTGACCGTCTCATTATAATCCTTTAAGGGTGAATTCAATTCACTTCATGCTGTACAACAACAATAGAGTTCCATCTTTAATACTGTAATTGTACTTTGCATCTTTTTCCATTGCACCTTTTGATTTTAAAATACAACATTTGCCGGATAGCACACTCTAAACCTACCATGTGTGACTGCATGCGTGCATGTGTGTGTGCGTGTGTGTGTGTGTGATTTGTCAGGATCAGCTAAGCGTCTCTATTAGCACCCTTCCCGTAGTTGCTTATTGCTCCATATAAGTGACGTATGGCGCAGTCTCCATTTTGGTGGCAGGCAGTTACGGGGCGCCGGCGATCACGTGAGGAATTTCTCTGGCTGCCCTTGGTTTAATAGGATGTGTGTCTGATAGATACTCCCATTTCAGCAAAGTAGTGCACAATGCGGGCAGCCCACCCCCTTCGTCTTTTCTTTTTCTTCTTTTTTTATATCCTCTTCCTTTTAGTGTTCCGTGTAAGCGACACTTAGCCATCTCCGTGCGAGCGTTTAAAGACGTGAAAAGAAAAACACCCGAGTGAACCTCGCTTCACCTGATCCTGTGCGAGCGTAGTACGATGAACGCCGTGCGCTTTTCAAATTCAACAATCAGATCCCAAATCATCCTTGCTCACTGAAATTAATTTCGATTGCTGTTATCCAGTTCTATCCCTCCCCAGAAATTATATATATAGTGTTTTGAACAAAAAAAAATAGCACTTTGACATTTTACTTAATTAAAAAAAAGCATACTGTAGTCACAATTAAATATAATTAGTGTGTTGCTACATTATTTGGTTCCATAAATGGACAGTGTTGTTCCTTAGCTACTTGTAGGCAGTATAATACAGACATGGACACACAAAGAAGAGTTTCATAACTCTTTTTATGTTCAAATGTCATTTGCTTATTAATAATAGTATGAATCCAATGCTGGTCTATGATATTTTGCATTGTTTGTTAGCATATTTGTTTGCCATATAGCAAAACTATGTGGTCGTTATAAATGCACGTGCTCTTTGTTTGATGTTTAGTTTGACAGTAAACTTCAGCTGGAAGTGGCAAAAAAACCAGCTTGAAGCCTTTTTATTGAAAAATTGTGCCAAACTGCTGCTTGTTGTGAAGCGAATTAAGTTCCCACCCACCACAGTATTGCAAATTTTTGCTCGCAAGTCACAGCAACAAATTAGCTAAATGACGGCTTTGTATGTTCACTTGCATCTCACGGCACCACTGTAAAGTATCAAATAAAGCAAATCATTACTTTAGAAATGCACGCTATGACGGGTATATGTGTAGGTAATAAAAAACAAAAAAATCTTTCTCGGGGTGGGGGGAGTGTCAATTACTTGGAGATTTCTCCCATTCGCAGCAAGCCTTGTTCCCTAACCCTGACGATAGCGAAAGTTCACTTTATTGCGAGCGCCGCGTCACAGACTTTCTGGCCTTCTTTCCATAGCGATTGCTGAACTCCGACTCTCCCATTCCCAGCGCTCGGCCGCCCCCCCTGCCCCGATTTCCTGTCTTAACAGATGGAGGACGGCGCTGTCATTCCATCGCTCTTGGCCTTTCCCTTCCTGCGGGAATCACCCGGCGTTTGCGGCGCCGCGAAACAACTCGTTTATTAAGTTTCCACGCTGTTAATTTCCCGCTTTGTTGTGCTCTCTGTGAGCCTCTCAAAGACTTCGGCTTACCATGTCGGCTTCCTCCCCTCCGCCCACCTCCGCCTTGACACGAAATATGTCATAGCTAATAAATGCGTAACGCCATCTGCGATAGTCCCGCATATGTTTATGTGATTATGGATCCATACTTTCGAGAAACCTTTTCTTTAACTTATGGCTTTCTTGAATAATTACAGGCAAGCAAGGGATTTTCTGCTGGGCTAAACAGTATCAGAAGCAAAGTCCTACCTATACAACCTCAAGTCTAACGTTTGTTTCATGAAATGGTTTTTTTTTTTGTCTGAATTTGTCTATCATTTTTATTCTAACCCTTCTCATCATGATGTACCGTCCCCCACGTTAGCCAGATGGTCCAAGAGCCACCATTTTCAAGCGAGAGCCAGAATGTAAATACGCACGATTGTGACAAACATCAAGCACAACTTCAACGCTGCGTGATGCGCAGATGAGCGAGGAGTATTTTCTTTCGCCAACGTGTCCGCTGCACGTTCCGCATGCAAGGAACCGCAGACTAATTGACAAGTGGGTGTCGAGATCTCGGTGATGAAGTTCTGCCTCTAGGAATGAAAACTGAGTAAATGCTTTGATTGTCTGCATGGAGGCACACATGCACTTTGAAGTTCACGCTGGCTTTTTTTTTTTTTTTGTTTTGACTCGGGGCTCAACAAGTCGCTCCCCCCCTGGTCGTCATGGCAATGGAAGCCACTTGGAAGCAGTCGGCTCCCTGATACCAGGAATGTTTGTCACGTCAAGATTAGTAAGATTCGTTGTTGCCTAAAGAGCTTGAAGTTTAGAGCATTTTCACCTCTCACATGCGGAAAATGACCCAAGATGTTCCTCTCGATTTCGACTATTCGTCCATACAAATGTTTGTATAGCGGCATCATTTTGATTCACGGCAGTCTCGTGGGCACCCCCATATTGATATCTGTTGTTACATCATATCTTTTCCTTCATATCTATCTATTTTTTGATGCATTCCTCCTCCTTCCCATCACAACATGGTCTCCACTTGGCATTTTTTTCCAGCGTGCACCAGGATTTGTATCTGTCAAGCTTTCACATCCCCAGTCCTGCAACGTGGCGCTTCTCCCAAGCAGCAGCTCACACCTGAGGTGTTTTCATGTCAGACAAGCAGTGAATTTGAGCCCTTGGGGAAGGGGAGGGGGGAGGGCAGCCCCCCTGACGAAGCCGAGAAATCCATACAGCAGATGTATGGCGTTTTATGGTCAAACTGGCAAATACAAAAGGTCTAAAAACAAAAGTGGGTGAATTAACAGAGAGGCTTTCAGCGGCATGTTATGAAAACATCCCAGCTGAGCGCTCACATGCATCTCCTCCCTCTCCGCTCTCCTTTCTCCCTGTCTTATTTACCCTCTCGCTGTCTGATTCTCCCGGCCAACCCCTCCTAGACGAAATGCTTGAAAAAGAAAAGAATGGACACCATTTTTGCTAATTAGCCAAAGACTTAACAGGCGCGGTGTTAGGCAGACTGGAGGGTTTTTTTGTTTTTTTTTCATCTGTCGTCCATGGGCTGTCGAGCGCCTTGTGAAGTGAAGGCCGGCTAGCTAAAAGCAGAAGAAAGGCAAAGAGAAGACACAAAATGCCACATTGGAGATGTTGAACAGGCCTCCAGTGGGGCTTGAACTAAGAATGAGGGGAGGGGGAGCAAGGACTTAATCATTAGTATTTAACATTTGGGAGCAAAGAAGTCTTAATTTAGAGATGCAACGGCTCCGGAGCCCACATCCATCTTTGGAGGTGTCCATACATAGCCTTTTGTTTTATTTATCAAATTCACTTTTTCCTCTTTACACTGATCCCCTGTTCATCGCAGGTAAAATCACTGCACACGTGCAGTGCTCTCGTGTTTATCACAGTGGTAGATTCCACACCCACCCATGATATGTCAAAAGCAGCGACCATATAAAAAAAAAAAGTATATATCTGACCCCTCTCCCATGCTTTGAACAAATTGAAACACAAAAAAGGAATGTTTTTTAGCATCTATGTACATGTGTGTGCCTTTTTGCAATTTTGATGAGTCTGCGTGAGTGTGCTCATTGTCTTTGTGTTTTAATGTTCTTTGGGCGTTCAGTAAAAGGCTGAAAAAGGCATCAGCAAATGTAATTGTCTTTTCCCACCAATTTGTCATTGTTTTTTTTAGTTTTATTCAAATGAAAAACGAATCTTATATCAACTTGGTCAATAAGCTCAAAGATCATTGGTGTACATGTTAATGAATCAATGGAGTTGTATTTTAACCTACAATTCCCCCAATTTAGGAGTTATTTTTTTGTAGCCATGAATCATCACTTAATTGATCTTTTCCTTTGTGTCATGAGTAGGAGTGGGTCAAAATATTGATTTAGCAATGCGTTGCGATACTTCCCTCGGCAATTCATTATCAAGTCACCTCCGGCCACTGGGGAGCGCTTTGTGCGTAATTTACGTTTTACGGGCAGAAGTCGCACTTGAGCAAATAATAACAAAATGCCGACGAATGGACCTTTCCCACCTGTCAATCAATACAATACGTACAATAATAGCCAATCAGATAGCCACATTATTGTCTTAACCCCTGGTTTGACACGCCCCTCTCGCCATATTGTCCCACAAGCAATTCTGGTTGTCAGTAGCGTGCGCTTGGTAAAGTTAAGGTTACGAAGAAAATGGTCCTCAGATGCGTTTGGGAAACGTGCAATTCTGATGAAAGATATCCGGCGAGGTTACAAGGGGCCCGGTTGATTCATTTTCCAAAGCCTAAAACACAGTTGACCAAGTGTCTACGACGGATTAAGGCTCGCGGAAGAGTGGACGTACAACTAAATGTGAACAATATAAACAAACACAAGGCTGTATATTCGAAGATAAGTGAGGGAGAAGTAACTTCTCTGAATTTGATTAAATTATTATCAGTGTTTTATATATATAGCAGGAGAACATCTTTCACTTTGTTAGTGTATCAGTGACCTGCTCAATGGAGTGTGTTATGTTTTATGCCGAAGGGATACGTAAATACGCAATGTCATGCAAGAGAAATGTCTATTTGCCCATTTGTATCACATCAGACTTTTAAGACAGAGCACTGGGGTCCATTATGAGCAAAGTCAAATGAATACAACCACTCACTTATAAAGACTACAATGAAATTACTCGTGATCTTTCTAAGTAAAAAGTAGTCACCCTACTTTTCGTGCGCAGTACGATTAAACAAACTATTTTATCCTGTTGGATTTCAATACGAAGTTTGTGAGGCGTCAAACTTTTTTGCATCAGTCGTCAACATTTCGCTGAAACTCTGACATTGCGTCCAGCTCCGTCCAAAATCTTAATTCCGTGTGCATATCCTTGTGTGAAATAGTTGAGACCTCTCAGTAGAACTCTCTTGGACAAGTCTGACGCATTTGGCAAAAAACATACCGCAATATTGTGTGGAATACGCGATAGAGAATCGACTTCAAATATGTTCTGTTCAGTTGCCATTTTGGAAGCTTGTCGGACATGGCTTAGGGGGCGGAGCTCAAGATCACCATCGGAAAGGTCCATTCTATGTTCACACCGGACGTGAAAAGTCCACACCATTCAGTTGAATTGCAACATAAAGAATCAGACTCAAATCCAATCGTGAGGTTCTTAATATCAAAGTCGCAAATCACTAATGATCATCGGATACAACGCCACTCAAATGACGTGAAACGAATGAAGCACTTAAAGTACTGCAATGCCCTCAGCATGTGGGCAAGGAGAGCAACAGTTGCCAATGATTTTCAGCAGTTTAGGGAATGGGACAAACAGTCAAAGGCACCAATACAAAATGAGAACACTCGTAAGAAGCTTCCGTCGGCCACAACTCACGTCCAGACGCTCACTCGCAGGCTAACAGACCAACCTGACACCACGTGCTAGGACATGCCCACTGTATTATTGGATCAAGTGACTGAAGAGATAATTGGTAAATGTATAAAACAAACAGAAATAGCACAGCTCAAAAATATGACATTAGAAAAAGATGGCTCAATCCACGAAGGGAAAAGGGAAGGACTGAGAGCTCAAACATCCACTGGGGTCATAAATTAGGAGCTGTCAGTATTACAATGTATATTAATAGTCACACCTCTTTTTAATGAGTTTGCCATTGGCAGCTGTGAGGAAATACAAGCCATCACAGCACACCCCCGATGAGAGAAGCTCTAATAAATCTCGCGGAGCAAGGCTCACCATAAATATGTATCGCATAAGGCATCTGTTTTACATTCTGCATATAAATCAGCCGCGCTGCTGAATAGCAATGAATCAGACGCCCGACGCTTGATTTGATAACAAATCGACGGCGAACTTGGGAGGGGAGAATTTAAAGCCCCCTAACAGGAGCGCTGAGTGCTGGGGTCACTTAAGAGACATATTGGCTGGGTCTAATCTTTTACAACTTATCTTTTTGTCCATTTTTACATAGAGTAAGAAGGACACGGCTATTCACGTGTCTTCATCGCCCAAATTGATGGCAAGCTGACGCTGACGAACTCAAAACTCTTTGATTTGTTTCAATGAAAGGTTTATGCTGCGCTTTTAATTGAATCCAGTTTATAAATATTCATTTTCAAACACGGGACTAACGAGGTTGTGAATCTTTCAAGTGGGTTGCGTGCATACCAACTTAACATCTTAATCGGGGTGCATAGAAGTGGCTTCCCGATTGGCTGTTGTTCCGTTTCACGTCACAATCACAGAGTCGGTGCCTCGGCCAGACTCTGTTGACGACCCACAGGTGGGTTTGCCGTTGTAAATTGAACGTTTAACATGAGTGATTGTCGGCTCTGACTGTTTTAATACCTAATCGGCCATATGTCCATCAGCTAATGCGTTTGGGCAAGGAGACGTGGTTGAGACCCTCTTGAATCGCGATGCCTTGACTTATGAGTTTAATTAGTTTGGTGGGGCAGCATATCTGAAGCTCTCTTGTTTCTAAAAAAATTGAAAATCAAGTGATGGTGTTTAACTCAACTGTTTGTTCAGTTTCTCTGGTAGTTACAGCGAAGAAAATAAGTATTTAATCACCCTGCTATATTGCAAATTCTCCAACTTAGAAATCATGTATTGGTCTGAAATGTTCATCCTACGTGCATGTCCAAATAAGTATTTGAACAACAGAGAAAACCAATGTTAATATTTGGTACAGTTGCCCTCGTTTGTAATTACAGAGGTCAAACGCTTCCTGTAGTTGTTCACCAGGTTTGCACACACCGCAGGAGGGATTTTGGCCCACTCCTCCACACAGATCTTCTCTCGATCAGACAGGTTTCTGGGCTGTTGCTGAGAAACATGGACTTTCAGCTCCCGCCAAAGATTTTCTATTGGGTTTAGGTATGGAGACTGACTCTTTGGTCTTGGTCTACAAGTTTGAATCTTACTGATTGTATGGGGTGGACAGGTACCTTTATGCAGCTAACGACCTCACACAGGTGCACCTGATTCAGGACAAGACATGGAGTAGAGGTGGACTTTTAAAGGCGGACTAACAGGTCTTTCAGGGTCAGAATTCTAGCTGATAGACAGGTGTTCAAGAACTTATTTTCAGGTGTATCACACAAATAAATCGTTAAAAAAATCATACATTGTGATTTCGAGATTTTTCTTTTTAGGTTATCTCTCTCACAGTGGACACTCACCTACGATGAAAATTTCAGACCCCTTCATGATTTCTAAGTGGCAGAACTTGCAATATAGCAGGGTGTTCCATTACTTATTTTCTTCACTGTATGCCATGAGAAGTGGTTGAAGTAGCAACAACCATTTTGTTGACTACAATTCTCCGTATATTCTCTTTGTACACTTACTGTAAATGAGCTATTGGCACTTTTGATGTTTCTGTGCAGCTTATTACTCGACGTTAAATTCTACCCCCTGTTTTGCAAACAGCCCGGTTTTACAGCGAAACAACGGTGTTACCTGCTGAGCAGTAATTTAACCTGGCTGCAACGCAGTGTAAAGAGAACCGCCATTTAGCAAGTGAAGTTGTTATCAATGAGCTATCTCTGCTGGATGCCTTGTTTCCCTACCAATTGATGTGTTTACATGGGAGTCCAATGCGAGGATAATGGCGACGGAGATTTGAAAAAAATACAAATAAAATAAGCAATAAAAGAGACGGGCGATAAGGTAGCGCAGCAGTTAGCGCGTCTGCCTCGTGCTTCGGAGGGCCTTCGTCTGTGTTCTTTGCATGTTCTCCCAATGCTTGTGCGGATTTTATCGGGGGAACTGGCTTCCTCTCACATTCTTATAAATATGCACGTTAGATGCATGAAAGACTAAATCTTCCATAGGTGTGGAATTGTTGTCTGTCTTTACGTGTCTGCAATTGAGTGGCAGCCAGTCCAGGGTGTATCCCGCCACTCAACCGAAGTTGGATGAGATAATCCCCAGCTCTCCCAGTGAGGATAAAAGCTATAGAAGATGGACGGATCTTGTCCATCGCATTGATTTTGTCTGTGTGTGTGTCTGCGTGGGAAGGCTTGTTTATCGAGTTGTGCTCCGCTATTGGTTTGTAACAAACTTAGGCCAAAGGGACTCTTGACCAAGTTTACTATTTGCTGGCAGTTTGAACTTTTTTTGACTCGAGACAGATTTATTTTTTTCACCCCAAAATATTTATTTTAAGGGAACTTTAGCGGTTCCTCTGTATATCCGTGATATGGTTGGGTTGGCGCAGTGGCAAAAAAATTGTGCGCATCGGGAGCAAAATTGACTCAACGATGCCGGCTGATTCGCAAAAAGGAGCAAAACTGTAGAGAGGAGGAGAGTCAAGATGGGAGGCCTCTCGACAAATATACAACAGATATTGTGATAGCAGCTGGGCTCCAACATCTGTCTGGGAAATCAAATATCCAGGGAGCAGATGTTCACATATAACCAGCGGTGTTACGTTTTTGTACTTCACATTGCCCTTGGCTGCTGGCGTGGTGCTGAAATAAAAATAAAAAGACAAGAGTGTCGAACACGCACTCTAAATGTTATTCTCGTCTGGACACTAACACGGTGGACATTGGAATAAGCACTCATACATAAAAGTGATACACAGGATAAGTCAAAACTGCAAAAAATGAGTTTTCAGCGTGATACTGTCATTTTTTTATCAACATTAGCTAGACTGGGTGAAGAGCTGCCATTTTGAAGTAATGGCACGGAAACTTTAAGCAGCGCTACATTGTTAGCATTGATTCGGCTTGGCTAACGATGTTACCGGTCTTACCTTCTGGTCAAATGTTTGGTTACATTGTCAGTTTTGTGGGCCATTGGTATTTGATTTTTTTGATCATAGATTCTGGTTTCACTTTGTTTGAATTTAGAACCCTACCTTCAAATCCAAAGTTGCTGTCCGCTAACATCTCCAGTCAACTCTCTCACTGACTTAAAGATTGGCGAAGACGGGATGCCAAAAGAAAAAAGCACAAACCAGTTGCCTGCTACATCTTGTCAACGTGTTGTTCTCCTCTGTTGTTCAGAACAAGCAGATGGTGTTCAGTGAGATTCAACAGTCTTTCCTCACTGCAGGGCTTGAAAAAAAAGATGGGAGGACGACTCCCGGTGATAGGAGCTAGCAATGTGATCTTTCGACCAATTAGGTTTTTCTTTTCAATTGTTTGGTTTTTGCCACATAGCAAACATGTCTGTGTAGTGTCAAATACATCAACAGTGACTATTCACTGCCCCCAACCGCAGTCCAATACAGACGTTATCAGCATTTACACCATTGTTCTGGTTTTACGGGATGGTGGTGGTGGTGGTGGTGGGGGGGGGGAGACGGGGGTGGCAAAAATCTTTGCACAGGCTTTGGTTTCAAAACACACTTGGTTGTGCCGACCTCCAAGGTCATTTTCAAAGGCAGTGTTTTTTGGTACGACAAATGAATTTCAGAACACTGGCGTATGAGAGTATGATATACATACAGTACAGTGAACACATAGTTTTTGTCAATAAAAGATGTGTGGGAAATGATTAATTTAATTTTGGTGATTAATTTATTAATTAATATAAATTCATTAATGTTAACCTTGGTGATTACATATTCACCTTTTCATCTTAAATTAGAAAAAAAATTTTGAGCATAGAAATGACATAAGGCGACACAGTGGATCACCTGGTAAACCGTTGGGTTCACAGTTCTGAGGCCCCGGGTTCAATCCCGGACCTGCCTGTGTGTAAGTTTGCATGTTCTTCCCGTGCCTGCGTGCGTTTCCTCCGGGCACTCCGGTTTCCTCCCACTTCCCAAAAGCATGCAACATTAATTGGACACTCTAAATTGCCCCAAGGTGTGATTGTGAGCGCGGCTGTTTGTCTCTATGTGCCCCTGCGATTGGCTGGTAACCAGTTCAGGGTGTACCCTGCCTTCTGCTCATTGACAGCTGGGATAGGCTCCAAAACTGCCCGTGACCCTTGTGAGGATAAGCAGCACAGAAAATGGATGGATGGATGGATGGATGGATGGATGGATGGATGGATGGATGGATGGATGGATGGATTGAAATGATGCAGGAATTGCCATCAGGTTTAGAGAATTCATGTAATATATAAGTTTCACTTCGGAATTTAAGTACTGAAATAAATGGTGGCACAATGGTGAGTCTTTAGCACACCACCTCACAGCTCTTGGGTCACAGGTTTGAGTCCCTCCCCCAGAGCACTCTATCTTCCTACCACAAATAAAAAAAAAAAATGCAGATTATGTTAAGTGAAGACTAAATTGTCCGTAGGTGCAATTGGCTGTTGACCAGGAAAGTGTGCACCCTGCCTCCTGGTCAGGTGAAATGGGCTGCATCACACCCACGGACAAGCTAGATAAAACTTTTTTTCCCAAACAATAAATAAAGAGATAAATATAAATTTAATATAAATAATAATAATATAAAATAAAAATAAATAGACTCTGCTTTTGGGTTGTGGGAAGAAGCCAAAAACACAAGAGAAAAATAACTTTATGTGGCTAAGATGCTAACCACCAGTCCGCTGTCCCAACTCTAATGAGGATGATGCAACCTGGGTGCACTATTGAATGAACATATGCCAAATACTAATTGGGGAATTACCTACAGCATGGTATTCCAGCCTTTACACATATGATTGTAAAATATACATCAAAGTATATGGATGCGGAATTGAAGTCAATTATTTGCAAAGTTTGCTCATTAGCATGGGATTGGTCCCTCACTCCTACAAATAGCGAGTGTTCACTATATTCCCAAGGTCAAGCACATACGTTATTTGCTTTAGTGCACTGAATTATCATCTGAGGTCACGGAGCCGACAGCGGTGCATTGAAACGTTTGCGCTAATGAAATCACACCATCAAAATGAGGCTTCGTTGATGTATAAATCAGGACAATTCTGCAACATATACTGAACAGTGAGTTGAAATTGAATTCAAATTGATTTGGCACATATAGATGAATGCTTTCTGTTGACTAAAGAGCTGGCCCGTGACAGATAGGGAGATTGCTGAGGAGGTTCGTTCTGAAAAATGTTTTTCACCGCTTGCTTCCCACATGCGAAAACGCTCCGCAGCAGCACGTTCCGCGAGGCTCGTCTATTGCACTTGGTGAGTATTTGGGGGATGATTAATTGCCCTGCCGTGTCAATGGTGCTCACCAAACAGCGGGATCCTCTACGTATGTAAATACGAGCGGTCCCGGCACAGCAATCGAGAGCAGGATTAACACCGGCGAGCCTCAGGATTGGGACCCTATTCACCAATCTTTTCTATTAGCGCTGACATCCCAGTCATGTTTGGCGAGACAAAACATCCCTTTCCTTTCTCCTGATGCCCGCGCATACATCTTGTCATGAGAAGCCCACATCCGCCCTCAGACAACACATTCGTCTTGTACCCTATTTAGCTAATGAAGGCCGTATTGTCCTCACTATAATATGATACAGGTGTAAATAAATGGCCGTCTCTTTTTTAATGCGATTTATTAATACATCTATCAAGTGTGATGTGTAGAATGCATACACTGTCTATGCGATGTGAATAGTCTTTTGCTTAGGGCAGTTTCACATGAAAGAAAGACTAGCTAAGTACTGTAATTCACGGCCTACGGAGCGCACCTGGTTACAAGCCTCACAACCTACAAAATACCAAAAAGTATTTATAATGCCAAGTTGACTCATTTGAGAATAATGTGTATTAAAAAAAACTGTCTGTCGCAGAGGTTTACGGAGGTTAAGTGTGGCCGCAATCCCTTCCATGTACAATCCGTGGAGACGACGCTATCCTTTTGTTTTTTTTTCCAATCATAGTTAATGAATGCAAATTTTTGTAAAACCAGGGTTCATTTATTTAAATATTGGTATTTGTATTGAATGCTAGCTGAAAAGATCTATGGATTACGGCAAAGGTTAACGTGTGGCCGAACACGCTTCCGTGTTCACGAGCCGTCAAAACCATCACTATGTGGGATTTATTCCTGAAAAGAACAGATCCAGGAACATAGTATTCGTATGCATCCAGACTTTTATGCGCTTTCAAACTTTTCCGTGTAAATCCCGACGATTTACTCACCAGATCCATGCAGAAGCAAATTAACAGTCCACTTTCTTATCGGCGAAAACATTGACTTCGGCATTAAATACGGGCCCTCTATACCGAGTTTATACCTTAGTTTAGTTTCACCTTCTTAATGTCTAACGGTATCGGACAAGACTCTGGCCGTCGTGCTATATGACATATTTTCGTGTCTTCTCCAATCAACTTAGCATTGAATAATGCTTTGCTAGACCAGCAATCTGGCGAGGTAAACAAAAGTCACGTGATTTTATGACATAGGTGCGCGAGCTCTATAGAATATTTTGACCAATAGTGGCCTCTGCTTGAACTAAGAAACCACGCCTCAACTAATTTCGGCTAACTGGCCACTTTAAATAGACACATAAATAAATCATAAATAAATGTCAAATAACCACTAAGTCATCTCCGCTTTTATCGTAAAGAAATTAAGAACAAGCTTTGAATCAACACCACATTTTTATGCAACTTGGAAAAAAGTAAGAGGTGACACCACTAGATGACTTTACCACAACAACAAAAAAACAATAGTTTACAAAAGAGTTTAAAAAGAATTTCAAGGAACTGCAAAGACAATCTGATATCACTCGGGCGCGTATCCTACTACGTTGGCGAATCATACTGTATATCCATCCATTTTCCTCCTCACAAGGGTCACGGGTGACTTCAGGCAAGAGGAGGAGAATATCCAGGACTGTTTGCCAGCTGCTCAAAGCGCACATGGAGACGAGCAAACGTTCACCCTCACATTTACACCTTAGGACAATTTAGTTCTTAACTGACCTAAGGAGCGTCTTTTGGGAATGTGGGAGGAGGCCAAAGCACCTCAGAAAATTCACGCGGGCATGGGGAGAACATGGAAACTCCGCAAAGATTTGAATAATATGCTTTATATTTATATGGATAAACCAAAAAGAGTAAGTTCTTTCCAAATGAAGATGAATTCAACGTTTTCCTTTGACGCGTCTCATCCCGTAACGCTTTGTGGCTTTTTTTTTTTTTTTTTTATGGGCAGACTCAAAGCCTGCTGGCAGGTAAAGGATTTACGTGCGCTCCATTATTAGGGGACAACAGAGAAAGAGGGGGAAATCGCTATGGTTTTCCGAGGATGTTACGACCCCATCCTAGATTACGCCTCGTGACAGGTTTGTCATCGCTGATGTTCCGAATAGAGTGCTCGGATGTTATTAGCGTCATTGCTCCTAATGTGTCTGCCTCCCTCCCCGTGAGGACGACAGGTCATATACTGCGCACATCAGTGGAAGAAAAGCTGCGAGCCAGAGATTACTACGCGATTGAGTGAGAAAGGAATTTCAACTCAAATCATTTCTGTTCAGATGATGGTTTTGGTGCAGCCTCTGTATCACAAATCCACACTAAAACGGCAGTGGAGTCATTATTAGAGTAAATATTTGTATTAAAAACAGTTGTAGGCCAAAAGTATGACACATTTAAATGCCATCTGACTTTGGTGAGAGGCGGGTTAAATCCTGGACTGCAATTGTTACAGAGTCAGGGCCAGCAAGGGCTTCTCTGCTTGCTTGAACAACATCAGAAGGACTGACCTGCATTTGCAACCTAGATTGTCCCATTTTTTTTCATTTTAATGGTATAATTTCTTCCCCCTTTCATACGTGTAGATAGATTTTTTATTTATTTATTTTTTTTTGTCCAATGAGATTTCAGTATATACCGTAATTCCCAGCCTACAGAGCGCAGCTGGTTACAAGCCTCACCGAGTACATTTGTAAAGAAAATTCCATTTGGTACATACGTACGGCGCAGCTGTGTAAAAGCCGCAAGTGCCCACATTGAAACCCACATTGAAACATGAGATATTGACAAAGAAAGACGGTACACAGTACACAGAGTTTAATGCCAGCGCTAACGCTAACAGGGCCGGTTAAAATAAATCTTACCCCTAAATATCACTAAGATACGCCAGTAACACAGCGGCAACACGCTAGCGCAGCGCCAAAAGGGACGGTAAAAGTCACTTCCTCGGCACATATAGTCCACCGGTCTCATTCTTACCTTTTCCACTCGAGTGCCCCCTTGCGGCCGTTAGAAAAAATGCGCAAATTAACTGCATAAACCGCAGGGTTGAAAGCGTGTGAAAAAATTATGGTATATGTTGCCATGTACTGTATTTGCCATGCCAGTATTGAATAATTGAACTAAAAAGGCAATGTAACACATGATTTATTCCAAAGATAGAAAAAATAAAGCGGCATGGATGGTCCATAAAGTGCTTCGTTTTAATTTTGTAGAAATACACTTAATTTAAAAAATTTTATTTTTTAAATGTTTTTTAATGTTAAATGCTAGTAAAATCTGTTTATTTGTTAAACATTTATTAGATTATTAGAAAATGTATAGATTTGCCAGCTGACATTGTGTGACCTCAATAATGTCATTCATATATTTTTGGAAAAATAATTTTGACTGTGACGTGAACGTGAGTTATGCAGTCAACTCTAAAAATCTCCCACTAATCAATGACGAATGAATGAATGATGCAGAAACACAACCATCAATCGTTTTTCTGTCCAAAGAATATACTTTTAAAACAAATATTGCAGTACTTACTGTATATTAATTCATCAGTCAAGATTGACGCTCTAGCTATTTATTTGGCTTCCAACCTCTGTCAATCATTTCCAACAGTGAGAGAGAGAGAATTCCACTGAGACGAAAAAGTGCTGAAACCGCCAGTGTTGACAGGTACACCAATTTAGGAAATTCCCATTTTCTCTGAGTCCAGCGAGCCACACAGTTCAGCGGAACGTTTGTATATTTTGGTACGGATGGAGAGGGGAGTTGAATGGAGTGAATATTGCTGAAAGAGCGTCGCTCGCATTCAGACGCACACAAAAGGTGGAAATGAAATGACTTCCTTTTTCTCGGGAAAACACAGGAGCTCTTGACAGAATAATAGCAGCTGGGTAGATGAACAAGGTCCTGCACCGCCGTCTCTGAAACAACGGAAACTCTTGTGCCGTCTGCTTGCTTTATTAAATGTGAAGGGACACACTCCCCAAAACAAACACCGTCTCCTGAACATTTGACTCCACCGCGGGCAGGATATTGGAGCCAAAAGCGAGTTGATTTTGGGGAATTTTACCATGACGGTTGTGGGGACGGACTCTTTGAAGATTATTCCACAAAACGCCATCCACTGATCAACGACTGATTTTGTAATTGAACTTTTTTTAATCATTAGCTTCGTTACAGGCCATCCCCAGTTCGAACTAGGAAGTTTTGAGTTTTTGTTTAAGGGCGCTCGGCATGCTCACTTGCCGGCAAGCATACGTTATGTTCTTCATTTGATTGTTTCATACTGTATTTATGTATCAGAAGTGTTTTGGGGATGAATATTTTGAATAATTATGTTTCGATTTTCTCAGGCTAGGAAAGGCACTCCCATTGTTGTAAGCATAAATGTGCACACATCAAGAAAAATCATTTAAACTACAGGTGTCAAACTCAAGGCTCCGGGGCCCAATCTGGCACACCACATGATTTTATGTGGCCCGCAAAGTCAAATACAGAGTGTCAATTTCCATGATTCTTGTAAAAATTTGTTCCAAAATTTCAAATTGTCATATATCATCAATGATAATGTTGAGATATTACAAGCATTGTTGTGTTACCAAATGTGAATAGTTGAAAAACACATTACCCTAAACGAGTTCATAAATTGATGACGTAAATTTGACGAGATGATTAAATATTTTTGTTTCACAGTCATAACGGCCCTCTGAGGGAAACCGGAACAACAATGCGCCCTGCAAGAAAAATGAGTTTGACACCCCTGATTTAAACAGTAGTTTGGATTGTTTTAAATTTGTGCAAATATTTACTGGATTTATGACTTCACCACATTGTCAGTGACTTTGTTGTTGGTCTCTGTAGTTCTTCAGAAACATTTATGGATTGGAAAAAATACAAATAATTTGTGTATATATTTGCGTAAATGATTTTGAGACAGGCGGCACGGTAGGTCAGCTGTTAAAGTGTTGTCCTCACAGTTCTGAGATCCTGGGTTCAATCCTGGACCCGCCTGTGTGGAGTTTGCATGGTCTCCCTGTGCCTGCGTGGGTTTTCTCCCGGCACTCCGGTTTCCTCCCACATCCCCAAAACGTGCAACATTAATTGGACCCTCTAAATTGCCCCTCGGTGTGATTGTGAGTGTGGCTGTTTGTCTCTATGTGCCTTGCGATTGGCTGTCAACCAGTTCAGGGTGTACCCCGCCTCCTGCCCGTTGACAGCTGGGATCTTCTCCAACTCTCCCCATGACTCTTGTTGGGGATAAGTGGCTAAGAAGATGGATGGATGGATGGATGGATGGATGGATGGATGGATGGATGGATGGATTTTGAGACAAAGTGGAACAGTGTCTGACTGGTTAGCACATCTGGGTTCAAATGTGGCCTCGCCTGTGTGGAGTTTTCATATGCTCCCTGTGCCTGCATGGGTTTTCTCTGGGCACTCCGGTTTCCTCACACATCCCAAGCCCTGCATGCTAGGTTATTTGAAGACTCTAAATGGCCCATAGGTGTGAATGTGAGTGTCAATCGTTTGTTTGTTTGTATCTGCCCAGCGATTGACTGGCGACCAGTTCAGAGTGTACCCCGTTTCTCAACCAAAGAAAGCTGGCTTAGTTCTGCAGCGCGCCCACGACCCTAGCGAGGATAAGCGATACAGAAAACGGATGAATTTTGAGGTAATTTTTAATAGTACTCCGCTTTTGCCCAAAAATCAGATGGGATTATCGGCCGCCCTCATCCGCCACCCTAATGAGGACAAGTGGTATAGAAAATGAATGGACGGATGAATCCCTTGTAGTTACAAAAATGCTGCCTGTGTCTATTGGCCATGTTTTGCATTTTTCATGGGTATAAATCTGCACACTGTTAATGATGTAGGACATTAAACAACCTCATTTGAGTACCCAGACCGCTCCATTTTTTTTTTTGTTGTTGTTTTTTTTTTTTTAAAAGCTCGGTCCAATCAAGCAAATGATTCCTCTCGTGCAATATGATAATGACTGTGTGTCTTCAAGAGGACAGGGGAGGACCCCCATAGATTATATTAGCACCGTAAAAGATAATTACCATATGCCTGTGCATCCTGTAAACTGACGCGCTTGATGTTTGTATCGTGGATTATGAAAGTGTCTTTACTTAATTACTTCAGACTCCACTTGAGTGGATTGAGACGCGGTCATTTTTCAAGCTTCATAATGTGGGGAAACACCGTGAGGTAAACTATTGTGTCATAAATAATAATAATAATAATTGAAGCTACAAGTGGTGATGAGTTTGCACATATTCATCTTTAATTGCATATCTGGTTGCTTCACTCAGAACTATGCTGAAATATAATTTCCCGCCAATTCTTGTTAATTCCCATGGAAAGGTGACAATTTTTAAACCAGTCTCCAAACGATTGACGCCGTCAGTTCTGCGTCAGACGCTGTTCCATGGTGTAATAACAGTGTTATACTCAAAGAGAACATTATGTTTATGTAAATAGTGCGTTGTGTTGCGTGACATGTTTGGCATCCCTGAGTGTGAGAACTCATTGTGCGTGAACCCGTGTATGTAATTTCATTATTCAAAGCCAGCGTACTCCTTTTTTTTCTTCCTCCATCATTGTAAGCGTCGCTTATGTTGATACTTGACCTGTGCAGGTTATCGTTTGTGTATACCTGAGCCCCACCCTCCTCCCCCCTCCTCCCGCTCCGCCTGAATCAATTGTCTGCTAATCTCTCGCTCCGGCTTTTCAATTGTGAGAAAATGTAACCAGCGCGAGGGCAGCCCCCGTAATGGCTTGACCCGTGAGCCCCCCCACCCCCCACCCCAACCCCTCAGACAAACAAAAGACCTGTGAGGAAATTTGAAAAGTGGCGTCGTGATAATAAATGAGAACTCTTCACTCTGCCACTTCTCAGAATAGATGATAATGTATGAGCAGTTTACAGTTTTATCTGCTCCAAATGTGTGATTTTTGTTCAAGATTATCATAATGTAACTTTTCATTTCTGGTCATTAACTCTACTTTACTGTAGTTGTAAATCAAAGTGGGTGCACTCCAATGACAAACTCTCTCATAAAATGAACAACGTGAAATTTGATTGACATGTTATTCATGAGTAGTCGTAGCCCCCCCCCAAAAAAAAATAAAAAAAATCTCACAAAGCCATGTTTGAAAACACAGGAATTTAACCATTTTTATTTATAGGGACACTGTCATGAAATGCACGATTTTTAGTATGTTATTAATGAAAAAATGGCAGCCGACATGGACCCATGCGTTTTTTCACCACAAAACATGATTTTGACGTACAGAGCTTTTTGTAACTCCCGCTGTGAAAATCCTCTTGAGGGATTTGTTTTCGAGAAAAGGAGGAAGTGACGTACATGGCAGGACCGCCCTCAAGTGAACTCAATTGTTTTCTATTAGTTCTACATCCGGGAACATGGCTCGTTGTTCCTTTGTGTTAGCCAAAATGCCGGCTCGTTGCATTGCTGGACATTGCTTAGACATTCGGGAGGATGGATTTACCCTTCATAAGATTCCAAGAGAGACCCGGTTCATTGTGAAAAATGGATTGCACGGGTGCAATGGACAAGCGCTTCATGGGTAGGTAGGTGTGTATACAGCTAATAAAAAAAAATAGTAGTTTGGGGCAGACCACGTAATCCGTCTCTCATAATGTAACAAAAGATCTGCATATGTTTGACAGGGGTGCTATATGTGTTGATGTGCATATCGGACGGCTTCACGTCGAGCTCCCCCGCGAAGGCTGCCGTGTCGGCCCGCCAGCGAAGGCTGCCGTGATGGCTCGCTGGCGAAGGCTGCCGCGTCAGGCTCGCAGACAGCGGCGGCTATGAACAACAGCTGCCGACAAAGGCGCACTCAGCTGCGTGCTACGACAACGGCATAAAGCGGCCCGGCTGATAAGCCACCTCGGCGGCGAAAATGAGCCACCCCAGCTGACAAGGCCGGCGGCCGGCGGCCGGCTCAGCCTTGGGGTGGCTTGTCGCGGCGCCGGACTGCGATGGATCATCTCCATCGTGGAAGTGGATCGGACAGGGAGGCGGTTTGGCCGTGATCGCATATCATCGGAATATGGCTCGAAACAATAGGGTAATATTGCCCCGGACACTTCACTCGATTGTGAGATGTTCTCTTCTTCGAAAAGAGCTTCCGTGTCAGAAGGGGCATCTCCCATAGTAGGGTCCACAGTGTGTTTTCAATGGCGAATGTCCGGGCTGACATCACGGACAGGAGATGCAGCCAATATGGCGACCACTTGGATGTCGTAGAATGACACTTCCGCAACTTTGCGCATGAATGACGCGCTCTCCGCTCATATTTATTTTTTCGTGTAGACACTGAAGTGAATCATGTTATATGTATTTTTCATTTCATTCTATTCTATTTTAGAATGTTTAGAGGGATGACGCTTGACCTTTAAAGGAGCTATTTTCGAGTCATTTGGGGAATTTTCCGATTGGTGCGTAATTTAAACAACAAATATAAGACAGAATGGCAACATTACCAAATTTTCTTGCGCATTTGGGTGGTAAGTGACAAACATTTTATGATCCACAAATGGGAGACTGGTAAGTGGGAAAAGCAGTAGTGGTTTTAAAATATTACTTCCATGGTTTTTTTTGATTGAAAGATTTTTACAGATGAAATCTATGCAAACATTTCAGACTTCTTATGGTAAGAGAAACGCCTTCCACATCTTCCTTTGTCTGGCTGCAGAATGCTGTCGGCCGCATGCAAGGACATCCGCCGGTTAAACACAGTCTAAGTAATAGATGGCGATTCAACGGTCAAGTCATTGACGTTGATGTAAGCGCTCGTAATGAAGCTAAATCCGAAACTGCAAAATTGCCAAGTTAACATCCTTTTTGCGGGCTTGCTCCGCGTTTCGAAGGTCTGGCGCGCTCATTTAGTTCTCAGAGGCACATAATTAGTCCGCTTCGGGACCTTTGGCTCACCGAGCGCCTGCCTGAAGTGATTGGCGTCATGGCTATGAAAGCCAACGTTTTACCTTTGTATATAATACCTAAGGGTGATTGTAGAGATAGCACTGTTGTTATAGTCTTATGACATACATTAAATGAGCTTTTCATGTAGAACATCCGTAGTATTTCAACTAATGGCATGTTTTGATGTCTATGGAATGACAATGGGGGTCATACATGTTGACATATCTCACCCAGAGGGGGAAATGTTTTCTCTATACAGACTGTTTTCACTTGTATCATTTGCTACTTATTAATAAAAAGAATTTTAATTACAGTTAAAAGCACAAACACAGCTTTGACTCAAATATCCTTTTCAGTGTCATCACAAAAATGTAGATCATGCAAATGATTAAAAAATACTGTTCCATTGTCAGTCGAAAGGCAAATTAATTGAAGGAAAATGGCAATTCGCTTCATATTTTACGACTTCCGATGTTCATACTTTGGAACGAGTGGACTAGCATTTGGATTATCAGAAAGTGGCAGCAAATCAGATGAAAACAGCGTCGGACCCCTCTTTATTCTGATTTTTCCATTGGTCCATGGGCCAAACATATAGTGAAGAAAATAAGTATTTGAACACCCTGACAGGAAAACGAAGGAGTGGATCGATAAGAAGCATATCAAGGTTCTGCCATGGCCCAACCAGTCTCCAGATCTAAACCCAATAGAAAATCTTTGGAGGGAGCAGAAACTCCGTGTTTCTCAGCGACAGCCTAGAAACCTGTCTGATCTAGAGAAGATCTCTGTGGAGGAGTGGGCCAAAATCCCACCTCCAGTGTGTGCAAACCTGGTGAACAACTACAGGAAACGTTTGACTTCTGTAATTGCAAACAAAGGCTACTGTACCAAATATTAACATTGCTTTTCTAAGGTGTTCAAATACTTATTTGCAGCTGTATCACACAAATAAATCATTAAAAAAATCATACATTGTGATTTTTGGATTTTTCTTTTTAGATTATCTCTCTCGCAGTGGAATTACACCTATGACGAAAATTTCAGACCCCTCCATGACTTCTAAGTGGAAGAACTTGCAATATAGCAGCGTGTTCAAATACTTATTTTCTTCACTGTGTTGCGCGTGGCATTCCTCGAAACTGGAGTTCAGAACTTTCAAGAATCAACTCATAAATATTCCCGAGAGTTAGAGAACAAGGCCTGACATGAAACTCCAGAAGTACTTAACACCCCCGGCAAAATATTTTAAATTCCATATACAGTGGTGCTTTGAGATGCAAGTTTTGATCTAGTCTGTGTCCTGCTTCTTAACTCAAAACACTCCTATCTCAAATCTCCTTCTAGTGTCACCAGCTTGGCCACCGGGAGGGGCTAGAGTCATTCAAAACAAACGAAGAAGAATGGATTGCTTCTGGCGTTGCACAACACGGTAAATTGTTGTAATAATACTTTTTTTTTCTTAGAAGATGAAGAATATACCTTTCAGGGATGTTATTTATCTATATATGTTGTTCACTTGTGTCACTTCAAATATCCGTTTCTTAAAGGATTCTAAGACCACGACTGTTGACGCTAACTGTTAGCATGTCAATGGCATTTTCCATTCATTTGTCATTGTTAGCCTGAATTTAGAGGACCTTAAATCAAAACGACACATCTAATTCTCTCATTAAGCTTTAAATGGAAGCGGCATTAAACGTCTTAAAACCTTTCCTTTTTTTTTTAAAATGAAACCGTCAACATATGTGTTGTGCTCTTTATTGTGAAGTTAGTGGTCTCATGTCATCCCCTCAAGGAGCTCAATGGGATCTTCCATTGGTACTGTCAAGACGGCAAGGTGTTTTTTTTTTTTTGAAGGGGTCTTAGAAACCCCACAAAAACAAGTGAAAAGTGGAATTCTGTGAATAACTTTTCGTTAGCCTCCATGCAGAAATCATAATTTGCATTGGAATTGCAGTGGTTTGCTCCATACATTTTTACCATTGATCTTTAATTTCCCAAATAGTTGTTATAAGAATTTTAGCCAAACGCCGAGCTCTAGTGATAGCTAATGGAAACACGGTTTTAAAAAAGAAAATAAATGGCCAGGTTTTTATGGTTGCAGTATTTGCAGTGGATTTACCCTTCCTCACTCGTCCTGATTTTTTTTTTTTTTTTTTTTTTGTCTGCACTCACAGAGACAAATCCCCAAGCCCTGGCTGCTGCTTTTATTAAATTCACCTCAATAAAAAAAGCTCAGACAGGATTTATTAGGTGCTCGGCGCGGCCGTTTAGTATTTCCCTGCGTTATTAACTGAAAATCAATAGAAAGCAAAGAAAATGGAAGTCATACAAGTGTTGTCGCCTTTATATTATGTCGCTTGTCGGCTCAGATTCATGGTAGGCGGACTTTCTGCTTACATTGCAGGAGCTCAAGTGGAAGTTATTCATTAGAGAAAGCCGGCGGTCGGCTACGTTCTCTGTGGCACCTCTGACGCATCTGTCTTGGTGAGGCTGGAATGGAGTGAGAAAGGATGCCGATGTGGCCTGATAGAGATGTCACACGCAACACGCCGCCCGCCCGATTTATGATTATTTTGTTCTTAAGACCTTTTTTAACACCATTACGAGGCCTGTACCCTTGGAAAATAAACTGTAATAGCATTACGCTTAACCCTCTCTCACCGCCGTAAAAGCCATCAGTCATTATAGCCCGGTGCCATTCATTCCCTTAACTTCTGCCATCGTCACTCCTGTGGCGATGACAAGGGTTTAATCTTGATCTTAAACAGAGGTGCTCTTACCTGCTAGTTCACTCTCCTCAAAATGATGCACACAAGGCTAAAGGACTTCATTCTCAGAGCGGTGAGGCAGATGTGGTAACCAGTTGCCCAATTACAACAAAAAAAATTTTGGTCAACATTTTCAAGCAGGTCCTTTTGACCCCCAACCTAATAGCACGGTTAATATGCTAAGAAATAAAAGATACTCACCAAGGATGCAAGGCAATTCCATCACAGGGAAAAGTGGCTTTGTTCACGTATTAAGCTTTTCCTCTCGGAAAAATGTCGAAATAAAGAGCTTGCGCCCCTCACTAATTTAATTACTCTTAGGGACCTCCGTGACAGTAATGTAAATATTCCATCACGAGGACCTGAGAGACAGCGAGTAATTACTTAAGGCTTTCTTCACATCTCTCCTCACTACTACTTTTTTTTTTTTATTACCCAAAAGCTTTTTAACATTAGCACTGTCTTCCTGACAAATTAAATGAAATTTCATTAGGCCCGGGCGTCCTAATGGCATGAAACTATCAGCTGTTGTGCGGCCGGCTCACTCCTGGCTCCGGGCTAGCCCCGGTAGATTAATCAAATAGTCAAACCGAGGCGAGGGGTGGATCGATTCCCTTGTCCGTTTTTGTCTTAAGCTCAGAGCCGCAATGGCTTATGTATCGGTCTGCATATCTTTACCGGGAAGTCTATCCCAAAACAATTATTACAATGTTGTGTCCTTAATTCGAGGAGAAAGGAGATTTGTGAATGTGGTTAACGAGTCTCCGAAGTGTACTAGCATGCCTTTCAACTCTCCTGTTCATCTTGTGCGTGTCAGTTTGACCCATTGCATATTTAACCATTAAAAAAAAAAAAGAAATAATGAAGGGTTATTAAATGTACTGCATTTTAAATTTTCAAATAAAATCATATTTTATGCAACATTTTATACTTCAACAATGTGTTGTTTTAAATTCTAACATTATAAGCATTTCTCCCCCAAAATGGTCATTTAAACACATTTATGGTTTATTTACGTCTTAATTTGGGGTGAAGTCATGTTTGTGTGTGTCTATGAAAAGGGAATTATACCCTAGTGTGCGAAATCTGCAAAAAATTAAATGATAAGAATAAAAAGCAAAGTAAAGTGAATTAATTCAACATTTCTGGACACTCCTTTTACTTGCTTATGTGAATATATATACTTAATATCGCATTTCAATTTTCTGTGTGTGTGTGTGTGTGTATATATATATATAAACCTTTTTTTTTTTTGCCTTCAAAATTTGTTTAAAATATAATAGCTATGTTTGACCCCACCTGCCCATAATAGCTGGGCTAAGCTCCAGCACTCCCGTGGCCCTTGTGAGGATGAGCGGTTCAGAAACTGGATGGATAATAGGAGGGCTATATATTCACCTTGATATGAATAAATGCATAGTGAAGAGTTCAGATGTACTTAATGAAGCATTCAATCATAGAAGAATTTGTGGGGACAGCCCATAAAGGTTTCTGTCATTGGTTTTGTCGCAAGCTGCCATTAGCTATCACATTTAACACCTTGGCTCTGGTCAACTTTGAGCTGCTTGACCTTTCACCTCCGAAAGTGGGACGTGTGTGTGTGTGTGTGGGGGGGGGGGGGATCGGGTGGGTAAGGCCCCGTCCAAATGCGCCTGGGCCACGCGGGACCCTTCAGGGATTTTTTCAATCCAATTGGCGTCTGAGAGCGGATGCAGATCTCAAGGTTGCACCTGGGTGTTCAAGGGCAGGTCCAAGTGTAATCGGCACTTAGATCATAGATTAATCTTATTTGCTATCTATTAGGCTTGATTCTTGCTTCCTTGGCTTCCCCCCGCCGGACCCCTCCCAAAACCAGGATTACTGCGATAGTTTAAGATAATGGATTCTTATGGAAGAAGAGGTCAAGAAGCGTTCTTGTTTCCCAACCTACGGCTAATATGATTAATCTAAAAGCCACTCTTTCAAAAGAGGTCTCACCTTCGGTAGCCCTAATTGGCAAAAAGGTATAACGTGAGTGGCGAGGGGACTGCAATTTGATTGGCTCCGCTCAGGTGTAGGTGAGAGGAAATACAATTTGTGTCATTCACTTATTTACTGACGGAAACGCAGCCGGCATAAAGTGTGTTTTCCATCAAAACAAATCAGCGAGGGTGCACAGATGGGATTTATTTAATATATTATGGGTAATCTGATATTCTTAAGCATTCAACCTTTCAGTCCTCCTGTGCATTGTATTGCTATATAATGTCGTACATTGATGTTAATGAGCCGAGACAGTATGGATAATTGACATTTACTTGTTTAAAAAAAAAAAAAAAGGCATTTGGGTGAGTTGAAGACAGACTTTAAGGACATACACTATAAAAAATGGCTCCGTTAACATTTAAAAGCACTTTAAATGGAGGATAATTGTCCATCAACACGAAAGGTTACATTGAGAGATTTATCGATTTCCCTAAGTAGCTCATTTTGATTCCAAATCTTGCCCTTGTTTTGATTTCTGCGCTTTGCCACGCGCCGGGCAGATAAACGGCAGATAAACTCTGATAAAATATATCCAAATGTGGCAGCCTCCCCGATAACCTCCCCAAGACACGTCGCTTATCTCTTCCGCTCATCGGCAACTGAATATTTATCACAAACAACAGCCGCGTGTTCATACAGATTATATACAAGTTGCACCCCGTGTTTATTCGCCCCAACTCCCACCTCAAGTATATTAAGTGATATTTTAAGCCTGGGTGTTTAAATCATTGACACACTAATTTGCAAATAAATTACAACAGTTAATCAATAAAAGATTTTCATCAGATGAGTTTGAATCTCAACTTAATTGGAGTGTTCCTCTTGTCTACATTTAGAATTATTTAGATATTTTTGTAAAGGATTTGTATTATTTGATAATTCGTAGGATAACCTTTTTTTTGCCTCTACCACAATTTTGTTTAGCTTTCCAGTATATTACTGAAAAAAAAATAAGTTTTCAAGTGTGAATCACCCATAGGACTAGAAACTTGAAAATAATACCCAAAAATCTTATTTGATAACTTTAGGGACAGAAAAAGTTGAGAAAAGCGTAGACATTGTCCCGATCGCCCACCCGTAGCGAACGTTGAGCCCCAAAGCCGGGCCATCACATTAATAAAAGCACATTAAAAAAATAAAAACAACCACTGGGGCACAACACCATGACTGAGGATAACATAGAAATCAAAACTACATAAAAAAAGGCTGAGGTGAACTAACCAAGGAGTAATAATACAACTAAGGGAGGAGTTCTTGGACAAGTCCAGAGAATTGAACAGGAACAAGATCACAGAGTTTAACCTGCCTTGAAATTTCAGGAAGAGCTTTTAATAACTTGTTGCAAAAACTATTTTAATGGTGCTCTATTTGAAGTTAAAATTAACCATTCTCAATGTCCAATTTTTATTTATGACACAAAAATGTGTCAATTTCACCCACAAAACAATGAGGGGATTTTGGTAACATACATCGTTTAATGACAGTGTTTAACATACTCCTTAATGCAACAGATTTAGAATATAAAAATGCAAGAAAACCAAACTAGATTACACTCCCTATTACCGTCCTAAATGAGATTGTGTTCATGTAATGGTGGAATAAATGCTGCCGGTGTGCCGATGTGAAACGTGATTGACTTGGTTTTAAAACCGTCTGACGCTGATTTTTCACCTCTCAGCTTCTGTTTAGCGCTTCAAAAATGGGATTTCAATTACACGGCGACCGTCTGGGCTGCCCAGGTGTGTTCCTACAAAACGGGGAACGTAACCTTTCGTGAGGAGAGATTGAGGCCTCATTTCCATGCTCACCTGATAGCGTCACACTACTGTGCTCATTAAAAGCTGTCAGTCACCCAAAGGCGTCGCGTTTTGTTTACACCATTTGTCAACGTCAGCGGCGTCATGGGAATTGTGAAGACTCTCAATCGGAAGCAATCTCTGGTTGCAATTATTTATCTTAAAGATGTATCAATATGGTATTGATTGCTTGCATAATTTCCACAACAGGAGTTTTTGTACGGGACAGTAAAATGGAACCATTTATACTATACATTTTTCCTCTCAGCAACTTCTACGTAATAAGGTGCATTTTTCTTTCATACACGTCTTATTTATAGATGGTACCAATGCTACTAGAAAATCACCTTTATTGAACCAAAGCACCATTTTTTTTTTTTTTTACATTTGAACAATCTCACAGCACGGAACCAAACAAATATGTCATAAGAAGCTCAATTTACTCACAAATTGTCTTAGTGTCAAAATCGGGGCCTGTGTAGTTAAACACAAAGCTGATATGATCGCAGCGCTTGTTGATAGATAGATAGATAGATAGATAGATAGATAGATAGATAGATGGATAGATGGATAGATGGATGGATGGATGGATGTTAGGGTGAGGGCTAGGGCCTAATTATCATGAACAAAACGTGGTAATGGTCGACCAGCTAGTCGACGATCAATTTCACCATCAAAAGGCCACATCTGTGCAACCAAGCCGAATACCAGAAAAGTAATATAATTTGGTAGTCCTACAATGATCATGTGATGTCTGAATTTTACAAGATATGTATATTTTTCATCAACGTACCTGTTTGTATATCACTGGTGTGCTGTACCATTTATTCACATTTACATTTCCCGATGAAACATGTTACATTAAATCACCGTTGAGTAAATTGCTTAATATCTGATAGCCGAGAGATAGTTCATCAATATATAGTGCTTGTGCACCTCATCAAATCATGTCACTGGCCAGAAATGTCGGTCAAACAAACCATTCTTCAATGCTAAGTCGATTGGAGATGATCCAAAAATACGTCTTACAGCACAACGCCCAGAATTTTGTCCGATACCGTTAAAAATTTAGAAGGTGATAATAAACGAAGGTATGTGGAAAATTGAGAAACGCATGGCATAGAGGACCCGTATTTAATGCCAAAGTCGATGTTTTCGCCGACAAGAAATTGCACTATTACCCTGCTTGCGCTTGTCTTGGACAACTGGATCTACACATGTATCTGGTGTGTAAGTCGTTGAGATTCACACGGAAGAGTTTGAAACCGCAGAAAAGTCTGGACGCATACAAATACTTTGTTGCTAGATCTGTTTTCAATCAAGAATAAATCCCACATAGTGATGGAGCCACTCAGATTTGTTCATTTCAAATACCAATATTTAAATAAATGACTGTTGACTGCTGTTTTTAAACAAACTTGCATTCATTCACTATGATTGGGGGAAAAAAAAGACAGGGAGTCGGCTCCTCCGTACACGAAGCGTGTTGCGGCCACACGTTAAACTTCGGTAAACTTCTCCGTGACAGATTTTTTTTTTTAAATATGCATTGTTCCTAAATGAGTCCAATGTGTATTTAAAAAAAGAAAATAAACCGCTGGGATAGGCTTCAGCCCCCATACACGGAAGCGCGTTGCGGCCACTCGTTGAACTTCGGTAAACCTCTGTGTGACCGACGGTTTATTTTCTTTTTTTAAATACGCATTGGACTCATTTGAGAGCAATGCATATAAAAACAAAAAAACAACGTCTGTCAGGGAGAAGCTCACCGAAGTTTAACGTGTGGCCGCAACACGGTTCCGTGTATGTTGGAGACGACTCCCTGTCTTTTTTTTTTTAAACGCATTGTTCTCAAATGAGCCATCTTGGCATTATAACTACTTCTTGATAATTCAAGATTGAGAAGAATAATTCCTACCTGAAATGAAGTGATCGCTACACAGTAGTGTGTATTAGATTGGGCACCGTCCATCACGTTTAATTGCCGAAATCTATCGATCTTTTCTCCTCTTTTCCGGTGGTATTCCATAGAAAGATCTCTTTGAATATCTGTCTCGTCTGTTGTGACAACCAAGAGCACAACAAGTCTCGGGCATTGTGAATATTCTGATTCAGTTCAATGTCCCCCACAATGTCGAGCAGCTCTTTTTGACCGGTAATACGGCGCCGTGAAAATGGTGACATCGCGTGCACGACCTCTATATGAAACAAATTGCAACATAAAAATGAAGTTAAAGTTTAATTACTATTTTTTCAAAAAAAAGGCTCTGATTAACAGGCACAAAACAGCATTTTGTCACGTCATTAGTTTCGGTTTGTCCCGTTCGAGTGACCACACCGCGTCATCGTTTTCCACAGCAGCTGCCCTCATGTCTTCCCTCACTACAGCTATCGTCCTTCTCTCAGGTCTTCCTGTATCCCTGTGACTTGGCAGCTCCATCCTCATCATCCTTCTAACAATGTACTCACTCTTTCCCCTCTGGACCAAACCATCGAAGTATGCTCTCCCAAACTTTGTGTCTCATAACATCTAACCTCGGCGGTCCCCCCGACAAGCTCATTTGTAATCCCACCCAACCTGGGCACTCCTCTTCACCTCTGCCGCTTGTCATCTTCTCAGTGCCACCGTCTCTAAGCCAGAATACAAAGTACATCATGGATGGCCTTGCCACTGTCTTAAAAACCTTTTCCTTTATCCCAGCAAAGACTATTTTACAACACATGACACTTCTGTCAACCATTGCAACTACAACTGCAAGCTAATAGCAGCAAATAAACACTCCTAGAAAAGGGAAAAAATGTGATACATCTAACAGAGATGCAGGGCTGCAAATTTCTAGCTGCGTATTGGTCAATGTGTAGGTAGAAATGCGATAGAGACACCAGGAAAAAAAAAATATTAATGGCGTGGGTTGACTGTTTTTTTATTAGTTTTATTCTCGCGTTTAGCATAATTATTCCTTTGAGTAAATTGTCACCCCGTTGCAAAGTTTTCCTCCATTCAAAATGCTGTATCCAGTGCTTTTTCTCTCGCTGACTGATTTACCTCTATATGAGCTTTATATTTTGTGCTGCATAATCACTGCATCAAAATGAAGTGGAAAATGCTAATGTCTCTAATTGGACTACTAATAGAGACCGTTTCCCTAGCTCCGAGCTTTCGGGGGGTCTGTGTAATCAGTGTCGACAGTCGTTAAGGGAATGGAGAGGCAACTAGGAATGTCAGGAGAGGGCCCAGGCGGTTCCGGCTGACACTACCCCAATCTTCCGGCACCCATTAAATGGCAGTTTCAACACATTACCAACCATAACATCCTTGAATATCACTGATTTTATTTGCAGTATCAAACATTTCATTTCACGCGCCATTAATGGAAAAGTGCTGCGGTTCTAATGCTGCCGAACATTTAGTAACTACCTGGACTCGGAGAACCAATTAACTCCAGCGACAACATGGCCAATTAAACACACAAATAGGTGAGTCCGGCGTTGGTTACTGCCCTAGTAATTCACTTTTGAATAAACCCATGCAGAAAAATACAAAAAGCCTTCATGGAAATGTCCTGTGAAGTGGGTCGAGCAAGGAAAATAGAGACAAAGACTGTACAAAGAATTCGGTAGCACTTCCATACAATAGGTCATGATGTGGAGTACAACAAAAAAGGGGTGGGGGGGGGCAGAAAGTTGATTAATAGTTCGCATAAGACTGAAATTAGAACTGATTTAAACATACAAAAACTCAAATGTAACATGTGCAAGTGTGCCACCATTCAGTCCATAGCATTTGCTATAAATCCATTGGCCTCACACTTCTGAGGACCACGGTCCAAATCCCGGCCCCGCGTGTGTGGAGTTTGCATGGTTCTCCCTGAGCCTGCGTGGATTTTCCTCACACATCCCCAAAACATGCATTCATTAGAGACTCTAAATTGCGCATAGGTGTGATTGTGAGTGCGACTGTTGTCTCTCTGTTTATTCAGTGATTCTTTTGCCTACCACTAGAGGGGGTCCTCGTACCACTAGTTGTACTCTTACCAAACATTTAGCAGTATGGCAAAAACTACACTAAATTGTAGATCATTTCAAATTAATTCAGTGATTTGCTTTGAATTCATCAGTTATGCAATTTTCAACCTAATGTTTAAATCCGAGTAAATGTTATACCATAAAGACAGTTTTTTGGGACTGTATTCCTCTTGTTTTTTAACAATAAAGAATATGGACAGCCATTCTTGTCTTGTCATTGTCCAAAGTTAAAATTAGCTCATCGTTTGTGGTGGGAGATGTTTCTACTTGTGCCAAATACACAGCTCGTTTATACACACAATTTTAATTTTAACTTTAATTTGTTTTTTGGGGTTTTCAGACAAAATTCTGCATCCACAAGTGTGAAGTACAGTCCGCATTTATTGCTTGCTTTTTTTTTTTTTTTAATCAATAATCTGGGTTCCCGATTTGCAAGTACGCGCTTTTTGATTTTTTGAATTTTGAATTGTCTTTTTAAAAAAAGACAGTACGTCCTGTGTTTATTGAGAAATGCATTCAAGGTTCATACCGATGGCCCCTCACGGCTGCGTAGTTCTCTTGTCGTCATACTGTACGTCCCCATTCTTTGGTCTCATCCAGCCGCCGAGCTTTAATCCGTTCCTTTCCGCTACCTCCGGGATAGATATCTTGTCGTATTCCAGCTTATTGTTCAGGAGCAAAGAGGTAGCCAAAGGCCAGGTAACTTGGATTTGACTGGTGTATTCTCTCATTCCACAGGACACAAGATACAAATCAAGTTCCTTTGACCCCATTGTCCTCTCCACACTCCGACTCCGCCAAAGGCGACACTCTGGTATGGGATCCTTTCTTCACTATTTATTTATTTATTTATTTATTTATTTCCTTCCCTTACCTCCTACAAAAGCCATAAGCCGCATATATTTCCTCAGATAAAGCGTCCGACTGTGAGACCCGTTGATGTTTTGATTATTAATGACGTTTACACATTGTGCAGGCTTAATAATACTGTAATCATTTGAAAAAGATGCACAAGCGATGTTTTGGGTTGTTTTACCATTTTAATGAACTGAAATTTCCGCTCCTGAGCCTGCAATTTATTATTATTATTATTTTCATATCGATGGGCAATCTTCTTCACTAAGCGAATTAGGTGCAAACCAGTAAAGCCAGACACCCCAGTGGCCCATTCGGTGCTGTGTGGTCCACGTTCACTGCCGAAATGCGCTCTTCTTGTCATCCTGACCTTTCTTCCGTTTTAATGAAATCCGACGTGGCTTAAAAATAAACAAGCCCATTCTCTGCCGCGTTAGCCTGCAGACGCTAGTGACCTATGAACTTAATTTTCTATCCAAACATATATTCATAGGTGGCACCTTCCTCCTTCCGTGATAGAAAGTGTCACAGGTGTTGAAGTCTGATTAAAAATATGATAATGTCAGTGTCCTCGCCCACAACTATTTTAATCATGCAATGACAGGAATAGGATTAAATGTAATATCTAGCATATTTTATGTGCTGCCACGGTGGTGTTTGGATTATATTAGCTATCACTTTGCAATTCTTCTCCAGTCATTTAACAAGTGTTCTTTTCAATGTCAAACGGAATGATTGAATGGGTATGTTACGTTATCGGCTGGCAATCTCAAACTTAACCATTGACTCGGGGAAAATGTAAATAAATGTTGCCTTTCGAGACCATTTTTTCATTTAAAATAAAAAACATGACTTAGAGGTGTGTCACTTATGTACTTCAGTTGCTATTGGTGGTCTGAATAGATGATTAATGTACAAAAACAGACAATAGATTGTCATTATGTTCGTAGAAAATAAAAATTGTAATGTGGATTCTCTGAAACCACATCACCATTTTATTTTTATTGGGTTCAGGTTTTGAAGTAGTTGTAACACTACTTGAGAGCACAGCATTGGTCTGATTGATTTTTCACAGATGTCAATGTCTTACAAAATTCTGGCTACAGTTTCGTTTGAGGTAACCTTACTATTGGTATTGGATTGTTTTGTTGAACAACTACCGTAATTTCTGGCCTATAAACCGCAGCTTTTTTCACACGCTTTCAACCCTGTGGCTTATGCGGCTAATTTGTGCATTTTGTTCTAACACCTGCAAGGGGAGAGAATGAGACCAGTGGAATATATGTGCCGAAGAAGGGACTTTTACCGGTATGTTTTTTTATTATATTTTTTTTTAATCGGCGCCGTGCTAGCATTAGCGCCACGCTACCGTGTTTCTGCTGTGTTGCTGCCACGTCTCAATGATTTAGTTTTTATTTATTTATTTTTATTTTTATTTTTTTTAACCGGCTGTGTTAGTGCTGTGCTACTGTGTTGCTACTGCCAAGCTGCCGCGGCTGTTTTTATTTTTTTTTACCAGTATTTTTATTTACTTTTTAACCAGCCCTGTTCGTGCTACCATGTTGTTGCTATGTTAAGATAAGATAAGGTATTAAAACTCTGTGTACATGCTCAATAGGGTGTAAGTCTGGAAATCAACATGGGCAGTCTAAAACCACCCCCTTGTTCACTGTGGTTCTGACTTAAATATTGCGTTATCATATGTTCATGAGAGTCCCTGTAGCTCAGTGGTTAGAGCACTGGTTTGGTAAACCAGGGGTTGTGGGTTCGTATCCCACTGGGGCCTTCACTCCCTGAGAAGGGTTGCGTCAGGAAGGCATCCGACGTAAAAATTGTGCCAAACATATATGTGCGTTCATCTGAGGTGACACGCTGTGGTGACCCCGAAAGGGACAAGCCGAAAGAAACTTACTTACATAGGTTCGTGATTGAGTATGAATGATTAAAGTTTTCAAATTTGCATAACATCGGCTCCATAAGAACAAAACCGCCCTTAACTGAACTTTGTTGTCAGAATATCTCATGTGCTGAATTTTCAAGGGTTTTTTTTTGACAACAGAAAAATTGACACTTTTTTTCAGACACAACTGTTATCAACAATCCCTGCAAACACATCACTACTGGTATATTAAATCAATCATATTGCTAAGTTTAGTTGTTCATATGGCCCGGCGGCGATTATATTTAGGAAGTGGCACCTGTTTCATGTCACGGAGACAAACAGTACAGACCTCTGCACCCCATACCACCTTCCTTATCAGCACCTTGCCCGCAAAGGGTTAATTCAATCATGTCAAGGTTCCCTGCTCTGTTCCTCACCTCTGCCATCATACTTTAGGCCCATTGGAGCATTTCCTCATTGATGGCACCTTTGGCTTCACAATAGAAGCTAATTTGTTAGAATCTTTCACAGGTCAGGGACTGCTTAAAGGCGACGAGGGCGCCTCTGCCCCGCTGGAAAAATAGAGCCGCCGAGAGCCTGGGGCAAATTAAATGCCCACTCGTTTTATGGCCGTAGACATACAAAGCATAAATATCCATTTATTTGAGTTCAATTCGGTCCGCAGGATCTTGCCATGCCATCCCAGTTAACGTAGGTTAATAGATTGATTCCACTGACATGGCTCATAATGAACAGTAAATTGTTTTATCTCTTAAGTCTTATTTGGTCGTCCAGGAAAACATACGAGGTAATATGGCTGTGGCTAAATGGAGCGTAAAATAGATCTCTCCCCAAGGCATAAGGATAGGTTGATGGCGAGGCTATGATTAATGAAAATAATAATGCTCTTGAAATAGACATTTTTCTCTCTTTTTGGCATTTTTGGCCCTTCCCTCCGATGGTCATTCTGATTGCTCATGCACAAGATGATGGATTCCTAGGATTTTGATTTTTGTCCATGGGATTCTGTTCTTTGGGAGAGGCTCTCTAGATTCAACGGTGAGCTCAACTCACTTCATCGCCATAAAAACAGCCATGTACTCTAGCTACAATCTAAAGCGTGAAGGGTAGGTAATGTGGGCGCAACAAAATAGCAACATATCACATAATCGCTCATACATCGATAAAGATGAATAAAACTAATAATTTTTTCCATACAAGTACTTACATTGAGTACTTGCAAAATCAAGTACCAACCAATATTTAATACTGTCATTCAATCTTGCAGTCATGATAAATGTTTTGTTGAATCCAATCTCATTCAAAAACGTTTCATGCAAATAAATGACTTGGTGGAGAAACGGCTTGTCTTGACTGACATTTTAATATCCACATGCACGATTTGTCACAGTCTTGCCACACATTTCACTTGAATTTTGGGTCTAACACAAGTCTTTTCAATTATGTGCTACCTCAGTCCTAACACTAGGGGGCACTTTGTAAAAGTACTCTGTATGAATGAAAGAGAAGAAATAAGAGATGAAGAAGATTGTAAAGTCTGCTGGACATTAGTAATATCAAGGCCATGTTACCTTTTTCTCTCTTTTTTCTCATGCGTTTTAGAGTACTTCCACTTTTAAGTGATATTTCTTGCACTAAAATCTGTTTTAATTGTACATTTTATTAGTTTTTATTTTTGTATCAGAATGCTTTTAATCATGCAAGGCGCATTGAGTTACGTTGTGATTGAAATGCGCTATACAAATAAATTTGTTTTGCTTTTTATGCTAACTCCAAAATAAAATGAGTAAAACTTAGTAAGGCTTCTTTATACTTGCGCAGGCAGCAACCACGCTGGCCTCACTAAAAAAGCTGTCCCACGCACAGTTTGCCTTTAGATGCGAGCGCAACCCACGTGCGCTGTTTTAAAAATGTGCTGCAATTCCGGGGGTATTGGCTAGGACCCCACTGGGGTGGAGTTTCCTCTGCATTTTTATGGCCAATTCCCCGAGCCGTTTTTGCTTTCCGGAAAAAGTAACAAAGCAACAATGGCGACTGTGGAACATAGTCTGCTAGAACAAAGGGACCAAGATGACCAGATGATGAGTTTCATATAGTAATTATATATATTAATATTAAAAGGCAGTTGTGTGGGTGGTATGTGCTGAGTGCGTCATGACAGCATGTGACTGAAATGGACCAATCAACAATCTCCACGGCATTCTGCGTACAGCCACAATTTGTGCTGTGTGTGTGTCGAGGGGGGTCCTCGCGTGTCAATGCATCGGTCATGTGATGCATTGACACGCATAGTGAGGCCTTAAGACTGTTTTTTGAATATACTTTAAGTTACACAATCTAAAAAGTTATAATATTGACTGGGGAACTAAAATGATAGTTTATCAAACCATTGGTTATGTCATTTTTTGATACGCCACACCATGGCCTGGTGAGGGGAGCTTGACTGGCAGCTGGTGGCGAATTCTAACTTGGAGTCAGACAAAATTGTCCCCATGTTTACCTATAAAGTACCTCTACATGGCTGACATGACTCCTACCAGGAAGTTTCTTAGGCTGGTAAAGTGGTATCGGTGGAGTATACGTTTATTTTTACGAGTATGAGTGCTGGACAGACGTACGATATCTGCACTGGTACACTACTGCTATGGATATTGGTCCGTCCCTAGAAATCAATATTCACTGTTTGACGGTGCATGTCCAGCGGACCAATGAAAAAGTTTTTAACATTTGGCTGATCTGCTACTCTCCGCCTATTAATGTATTTCATTGTGATGCTATAGATGGCAAATTGTTGTTTGTTAGTCAACGATTCCCACACCTAGTGGGGTTCTTCAATGCCGCCCCACCCCACCCAAAAAACAAAACAATACAAAGAAAAGTTAACTTCAGTGTTTAATCTACTGATAAAGATGCCTCTGCACACCAACATTGTAGCACCACTGAATTTGCTCCTCCCATTCCGTCATTTAAGGGCACGCCGACTCCTGATGTCTTCTTTTAACCAAATCAATGACTTTTAATTCTGTACTATTGATATGCTTAGATAATGCACCAATTGAACTGTGCTTCTGGAGATGAAGAGTAATTGGGCCCTGACCCCTTGGTGTGCTTCTCGTCACCGCATCAGCACCCCCAGTACATTCTGTCTTGCAAGGAAGAGAGCTGGAAGGGTGTGGGAGGTGGAGGTGGATGCGGGGGGCTCACTTTGTAGACACTCACTTGTGGCAAGGTGATAAATTACAGTTCTTAACTACCATTGATTACCCAGTGTTTCTCTAGCTCTGGTGACAACTGTTCAGTCACTCTGAATGGCTTTTAATGGCACATTAGAGAAAAGAAGGTGTACAGTTTCCCCAACATTGATTCCGCTGGCTTGTTGCCTAATAAAGACAAACTGACACGGACTCCTCTCTGGGAATATCCAGCTTCAGACATCCGACCCAACTTTTTTGCAATGCAATATATTACAGCTGCAAAGCGCACAAATGCTTCCGATGGCTCTATGCCAACACTATATCGTTAAACCTCAACCTTGAGACGTTTTAAAATGTTGTTTTTGTTGTTATTTATAGTATATTTGGAGGCAGGCAGACAGTTTTATGCTTCCTTTATACTGTTGGGTTTGTCGTGTAACATTTAGAGGTGAAGATATTAAAGTTGGAAATAACTGGAGGGTGTTTCTTCAAAGGCATTAATGAAGCACATTAAATTTAACAACAAAAGTACAGTTTAAGAATATTGCAGAACTTTTGGTCGATCTTCAATTTTTGGGGTATTAAAAGAAAAATAATTTGGGGGTTCTCAGTTCAAGGAAGAGTTCCAGATATCGTAACATCCATAGCGTGATCACGATACAGTTTGGATGAAAAAGACTTCATCCTATATGTCATAAATATCAAACAATGAAATGAAAAACAGTTAAGTGTTAGCTGTGGATCCTTTCTTGTGCTGGTTAACCCATTCGTGGGCAGCGTCCCATTTTTGGGACATCATGATGTTCACCCATTGTATCCTTCAGTATATCAAAATATTGAAGTGTTTTAATCTGAAGCCATAATTTGGTATCAGTAGAGGATAACTCATTGGTCAAAGTTAGCACAAAGTTATTTCCCTTTCCTTCCTGACGCAACATGGCTGCCTCTAGCTCATGCCTCATATAACTTAACCATAAACGAAAAAGAAGTGTTATTTCCTTGATTGTGGCCTGTTAGGAGACTTTCATCACAATAAGGCAAAAAATTGCCACCCTGCCCATGAATGGGTTTTAACCAAATATTCCTACGCCATTCCGCAAACTAGTTCATCACTTCCCATTTGTAAGCTTGAAACCTCGTATGTCAGGAACGTTGTAAACCGAGCATCACCCCTATAGAAGCAAAAATGGAAATGATATGTTATGCTCAATAACACAGTGATCCACAAGTTCTGTAGCTACGCTGGTAGTTGTCGTGGTAACAAAAGCAGTACTCTATGTTTTAGAGGGAAAATGGGTTATCAGTGGGTTATTTGCATGTGACAGGACCCACCCGGTCAATATAGATTAATTTCAGCAAGACAAGAAAAATATTGTCAAGTGTACTATAATCTGTGATCTTTGGGAAATTTTGACAAAAGCATTAAGACAAACTGAAAATTCTTGGGGGGTAAAAAAAGCACAAATCCATCTATCTGTTTGTCTCCATTAACGGCTTCTTCCCATGGTCCATTTTCAAATGTAAAGCAATGCTATACATATTTAGATATTTTAGCGCTTTCCTTTGTCTATTTTTGCTGCTGCGATTTTGTGTGCGAGCGCTGTGCAAATGCAGGTGTGCGCTACTTAAGTATCATACACCAACGCCACGCCGCCCGCCCCGAAGCAAATGAAGCGGCGAAGCCTGTCGCCGGGGTCCTATTTTAACTGCGGGAGTGCAATAAGCGGAGCAAAGCTGTGCAGTTGAGCTCACAGAGCGTGTTGGCTTTGTACAGCGCACCTGCTCTTTTGGATCTTTTTGATTTATGTGCGTGCTCGCAGCACCAAATGCACAAGGGTTGAGGTGACTATAGATCAAACACTGTCTAAGAATTGCCGCATAACTCACGTCACTGCTTTTGTGAGCGTGTGTGTCATTTGGTGGAAATGTTGATGATTGACAGCAGATGAACTTTGGGGGGGAAAAAGGCATTTGGAGGGTATTTAGTTTAGCATAATTTCTTTTTGTACCTCCTGAAATCCCTTTGTTGTGACCATAATATTAGAAACACCTATAGTGCAGTTATACAACACAGTAATAAACAGCGTTACATACTGTAAATAACCCTCAAATCATGCATTAGCTTTGTCTGGACTTTTTTGTGGAAAGAAAGTGTCCTAGGGTCACGTAAGAAAAGAAAAAAAAAAACAATATGAGAAAAATGTGTGAACTTTGAAAGAAGTTGTAATGTTATGAATGAATGAGCAAAGAATATAATACAGTGTTGCCTCGGTTCTCGAACACAATCCGTTCCAGAAAGACGGTTGAAAACCGAAACATTCGAAAACCGAAGCGCGATTTCCAATTACAATGAATGGATTTTTTTTAGCTTTTCCTGATAATAAACTGCATTGTAGAAATACATGTATTGTTCAAATATTTAATATAATTAAATCATTTAAGAAATATATTTATTTCTTGTTTAAAATGTATGCTTTGGTAGTAGAGTATGCTAGGCTGGGAGTGCATTGCCGTCTCCGTAGCGAGTCGGCCCCTCGCCTTGAAAACCTTTTTTTAATAACAAAAGTGCAGAATAACTTTAAACGAGCAATAATGAGGGGGGTTTGTTGTATGTTGTTTTTTATTTGCACAGAAAGTACGTAACGTACAAAAAATTTAACTTGCAACTAGAGGTAGGGTTAATGGAACAAAAGAAAAAAGCAATGCAAAACAACTGTTTCAAATGTCTTCGGTGGGGGTGACTCGGCCGTTTTTAACAAAGAAAGAATCTAATGTAGACTATTTCTGCCATCTTTTGAGCACCTTCTTGAAGTGGCTCATGACAACGTCATTGAAATTTTGCAGTGGTCTGCAACATTCTGCTTTGTTAGGGTGATGGAGTTCGACAAAATTATGGATGTCGTTCCAATTAGTGCAGATAGCTTTTATATCGACATATGAGACATCCTTCCTGCCTTCAGCCTCATCAGACGACATCTCCTCCCTTCCTCGCCAACACTATCCTCAGCTAACTGCTGCTCGTTCATGAAAATAAGAAGCAACTTTTCGACTTCCTCCAAGATCTGTGGCCTCTGCTTGGTCAACACGGTTGCTCCTTTAGCAACATCACTTGCTTTCAGGGCATCCTTGTGTTTCAGAATGGTGCTGATCGTCGATTTCTCCATGCCATACTTCTTTGATAGCTCAGAAACACGCACACCAGATTCATATTCGGCTATCAAATCCTTCTTGAAGGCGTCAGTTTTACACACCACTTTCCTTTTTTCAGCACCAGCGAGTTACCTTTTTTGGAGCTATGATCGGGGGGGGGGTTAATATTTCTCAATTAGAAGAAAAAAAGTCACTGCCGGGACAGGTAGGCGTGCAGAGGAGTGTGTGGGTCAACTGGTTGGGCTTCGTTTCGTTTTTTTTCGGGATCTGTTCAAAAGCATGATAACAAATCGTTGTGGGTCAGCTGGTCGGGCCTTCGAAAACCGTTCTTCAAAGCAAAAAATCTCAACATTTTCGTTCGAAAACCAATTTGTACGAAAACAGAGACGTTCGAAAACCGAGGTACCACTGTAAATGTCTAGAGAGACAGCACCAGCCAATCTGGGACTGTTTGGGAATTTTTCTTTATTTTATTGTCTCAATGTTATGACATAAAACTCTCAAGCACAAGTTAATTTGAAATGTTTTGTTTATTATGATTCTTCTTATTAAATAATGACCTTATGAACGTGCCAGAAGTACATTTTCCCCTGACATAACTTTCAATGAGGACCCAAAATTGTTCGGATATGTATATAATGACAAAAGGCCTCGAAATATCTCCAGAAACCATACACAAAATTTTACACCCGGTCGGCCTTTGTTATTTGTGGCTGCTATTTTGGGTGTATTCCAGGGGTCGTACACTGACAAACTCCCACAAGTCCCCATTGGCGGTTTCTGGTATGTACAATATGTTGGGCCGCACAGGGCTTCATTTCTAGAGGTCAGAAACGTAGACCCACGGACACTAGATGAAATGGTTTGATCTTGGCATTGTGACATTGTTGATTCTATGTGGATTTTGCCCTCCGTAATAAGAGATTATGAGGTCATCAAGGATTTTCCTCATGTTGAAATGAGAGTTTATTGAGTTCAAGGAACTCTGTATTTGTTGGAGCAGCCAAGACTAACAGGAAAGCAAATATTCGAGAAAGATTGTTTTGCCTATACCATTTAAACTGGGTGGAGCATTCCATCATATTTTTATCAGTCTTGCATTTTGGTTTAAAGCAGCCATGTTGGTCTTATTCCAAGACTCGTGCTTTGGTTACCTCCAACAAGGGAATTCACTTAATTAGCCCCAACCGGATCTTCTTCTTTTCCTTTCGGCTTGTCCCGTTAGGGGTCGCCACAGCGTGTCATCTTTTGCCATCTTAGCCTCTCTCCTGCATCTTCCTCTCTCACCCCAACTGCCCTCATGTCTTCCCTCACCACATCCATAAACCTTCTCTTTGGTCTTCCTCTCGCTCTTTTGCCTGGGAGCTCCATCCTCAGCATCCTTCCACCAATATACTCACTCTCTCGCCTCTGAACATTTCCAAACCATCGAAGTCTGCTCTCTCGAATCTTGTCTCCAAAACATCCAACTTTGGCTGTCCCTCTAATGAGCTCATTTCTAATCCTATCCAACCTGGTCACTCCGAGCGAGAACCTCAACATCTTCATTTCTGCCACCTCCAGTTCAGATTCCTGTTGTTTCTTCAGTGCCACCGTCTCTAATCCGTACACCATGGCCGGCCTCACCACTGTTTTGTAAACTTTGCCCTTCATCCTAGCAGAGACTCTTCTGTCACATAACACACCAGACACCTTTCGCCAGCTGTTCCAACCTGCTTGGACCCGTTTCTTCACTTCCTGACCACACTCTCCATTGCTCTGTATTGTTGACCCCAAGTATTTGAAGTCATCCACCCTCGCTATCTCTTCTCCCTGTAGCCTCACTCTTCCCCCTCTACTTTTCTCATTCACGCACATATATTCTGTTTTACTTCGGCTAATCTTCATTCCTCTCCTTTCCAGTGCATGTCTCCATCTTTCCAATTGTTCCTCTGCATGCTCCCTGCTTTCACTGCATATGACAATATCATCTGCGAACATCATGGTCCAAGGGGATTCCAGTCTAACCTCATCTGTCAGCCTATCCATTACCACTGCAAACAGGAAGGGGCTCAGAGCTGATCCCTGATGCAGTCCCACCTCCACCTTAAATTCCTCTGTCACACCTAAGGCACACCTCACCATTGTTCTGCTGCCATCATACATGTCCTGTACTATTTTAACATACTTCTCTGCCACACCAGACTTACGCATGCAGTACCACAGTTCCTCTCTTGGTACTCTGTCATAGGCTTTCTCTAGATCCACAAAGACACAATGTAGCTCCTTCTGACCTTCTCTGTACTTTTCCACGAGCATCCTCAAGGCAAATAATGCATCTGTGGTACTCTTTCTAGGCATGAAACCATACTGTTGCTCGCAGATACTTACTTCTGTCCTGAGTCTAGCCTCCACTACTCTTTCCCATAACTTCATTGTGTGGCTCATCAACTTTATTCCTCTATAGTTCCCACAGCTCTGAACATCCCCTTTGTTCTTAAAAATGGGAACTAGAACACTTTTCCTCCATTCTTCAGGCATCTTTTCGCCCGCTAGTATTCTGTTGAATAAGTTGGTCAAAAACTCCACAGCCATCTCTCCAAATTGCTTCCATACCTCTACCGGTATGTCATCAGGACCAACTGCCTTCCCATTTTTCATCCTTTGTAATGCCTTTCTGACTTCCCCCTTAGTAATCATTTCCACTTCCTGGTCCTTCACTCTTGCCTCTTCAACTCTTCCTTCTCTCTCATTTTCTTCATTCATCAACTTCTCAAAGTATTCTTTCCATCTATTTAGCACACTACCGGCACCAGTCAACACATTTCCATCTCTATCCTTAATCAGCCTAACCTGCTGCACATCCTTCCCATCTCTATCCCTCTGTCTGGCCAACCTGTAGAGATCCTTTTTTCCTTCTTTCGTGTCCAACCTGGTGTACATGTCTTCATATGCCTCTTGTTTAGCCTTTGCCACCTCTACCTTTGCCCTACGTCGCATCTCGATGTACTCCTTTCGCCTCTCCTCAGTCCTCTCAGTACCCCACTTCTTCTTCGCTAATCTCTTTCCTTGTATGACTCCCTGTATTATGGGGTTCCACCACCAAGTCTCCTTCTCCCCTTTCCTACCAGATGACACACCAAGTACTCTCCTGCCTGTCTCTCTGATCATCTTGGCTGTCGTCGTCCAGTCTTCCAGGAGCTTCGGTTGTCCATCGAGAGTTTGTCTCACCTCTTTCCGGAAGGCCGCACAACATTCTTCCTTTCTCAGCTTCCACCACATGGTTCTCTCCTCTACCTTTGTCTTCTTAATCTTCCTACCCACCACCAGAATCATCCTACATACTACCATCCTATGCTGTCGAGCTACACTCTCCCCTACCACTACTTTACAGTCAGCCCCAACCGGATCCACGGGTTAAAAAAAAAAAAGTACACCTGCAGTGTGATCCAACACAAGAACTGTAGCTAAAAAAAAAAAAAAAAAAAAACATATCAGGGCCAGAATAATAATAAACAAATATCCACAAATGGAATTGACGTCACAGCTAATATTGCGGCCCCCATGTTTTTGGGCAACATCTTCCTTTTGAACAATACTGCTTATGACAATGAACGCGGTCATCTACTCCAAATCCGGTTTCGCAGTGCTCTTCCGTAACACTGTAACATGAGGCAAATGAAATAAGCTTATCTTTTTTTTATATATATATATAAATATATCCACAGCTGAAAGCCATGCACAGAGCTTATTGACCTAACAGGCGTGACGGCTTGTGACTTCCTGTTGGGCTTGTGAAGTTTCAAGATCCCCCGGGATGAATACGTCCCGGGCTTTGAGTGAAGGAAAACAAGATTGGCCATCCTTGAGTTATTAGTCATTAAGGGATCAACAGAGTTTACAGGAAATGATCCTCGTTGCCGCTGGACTCAGCCCACAGATATTTCATTTAAAATAGTACGTCGCATTTCTGTCCAATTACCAGGCAGTTGTTTTGTTTCAAGAACAATGCAAAAGTTTCTCAGCATGAACGCGCACCATAAAATAATGAAATGTTCCAAACTTAAATGCTTTCAAAGCTGCCGTGGTGTGTTCTGCGTGCACGTTTTATATAAAGATACATTTTTGTAATGCATACTGGTGACCTGTTAACTTTTTGTGTCAATGTCGAGGTAAGTAAAACTTGCTAAAACTGTCCACACAGATGCTGACATGAATGAATGAATGCCGTTTATTGTCATCATACGACTGACTGTACAATGAAATTGGAGAGCGTCTCCCTGCGTCAGAGCATACATAAAATAAATATAAAAGGCAATGTGTTGCCGTATAAGTGTCACTGGCACAATGTCAATCCAGGTTATTATTGTTATTGTTATTATATCAAAAAAATTGCATTGAGCTTTTACATTAAATTCGGCACACTTTTTAACCCCCTGTTGTGTTAAGTAGTTTTTCAGTATGAATCTGAATGAATTGTTCATTTTTTTGTGAAAGTCCTTATTTGATTTGGTGCTGTTTTTTTATGTAAAATTTCGAGGCAGGATAATGATACATTTTTAAAATTTGGGCAAAATGAGATGATGGTGAAATAAGCTTAAAAAAATACTGAAGTTCAGTTTTCATTTTTGACCACATTTGTTTCAGTTTTTAATGTAGAAAATGGTAAATACACTGATTTCCACGGTATGGACTTCATATTGATTTTGTGATCAATAATCCCATGAATAGTTTTTTTTTTTTTTTAATATTTTTAGTCAGTTTCTGGTAGTGTTGACTATGCACATGCATATACAGTCTTATTTTTTTTAATGTTGTATTAAAGTCTTAGCTGTGATCGCAAATAAATTATTTTCATCATGCCATTTATTGTGATTTATTTTCAGTATCTGACACTTTTTGATAAGAAAGCAAGCCTGAAGTAAAATGGACTCATAAACATTTATTGCTATACATGTTAAGACAACTGTTTTACCATGCATTTCTTTTTTTGCAAAAATCAAGAATGATCTGTTAGTAGTTATGTGCCAAATATTGATTTGTAATTGTGTTGAGATATAAACATTCATCAGGATTTTATTCCGTTTCTGACACTTTTGGATAATTGAGGAAGGTTCAGGTCAAAATGGCCATGGATTATTATTATTGTTATTTTTTTGCTGGGTTATTGATATTTTAATGAATGGTTCATGATAACGGTACACCCAGGAGACCATCACTGTCCACCTGTGAATATAATTGATAAAATGCTAATATATTTGTAGTTCATGGCAACTGTGTCCCAAAATGTCGGGGAAAAAAAAAAGCTTCCTATTTAGACGTCGACTTGACTTGACCGAGCAAACACGACTGATTATGTTTAAATAGCCGAGGAAAGCATTTTTGACATTTGTGTCAGTTTGTGACCCGCTCCTCACCGGGCTGACCTAGTCCGTCAACAAAATGTCACCGGAGACAAATCCAAAAACAAAAGCAATGAGCCCTCATTTGAATGAGGATAATGTCATAATAGCAGCAGGTTGAGATGCTGTTAGAGCGATTGCCATTGTGCCTGAACCTGATGTCAAAATGCCACGAGATGCGTCCCCCCGCCGGGTCAGCGTGCCCCGGAGGTCGGGGCTTTTGCCCCTGCCCCGGGCACCGGGGGCCGCGCTTAACTCTCGAGTGGGCCTGGCAGTTCTGTCAGCCGCGCGTCATGTGAACGTCGAAGCGGTGTAACAGGGTTAAACTGATTAGCAATGCGTTTGTGTTCCCCGGGTCACTTTCTGGAGAACAAAAGTCATATTAAAGGATCTTTTTGTTTCTCCGCCGCAGTTCTTCTGACGTACAAAAGTCACTGACGGAGAGCTGCCATCTTTCCTATTCACTTTTTTCGCAGTTGGTGCGCTCTCTTTGTGGATATCGCAAATCCTTCTGCAGCCTGAGCCCAGCCTTCACATTCTTAACCCGCCCTGTCAATACATGAACTCCTCCATTCCTTTGAATTCTCACTTTTTTGGCTTTCACTCAAACTTACGCTCTGCCTCTCCGTTTCCTTCTCACTTTCACCCACACTCGTCCCTGGGAAATGTGGATCTTTTCCTGACAAGTTCCTCGTGAAGCAAAGCCTCTGGAGATCATCAGCAGTGCTCTGCCAAAAAAAAAAAAAAAAAAAATGTGTGGGAATGTCTGGATGGGAAGGGGAAAAGGGGGACTTTTAATTGTTTTTCTGTTTTTCCATTCTTCTTCTCCTGGAATTAGTCTGTAGAAAAAAAGGTTATTGCTTTCTATTTTTTCTACAGTAAGTCACACTAAATGCTCATATATGATTCTGTTCAACTCCTGTTCTTATTGCTTTGAAAATATTCTCCATGTGCTACAAATTACGCATCCTAATTTTGTGTTGTGTGATACAAATCAAGCCGCTTTGAATATATTTTTTTCTTTTCTGTGTACTGGTGATTACACAGCGGCTAACCTGACTGCATGCACAGCTGGAACAACAAGTGCTCTGGTTTGACGCTAATTAAGAGCTCACTCGCTTCCCCAACCGGAGCGCTGAGGTCGAGAGTTAGAAAACGCTGACAAAGGTTCACTCAGTTTGGAGCTGTACTAAACTCTTTGAAGTAAAACCATTTTAAGATTCATTTGACCAGGCCAGGTTGTATTTTCTTGTTAGCGTAACATTCTGTACCAGTGTACACTGTGTCTCACCCATCCCCCACTACTGTAGTTCAGCGCAGGTGGTCTTGGGTTTACGTTCTTTTCCGACAACACCGAGCCAACCCAATTTTGTAAGTAAATGGCAAGACACAATACCAAACCAAATATTTCAACCAAACAATTGGAAAACAGCAACAAAAACTGAAAAAATATTGCTAACCAGAACGAGATAAAGTACAGTGTGATGTCAACTTTTCTGTGTGCCATTCATATTCATGACATTTGCATTATAAAAATATCTGAATATAAATTAAAGTCAAAATAATCCACAGAACATAATATTGAAAATCAAAACTCATTTGTTTAATTTGATCCGTAACTTTTGGTGTATTTTCCTTACTTTTTCAGTGTTATTCCGTATTATTGGTGGCTTAACTGAAATATCATCGGGTATGTTGATGACGACTTTGTGCTAATTATTTTTTCTTATTATGAAAACCAACAATCTCTTTGTGTTTTTGATCAATCAGAATTTAATCCATACAATGTGGAGTTATAGATGAGTGCGTTGAAAAGTAGGAGTTCTCTCTGCTTTTCTTTGGATACTTTATTCAAAAAGTGTGCAAATACTTTGAAAGGGTTCATGTGTCAGTTGCCATCGTGCAGTGATGGACATGAAAGGACGGGCATTGTTTTCACACAATGAGCCTCCATTCTTAATGCAGATAAGCATAACAAAGTAAAAGTGGGGGGCCGTCAAACATCTAAAACTAGCGGTGTCCGGCCGATATTTACATGTTGGCCCTTCTCATGCAAGGCCGCGTTGCATCAATCAGGTCCACAATCAACCTTGTTTTGCAGTGAAAATGATTTCATTAAAGGGGCAGAAATTCTTGAAGTCGTCTGACTTTTTAACATGACTTATGCATGGGAAGCAAATAATGGGGGGTGATTATTTGTTCATAAATCACTAGAAAATTAGGGAGCGCACACTTGGCTCATTTAGTAACTTTATTGTCTTTGCATTGCAATTGGCGTGATTGCCACGTCTATTACTGGATCACATCAGGGGGCTGATTGCCCACATTTATTCTAAAGATAACAACTGGCTGATGTAAACAAAGCAAGGGAGGATGTTTAAAACCAAACGGTTTTGGGCCAGTAAGGTGGAGAAGCGGTGGCCGGGTGTGGAGCGAGGGGGGGTGGACGAGAGGTCCCCGTGGATGGCGGCGGGCCGCGGAGGTCTTAACTAGTGCCTGCCACTTGCATGGCCGCTCCACAGGAAGCAGGCCTGCTGGTTTGTTTAGCTGGATGTGATTTCGAATTGCAAGAGTGGAGGGGGGTCGGGGGTGGGGGCGGCCCCACTCATATGAAACACAATGGGGCATACTTTCTGAACACGGCTATTAGGCAATAACGATGTGGCCCAGGTCCAAGATGTTGGCGCTCCGTGGGTGTGTGCGCAGATTAAAATATGCCCCTCCTTGTATTAATCAAATAGTGGCCCCCGTGTGAGGGTGACGCATGAGTGCGTGTTCCTGGAGCACAGGGGGAAAGGCCGTTTCCTCACATTTTTCACAGACCCTCAGAATTTGAACGTCTCTCTTGATAACTTGTTTGACGTATTGATGTCTGTAATGAATTTTGTGATTGTTTTTTTTCCCTGAGTTTGTTTTGCTTGGACTGTTGCGCCGTGTCTGCTAAGCTAAAACCCCTCTGAGCTAATAATATCGCTATCCTCACTTTTAGGATGATCACATGTTACAAAAGGTAGACAATGAACTTGTTTGCCAAGCAATGTAAAAATACCAGAGAAGGGGCCCACCTTTTTTGCTTTTTTTTGTTTTTATTTTCATCGGTTTATATTATGCTTAGTCGTGTCTTTCATACAAATATTCATACTTTGATTATGATGTTTTGAAGTCACAAACGACACTCTGTGAATTATTTTCTGCAGCAGAATATGTGGTTATACGACACGCTCAGTTCCACCCGCGCTTTGTTTTTCACACATTTTACAGTACGTAGAAATTTTTCCATATATTTACCGTGGCCGCATGGTGGATCAGCTGGAAAGCGTTGGCCTCACAGTTCTGAGGTCCCGAGTTCAATCCCAGACCCGCCTGTGTGGAGTTTGAATGTTGTCCCTGTGCCTGTGTGGGTTTCCTCCGGGCACTCTGGTTTCCTGGCACATCCCAAAAAAACATGCAACATTAATTGGACACTCTAAAATTTCCCCTAGGTGTAATTGTGAGTGCGACTATTTGTCTCTATGTACCCAGCGATTGGCTGGCAACCACTTCAGGCTGTACTCCGCCTCCTGCCCATTTACAGCTGGGATAGGCTCCAGCACTCCCGCGCCCCTCTTGAGGATAAGCGGCGAGGAAAATAAATGGATATATTTACCGTAATTCTTATCAAGGTCACAATGGACATGCAATAAACTGATTTGTACAACAGCATAAGAGTACATTGTCATATGGCACAATCAGCCTTGTGCACTTAGCACCGTACTTGTTTTTCACTTGAATGTTTGATAGTTATGAGCAAAAAGTGTTTTTAGCGTATACCATAGTTACGACTGCACTTGCATAGGTTAGTGACAGACTACTGGCTGCTTGGCACAATATGAACAATACAATTTATGATACCTCAAATACATACGAAAATAATGTATACCACGGACATGCTAACATAACGAGCATGTAGCCAAAAAAAAACAAGCAAAACGCAACACTTGTTTCCAGCAAAATGAAAACTACTATCTGACAGTGTCGCTCTTCCTGTTCTCTCCCAATTACATTAGGTGTCTTCGAAGGGTCAGCAGTTTTATTTAATTTTAGTTTATTAGTCTATTAACGTCTCTTAGTACGTGTTTGTAGTTGAGTCTTTTACTTGCAATAGTCCCTACACACTTAATTTCTCAGGATCACCACACTTAACCCAACTTTTGCCATTATAACGTCCCCCATGTACCGTCCTACAAACATCGAAGTAGATGTGCTATTAACATATTGAGCAAATAGAGAGCAATCCCCCCCCAAAAAAAAATCAACTACAAAGACACCCAGGAGTATCCCATTGCAGGAAATAGCTCGTCTCATTTTCTCTGTAACTGATTCCAGGAAAGGAGTTACATGAGAGAAAGAAGTCAAGCGGTGGGATTTAGACCACTGAACAAGATAGATTATTCCAAATTCTAATTGCAGAACTGTTGATTTAATTGGGATCCATTTGGCTGACAAAAGAAAGCGAGAGTTGCGGGCCGGCGGGGAATGCCTCCGGGGGCCCGAGCGAACGCCGAGTGGCTCGACTCAACGCTCGGGGACGGATCACTTCCAAGGCGAACCGTGGGAGCTGGCAGGATGGATGGCGGCGGTGGGAGCGAATGGGAGGGGAGGTCCGCTAAATTGATGGCAGAGTGAGGAGCTTTCACTGGAGAGGCATCTTTATTTGGAGAAGGGGGCCCGTTTCAAACCCAAAACTAAACTCCCACTTGGCTCCGTAATGTGTAACGCGACTCCGACCTCGCAATGAGACGAGTGGATATGGTTCAGCAGGACTTGTAAATGGGCCGCCATTATCGTAACCCGAACAATTTGTCAGAATCACAGAACCAAGAGAACACAGCAGAGAGTGGAAGAGAGTGTGTATGACTCTAAGCGATAATAGTGGAATGTCTACGGTCCAACACAATCTGTAATTTGTTTACATTTTAAAATAATTGTTGTCTTAAAATATAGAAAAAAATCTTTATAAATAACATGGATAAGAAGGTATTAAGCTGGTCAGAAGATGGATGGGTGGATGGTATTAATGCGTCATTTACTGTCATGTAGCAGGGTGTGTGAGTTTTTTCCCTACCAGATCTGCTCGGAAAATAGTTGATGCTGACAATCGTAAATGTTAAACCTGTTAAATATTTACGAACATGAATCCTTTTGTCTGCGGTTGACACTGGGTTGGTCTGATTTACAGACTGTGATTGAAACATGAAACACAATAATTAGGAAACCATTTCTTCCGCAATTCCAATCTCTGCCGCTGCCATTACTACAATTACTACTACTACTACTACTACTAAGGAAAGCAAAGCAAAGCAAATTTATTTGTATTGCGCATTTCATACATGAGGTAACTCAATGTGCTTTACATGATTAAAGACATTTGAAAACAAAGAGATAAAAGATTTAAAATGGCATAAAAACAATAAAAATGACAAACAAAATATTTTAAAAAAGACAATTAAAACCGCATACAGTGCAAGTAATATGATCTAAAAGTGTATAAAAATATATTCTAAAAAGCATGAGAAAAAAAGAAGAGTTTTCAACCTGGATTTCAAAACATTCCCACTTGGGGCTGACCTCACCTCTGTTGGCAACTTATTCCATATGTGTGCAGCATAATAGCTAAATGCTGCTTCACCATGTTTGCTTTGGACTCTGCGCTCCACTATTTGACGTGAGTCAGTCCATCTCAGAGCGCTAATGGGTTTGCATTCTGTAAGTATTTCTTTCATGCATTCAGGACCTAAATCATTTAGTGATTTATAGACCAGTAGCAGAACTTTAAAATCTATTCTAAATCTGACTGGAAGCCAGTGCAAGGACTTTAGGATTGGAGTTATATGCTCTTACCGCTTTGTTTTGGTCAGAACGTGAGCTGCAGCATTCTAAATGAACTGCAGAGGGTTTAATACTCTTTTTTTTTTTTTGGGGGGGGGGGGGTCCAGTCCGAAGACCATTACAGTAGTCAGGTCTACTTGAGATAAAAGCATGGATGAGCTGCTACTACTACTACTACAGGACACCTTGCGGTGCCATGCTGGGGTTATCGTTGTGTGTTTTTTCGTGCCGTGTTGATCATACTAAGTACAGCGCTTTCCGTGATCAAGATTTTCTGGACTGATCTGTGAGTTTGAAAAAAATCGATAACTGCTGATCAGATCACAAGATGGAGCAATGTGTCTATTTAGATTTGACGTGTTCATTTACTGTATATACTTGTGTACTGTATACACAGTATATTAATTTATCTATTCTCGTACTATATTCCAACAGTGAAAGAAAGAAATGAGTGCTAACTTACTCTAATTAAATCACTTTATTATAATTACATTTCTTCACACACAATTTTTTGTCAATTTTTTTCGACATAGCGCTGGCATGTTTACATACTATACAACAATTAGTGCTAGCACTAGCTTTTTAGGAGACATAACATTTGTTACATACTTGCGAGCTCTATTGTGTTATAAGTATGTGAACATACTGCAAGCAAACCTTGAATTAAAGTCCTCTCTCGAGCAGCGATGACCACAAGCACATTTTTCCCCATTTGGTTCTTATAATACATATGACGCGATCCATTGTTGTTGTGGTTGCCGTGGTAAGGAGTGTATCCGGTCACATGCTAAAGCCCAGTGATTGTAAAAGACAGGATGCGGTGGTATCGGAATACAAGATTTTATTGGAATAGTGTCATACAGGTCAATTGTGAAAGACCAAATTTGTCTTGTAGTCTGATCCACACATTGAGTGTTGTCTGTCTGTCTCTCACTGACAAGATGTTTTTTTTAAATAACTTTATTGGTGGGCAGATATTAATAGTACTACGTCAAAAGAGTAAAAATAAATTAGCTTTTGGGTTCAAACATAGTGTACACGATGACGACACAGAGTGAAATGTCTTTTGGAGAGTTGATCTGAATTTTAAATTAATCAATTTTAATTATTGTATTTATTTATTAATAAAATTTAAACTTTAAAGCTGATCAGCATAAAATACAAATCATTAGACAGTACCGATCAAACCACTCACATGAATGTAAAGTCTATGGAGTACACCACACAGGAGAAGTGCTTGCAGATTTTTTGTACGGTACATGTAGAAAATGCTTCGAGTTAAGACCAATTATATTCTGGTTATTCTAGGTATTATTGAAGTTCCGATCATAATCATGACTTAATGAGGCCAGGTATCATGTGGCCCTCACCAGAGGGATTGTTACCCCTTCAAGATTACAAAGCCTTGCCTCTCGTGTTTGGTTGTCTCCAGATGAAAAATATAGTCGGCGACGCATTGCAACGGGGGATGGGGGTGGGGTGGGGGGGGACGCAGGTGTTGGAGTGTTTTTACTACCTCTGCAGAGAGGAAGGGTAGGAGAGCGAGGGCACATGACCTGGAGGAGGTTCAGAGGTAGGGGCCAGACCTTCACAAGGGTGCCCCGGGGGATTCAGCCAGTGCTTATCTCTTCCTACACTTTTACTTCTTTTTTATCCTCTTCCACAGTACTGCTTTCATTTCCCCTTCCTCTCACTTCAGCGGGACGAGTACTCCTCCATTATTTCCTACCAAATGCCAGCCATTGTCTTATCTGCTGACATGCATTTTTCGAAGTCTGGAAACCCTCCCTTTTCTGTCTTTTTTTTAGCAAATATCTGATGCGATTGTAAATGGCAGAGTTGATGCACTGTTGGATTATTGCGTCTTTAGTCTTTTAATGAGTCCTAATCAATGTGGAGCAGCCACACTAAAGACGGAATATTTTCTTTTGGTTTCAGCGTTACAGCGGTGACTCGGGCGGGCGGCTTTTAATCCACACACATTGTGTGGCGGGCTTGCCCTCACCTTGCCCGGCACTTAAAGAAGCAATCTCTCACAAAGTCCCTCCTATAAAGCCCACGTGAATGTGCAGGGTGCTGATGGAGAATGGGCCCATTCCCAATGTAAATGAAGAGATGCATATCAGTGTTAATCCATTGCTTTGTAGTCACGGCCATACCCAAAGTCTGTCTAATTTCCCTTCGCACTCCCTTTTGCAGCCAGGAGTGTATCGATCGGCAGTAATTGAAGTGTACTTGATAATCCGTGAGGCAATGGGTGGGTGGAGTGGAGGGCGAGGGGGTGTGAGAGGGAGACCCTCAACTCTTACATCGATGTACAGAGAATGGGGCTCAGGGGTTGTGTGTGTGTGTATTTTGAGTTTCCAGCGCAAAGAGGGAGGAGAAGGGGAGTGGAAAGTGGGTGCTCTAATGTATGGGCGGGTAAGGCAACACCCCCCCTCGCGGCTTCTTCTCACCTGATTAAACTCATTGAGGAGCAGACAAGTGGAACAAATAGATATAAAGGTTTTGCCTGGCAGTTTACCGCCGCCGCCATTTCTTCATTGAAACGGCGAGCGAGCGCATCTACATGCTGAGCTGTGTGCTAACATTTAGCCAGGGCCGAGGCCTGGGGGTAGGGGGGCGGGCGGTGGTTTCCACAGCACAACCCAGCTTCGGGTGGTAACATGCAATTTCATTTGTGCTGCATCTAAATACACTTAAATGGGTTACATAAGGCAGCCTGGTGGTTTAGTGGTTGGTCCGTCTGTCTCACGGTTCCAAATTCACCTTCAGCCTTCCTGTGTGGAGTTTGCATATTTTACGCATTCTTGTGTGGTTTTTTCCTCAATACTCTGGCTTATTCCCACATTCGAGAAACATGCACGTTTGAGTCACTCAATTGCGTGAGTGAATTGTCAGCCAACAATTCGCCCCCCCACCTAAAAAGGGTTAATAATTCAGTAGATGCCAGTGTGACAGTCTGAGCGCTCCCCCGTGCTGAAAAGTCCCCTTGGAATTAATGAGCATGTGTGTAGAATTTTTTTTCAAGTTTTGGAATTTTTCTACTTTTTGTACAACCGTGCCAGTCTGAAACTTCCCCATCAATGCTTCTTCCGCGTGTTCATTTTTGCTCCGCGTGCATTTCACTATGGACGTTTCAAAAAGCCGAACACAGCGAATGAAAGGATACAGAAAAAAACGTGAACTTATTGTTTATTTATCACCTGGAAAGCACGTTACAGCATTGAACAAGAATCAACAGGATTGTTCGGGTATGGGTTCGGGTGATATGACGCTTACTTTCACTATCTCAAATGTGCCTTCATGACTGAGCCCGAACAATCCTGTGATTCTTGTTCAATGCTGCAACGTGCTTTACAGTTGATAAATAACAAACAATACATTCGGATTTGTTTCTGTATTCTTTCATTTGCTGTGTTTGGCTTTGTGTGATGTCCATAGCGAAATGCCCGCGGAGCAAAAATGAACACAGACTGACACGGATGTAAAAAAAGAAGAAAAAGTCCAAAAATTCTACACTCATGCGCATTAACCTGAAGAAAACCTTTTAGCACTGGGAGCGCTCAGACCGTCACACCGGCAAAACACCTAGACTTTTACAGATCCAACACTATGCACCAAGTGTGTACATAATAAACTCATGTTACATTAACAACTGTATTAAGTAGTTGTGTTATTAATTACAAAAAACAAGCATATGAGTTTCATAAATTCTGTGAGCTATCATACTAGCACAAAAAGCTAAATAACAAAATTGAAAGTGAAATTACATTTTGGGGAACGAATATCCACGCGAATATTTTACATAAAAGATGTCAAATAATTAAGTTGACCTTTTGCCATCTACACACATTAATGTGTCTTTGGCAGTACGGGCTAACTGTATCAGGAAGTAGACGACTTGGGCAGTTTGTAGATGTGTCGGGAAGGCAGCTGAAATACATTTTCACTTGCACTTTTGTGCATGACGAGCATTCAAGGACCGCAAACAAAACAGGACAACACAACGGCAGACGAAACAACCTGAAGGTGTACGCCACACATATGACACAGACATGAGAGCAGTAACAATGTTTTTTTCGCTCAACGTGGGGGGTGTTTCTCACATTTTAGAAACACACATTCCAGACTCCAAAAATGGGTGAAAAAATGGACGGTAATAAGTTGTCTTTAAAAGTAAACTTTAGTTGATTGCTCACCCACATGCACAGAAAGGAAGAGGAGTGTTCCACTGGAAAAAAGAAAAAGAAATAACCATAACTCCTTGAGCCACCAAGCTGCCCTGCGTGACCCCTTTTTTAAGTGGCCAACGGGTAATTGCTGAGGCGTCCCCCCCCCCCCCCCCCCCATCAGCCTTAAAAGTCGGCGTGCGCGCCTTACGTGTCATCTCTATTTATTATATTCCACACGCCGCCCGGGCCCCCGGTAATCAATTTCACAAGGATACAAGGCTGATATCGGACCGCTGTGCACATTATGAGGCCAGCCCTCCCCTTATCAAGTGCAGAATTGCTGGCTAGAGGTCACCGGCAGATAAACAGGGTTGTAACACAATTCCCCCCCCCCAACCAACACACAGACACCCTCACTCACCTGATCCCCCCCCCGCACCCCCCGCTAGTGAACACAAAGGTTAGAAGGTGACAGGGTAAGAGGAGGGGGACTACGTGGAACAAAACACCCAGCGAGGGATAGCTTGTTACGGCCGACCTTCAGAATTTCATCACCGCCGCCTCTCGATGATTTGGAAGCGCCCGTCTGGTCTCGCTCTTGAGTCAGCGATTGTGTGCACACGTGCAGTGTCGAGAGAGGGGTTGGGGTTGGGGGGGGGGGGGGGGGGCTGCCGACACCCTGGCGTTGATTATCTCCAAGCTCTCTTTACAGACCTTTATAGACCAACCACAACTGCATCAATCATTTTCTCGGCCGGCGTCTTAGTCTGCGGGCTGCCCCGCGTCCCACCTCGCCACAGCGGGGCTAATATTATCGCATTGGGCTCTGTTTCTGAAGCCGCTGCATCCAAAACAAAACTGTTTGTTCGTTATCCAGTCCAAGCACAGTGTTTAAGAGCGTAAGAGTCATGGAATATATTACGAAATTTTTCAAACTAGATTTTGTTTGTGTTATATTGTAAGATTCCCCCGCCCCATAATTCCAACTTTTTTTTTCTCGTTACTGCAACAGATGTCATAATAGTCCACTTCTTTTCCTTCATAGATGATTTAAATCCTGTCAAAGTTTTTTCACATCAACAAATTATGACTTTATTCTCATAAATTGTTCTTGTACAATTGTCTTTATTAGTATGATCTTTTCTTTTAATATTTTGACTTTTTCCTTACAAACCTAAATGTTTCTTGTGTTATTTCACAATTTACTTTTCTCACCTATTATTGTTTTGCTTACAATTTTATTCTCAATGTCTTTCTCTTTTTCTTGAATTTATATTAATCTTCTGAATAATGCAACTTTTTCCCCTTACTGAATTCCATTTTTTCCCCTCACTTAATTTTTTTCCCCAAGTACTGTGACATTACTTAGAATATTCCACTTCATTTTCCTCATATAATTACCACATCATTTCTTGTTATAGCTGAGTACTTTAATTTTTTTTTTTTTTCTCGCTCATGTCGCGGTCGTATCCCAGATTCTTTTTTGGAATATTCGCACTATTTCTTTTGGGCGTGTCCATAATTTCCCCCCCCCAGTTAAGCAGCCACGATGTATGAGCGACTCAAGCGAGTGTGTTTTAAACATGTTTGCGGCATGTCTGCATGTTTATTGAGCTCATTTGCGGTCAGCGGACAAGGAAGAAATGTCATGCGCTTGCATCAGCCTTAGTAAACATTAATCACAAGTCCATCTTTGTTTACTCTTTCCTGCTCCCCCGCGCCGGCAGCTGTGCATATTTGCCGAGAGAATTGGCTCGCCGTGTCACTATATTTTGGCCAGATTCCCATATTGCGGACCGCGTGGCATATTAGTATTAGTATTTGAGGAACGGCGGTCGCTATTAATGGCTAAAATGGGTCAGTGGCGTGGACTTTTTGGTGAGGAAATGATCCAGGATTCCTTGTGGCCAAATGTAGCTATCGGTCACCTGCCTTTTGTTGTAGACATGGGGTCTGGTGCGCCCTCCCCGCCCCCCGCTCGCACAGCTGACCTTGTGCAGCCTTTCCAGGCCAAAGGCTTGATGAGTGTTTTTTTTTTAAAGCGCTCCCACCCTCCCCCACCTCCACAACATCCCTCGGCATGTGCGCCGCACATCCGCTCTGTCGTTAAAGCCTCCGACCGTGGCTTTAGGATCGGGCCATATGGTGCAGCTAGCCGAGTGTTGCGAGCAAGGCTTTGTCGCCGTCATAATCTGATGAATCTTTCTGGAGAGAAAAAAACAAAAAAAGGTTTTCTATGATGACATCACGACCAATCGTCTGTGCCGCAATCTGCCCCCCGGTGCGTGTCCAAGAACTTACATTTCAGTACTTGTTGACACGTACCGATCCTTGATAATGCCATCAAGTCTTGCACCTGTGATGAAATGTTTTATTTTACAATATACATTTTCTTTTATTAAATATTGTTTGAAAACAAAAACACTTGAATAATGATCACACTTTTTCGTAAGAGTTACAACTTGTCATTTCTGGTTCAGTTGCATTTGTTTTCTGACAATCTTGCTACACATTTTACTGAAATATAACGTGGTATTTTTTAAGTTTGATATATTTCATGTCCGGTGCTTTGTTACAGCTGTGTTTGTTTTTTTAAAGGGCTATAAATAAAGTTGAGTTGTCTCAAAAGAAAAACACTTGGCGACACTATGTAAAAACAGTACATACAGTAAATGGTTCCTACTCAAAAAGTATATGTCAGGCTGGTACTGAGTACTTGACACATATAGTATTGACACTGAAAATAATCCTTTTATCGGCGCATCTCTCATGTGTATTGTACGTACAGCATTTTGGGTTTGGCCACAAATTAGAAGCAATAAATATATATAATATTCTGTACATTAGTGTTATTATGAGAACACTTTTTTGGGAGGGAGGATAAAAAGGAATCAGAATTTAAAAGTGTTGATGTCAAATTAATATAACTTCATTCTCGTAATATCTTTACCTTTTTTCTAGTATGTGGCTCGCAATATAAAAACATTCTCATAACTTTATTGTTCTAAATTCAGAAATATACATGAAACTCCAACTTTGTCATTTTCAACTTTTATTACCTTTATTATTCCACTTTTTGTACTTTTCATTCTCCTATTGACAATTGTAGTCACGTGAAATGATTCATTTTTGACTAGTAAAATGTTATTCTTCTTTTGAATTCCCATTTTCATGTTTAATTGAGCATAAGTCCCAACTTCCTTCCAGTGACATCATCACTCATATTACATCTCTATCGTAAAATTGCACTTTTTAATATGACTTCGATGCTTTTACATGACTGGAAATTGTCTCTTTACATGAGTCATAAAAGTAGTATGTAATCGCCGACCACAAACCTCCATGAGCTAGAAAATTTGAATCATGAAATCATTTTTCTGCAAACTGGGGTCCCCGATGCTCCGAATACACGAGCTCGAGCTTTGGGCTCTTTTATCCTGACTATTTTTAATGCCACTGGCAATTAGTGCTAGTTAGCTTTAATCAGCTCGATGCTTATAAGGCGGTCCTTGGAAAATATTCTAACCTGTAAAGGGTGCCTGACCCCAAAAGTTTGCTTTTAAGTAACATGAAGCGGCATAGCGGGCCAGCAGCACCTCGCCACCACATGAAAGGTTGCCATTGGAGTCGTCGCAGGCATGTTCAATTGCAGCATGAACAATAGTTGCCAGTTACGCAGTTAAGACATGACCAGTTGTCTGGCAACACGCTTAGTATGCAGCTAGCGAAGCGTATCCCACACCCACCCACACACACACACACACAAAGATGGAGGAGATTTTTTTCCGAGAGGTTCTCTTCGTTCCAAAAGAAGCCGTCAATTCCATGACCTGAGGGGTGAATAGACGCAGCTGATGTTCTGGAGAGCTTATCACTGGTCAGATTCGTGTCTGAAGGGCCCGAGAGAAATCGACTGGAATGGTACTCAAAGCGGTGTACACAACTTATTTTCAAAATGTGAGAAAATCCCATGACAAAGGAAAAAAAATGCTTTGTGTGCTTACTGTTCTTATAGTCCGTAGTGTACTGGAAGTGACCCATAGGGGACACCACACGCAACTGTGTGTGTCAAAGTACCAGGACTAACCTGTGAGAGGCAGCACAGAGCATCCAGACTGCCAGAAACTACATAGAAGAAGAAACTATAAAAAGATAGGCTCGCGGTGAGGGACGTTTAGTACATTGCATCTGGAAAGTACTCACGACACTTCACTTTTTTCCTCATGTTACATCCTTGTTCCGAAATGGATTCAAATGATTTTGAATTTCAGCAGAACGGCCTCAGTGTAATGGTGGTGATGTCATGAAAATATAATCCCTGCTTTTACTGTCATTATGGGAGCTCGTTTTTCTCATCTGTGTGTGGGCAGTTTAAGAACAAGTATCCCCTTGCTCCGCCAGCAGTGGCTCAATTTGCATGAGGAAAAAGTACCACCTCAAAACAGATTAATTTCCACCAGACTCTTGCTGCTGTAATTGTTTTTTTTTTTGACCAGGGAACTCTTGATTTGTGCAAAAAAGAAAACATAATGGGACACATTTCCAATGAAGACAGAACAGCCTCTGATTGACCATACGGCCAGACAAATGGAACCATTGTGATGTTGTGACACTCTTTGACGGTTTCACTGTGAGATCTCTTCATCACTGCTGTGCCGCATTGTAATCCGTCACACTCTAGTAGCCATAAGACCGCATAGGACCATGTGGACCGTCGATATCAGATCATTACATCAGATGCACCCTCAAGCCTGCTAAGGCAATATTTGGACTTTTTTTGAATAATCTTCTTTCTACTCAGGTTGGTCCCACTATGCCACAGGTGTCAAACCCAAGGCCTGGGGGCCAGATCTGGCCCGCTGCATGATTTTATGTGGCCCGCGAAGGCATATCATGTGTATCAACTCCCATGATTTTTGTTAAAATCTGTACCAAATTTTCAAATTGTCCTAACATAAATGATAACGTTGAGATATCGCAGGCATTTGTGTGTTACCAAACATCATCAAGAGTTGAAAACCCAGGTACCCTTGATTTCTGATTCCTAAATAAATTTCATGTGTAAATATGATGAGGTGAAAGATTTTCATGGTTTCAAGTCATAACGGCCCTCAGAGGGAATTTGCAACAACAATGTGAACCGCAAGAAAAATTAGTTTGACACCCCTGCACTATGCCTTTACAATCTCAAGATGGGCGGTAATGCCTTTATTTTTTTTATCTGTAAGTTTCTGTATTAGTTTTCACGAGTGACTGCTTGTAAGACGCTAATTTTTGAATTTGAACTTTCAGAACACAAAAGTCATATTTCAAGGTAGGAAGTGAGCTGGTCAAGCCATGCCAATGCAATACATACAGAATATGTATATAGTTGTATTTATCGTTGATAGCTATCACATAACTAGATTTAAAATTTCAAATGTATACCTGTTTCTAAAAAAAAAAAAACTGTGCAGAGTCTCTGTCACTGAACTTCAGAAATGTAATAAATGAATGGGGCGATCATTGATTGATCATTGATTCCAACCTGTTTCCTCGCTCTGTCCTATTACGATGTCGCTGTACAGCATCTGGCGCAATCCACTTCCTCCTTGACAACTACGCTGAATTTTTTGTGGTTCACCAAAAAAAATAAAGCATAGTTTGTGAAGTTTCAAAATGTTGTTTCCCACCAATTATCGGCATGTGTAGGTCCCTAACTGTAATTTATTCCCGATTATTTTTTTTCACTCACCTCAGATGTTTTGTACGCGTTTTAAGGACATTTTAATTAACGGGTACATTTTGTAAAAATGCTGTTTTCGTATCCTGTTTAGCTACGCATTGTTGACGAAACACATAGATAAAAGTTGGGATGAAAGGGACATTCTGGGTTGTCGTTGAAACAATATATTTGAGAAACTTCTGTCTTCGGGCAGAGTGCGGCAGATTAAGTTCACTAATCGCCATTTCTCAGCCAGACACCCATCTGCATTGCATAATAATAAAATTTGATCTAACCTCAGAATTTAATAATCTTGCCACTGCGTCGCATTGCATTTATTTATTCATCTATTTTTTAAATGGGACAACTACTGCTTTACGGCGCATAATACAATAGTGTTTGGGTTTTTTGTTTTTCCAAGGGATTAAAAACAAGGAAGCCGCAGCTGTACATAGCAAATAACTGCTGGTTCGAGTATGCCGGCGCATAACCGCGTACGATGGTGAACTTGCCCTCTACAGCGCCACTATCAGCGGCGAGAAAAAGCAAAGAGGTAAGAGGACTGACACAAGGTAGCGTTTGCAATTGGGAGGTTTTGGTTTCAAGCTCGCCAGTCATCAATCATGCCGGCCCTATTCTGCTCTTGACAGCTCACTACAAGGCTTGACATTTAACACTGGCGAGCCTGTGCCGCTGCCGCCGCACACCGCAGACAAAATTGAATAGAACGACACTTTTCCCCTCTCCGGTAAGTGGGCGACGCTGAGGCAAAGCAGATACAAATTAATAATTCCCATCTGCAATATACTTCACAGCGTGGAGAGAAATGACTGCCGTCCACCCCCTTTTGGCCTCACACTGACACGCACAAAAGAGCTAAATGAGAAAGTCAAGAGGCCTCTGGGCCTATTAGACTAAATGCTAGTGTGTGTGTGTGGGTTTTTTTCTTTCTTTTTATGCTGGGATGGACTCTGTGAACTTTGTTTTAGGCCCGACTTGGACACTTATTACACAGCTCATAAAACTATTACGCTTTAGGCCATGTTTTTGTATCTGAATATTTCGATGTCCAGGTATACATAATGGGCTCAAAAGATAACCGTACTGTTGCACTTGAGATTGTGGCACATTCATGCGTTCAACATGCGTTTGAAGTCGTATAAAACTGTGCGAGTTACAATCTCAGCCCTGTGTGTGTCGGAGAAATGTTTCCAAACATTTATTCACCAAAGGCACACACTTATATATAGCAGAAATCACACCAAACACAGCCAAACAAAAGGTATTGAACTAATGAGGATCTTATCTTAATTAAAACAAAATCATCTACTCAGGGGCGGGACAGTGAGCAACTTGTTAGAGGGTCTGCCTCATAGTTCTGAGGACAAGGGTTCAAATCCCAGCCCCGTCTGTGTGTTCTCCTTGTGCCTGCGTGGGTTTTCTCCAGGCACTCTGGTTTCCTCCCACATCCCCCCAAAAAAGGGCTAAATTGCCCCCAAGTGTGATTGTGAGAGTAGATAGTTGTTTATTTGTGTACTGCGGTTGACTGGCAACCAGTTCAGGGTGGACCCTGCCTCCTGCCTATCCTACCTTGGATAGGCTCCGGCACCCCCGCAACCCTTGTGAGGATTGGCGGCTCAGATAATGCATGATCTATACAGTGTGAAATCTCGGCCTGCTACAAAGATGATGTACTCGCAGGAGGCCATGCCTTTTTCCGTGATATCAATGGCAGCAGGTTGATACACAGGTTTATGGTACTTTTGGACATTTAAAGGAAGTGCATTGAATTTGATGGATGACCAAAGGTATATAGTTGAAAATAATTTAAAAAACATTTCATATGAATTCAGTAAAAAAAGGTTTAAATCTGCACATCCTGTAAGTTTATCTTTTTACTCAAGAAAGAGCATCCTCAAGTAACTACGAAAGAAAACTGATAAATTACACTTGTCAATTAGTGTAACGTTGTCTGTGCATGTGGCGCATGCAGTGGGCAACTTTGCAAAACATTTGTGCGTGTGCCAACTGTCAGGCCACTATTGAATATTATTTGAAACATATATTCTACTATTGAATTTAATATAAATATGCAGCACTGCTTACCTTTTAGACTTCAGCATGATACTGCCCTGTGCTTGAAAATGCCAAATCCTCACCAAGCTTAGCTGACAAATCATGGACTGAGAAACTAGAATTGAGAAAACTGAACTCGTGCACTGATTTAAGTTTTCCACAATTCTGATTTGAGATGCGCCTTTATGTAGCATTAAAAAGAAAATGATCCGTAATATGTACCCATAAAGACGCACTTCCCCGTTCGAAGGAAGACGCTCCGGTGGCTGTCGTCACGGCAGACGTCGTCTCACTCGCTCGACAGCAAATCACAGCAGCGTCTGACCCGCAGTCGCAGACCGAGCCCGCTCCCGCCTGCATTAATAAGCCAGATAAACATAAAGCTAAATACCAGGCCATGATCTGTTAACTTTTATGAGCGTCGGAGTGATTGGCTTATTTATTTATTTTTGGTTGGGGTTTTTTTTTCTCATTCGCTTCACTACGCCGGAGGGATCGCGGTAGCCGGGAAGGATATGAGAGCGTGGGACTCCCCGTGGAAAGGCTGCACTCCTCTTTTAATTCGCCTGCATATATAATTGTCAGGGTTCCCACTTAGCATTAGCGCAAACCTCCACGGGCATGTCACACGCAATAATGTGTGATATGTACTTAAAGGGGCCTTGGCAAGGGGGCAGCGCTGGGACTGTTCATGCACTGCGTACATAAATATAGAGCATGTGTAGCTTTAATTAAAGCCTGTCCTTTTAAAAGCGATTCTAAAAGACAAATGATGCATTAACTGTCGCAATAGAAGGTCATCTAAATAATGTGCAGCCCGTTTTATGTTCACTCGCTGGACACCTGCACACTCTATGACATTTAATACATTCAATTTCTGCTTTTACGAAGGTGATAATGCTCAGTTGTGATAGATATTAATTCTACAATATGTTTGTCAGGATTGTGGTTTGCAGCTGTGGTATAAAACAGCAGGGCGCCATATCGAGAGCTCATCCAACCAAATTATTAGAAACAGCTCTCAGTGTGAAGGAGTACAATTCAATGCCACGACGACGACAATTTATTTGTTTTTTCATATTTTTAATGAAGTGTAGTTTGATGGTTTGTAGCGAGACTACGATGAGAGGGATTGCACAAAAATTGCATACATGGTAGAGAGTAGGATTAAACTATAGTGAGCCATGCGAATTAAATGGAACACCTACAGTGGATAGTTCGTAGTAGGATTATGCTAAAATTATAGTGAGTAGGGTTACACAATTACTATGAGCTGTACTGCAGGGAGTTAGTAACAGGATCACACTTGGTTAGTTGCATCGATCCATTATCTACCAATTCTCTGGGTCGAGTCGCAGGGGAAGTAGCTTTAGCAGGGATACCCAGACTTCCCTTTCCCCGGCCACTTCTTCCAGGTCTTCTGGAGGGATCCCGAGGCGTTCCCAGGCCAGCCAACAGACATATTCTCTCCAGCGTGTCCTGGGACGTCCCCGGGGTCTCTTTCCAGTGGGACATGCCCGGAATACTTCACCAGGGAGGTGTCCGGGAGGCATTTGAATCAGATGTCCCAGCCACCTCATCTGGCTCCTTTCAATGCGGAGGAGCAGCGGCTCGACATTGAGCCCTTCCCGGATAACCGAGCTTCTCACCCTATCTCTAAGTGAGAGCCGGGACACCCTCCGGAGGAAACTCATTTCGGCCGTTTTGTATCCAGGATCTTGTTCTTTCGGTCACGACCCACAGCTCGTCCCCATAGGTGAGGGTAGGAACGTAGATTGACTGGTAAATTGAGGGTTTCACCTTTCTACTTAGCTCCCTCTTTACCACAACGGACTGATACAAAGTCCGCATCACTGCAGATGCTGCACCGATTCGTCTGTCGATCTCCCGCTCCATTCTTCCCTCACTTCGTGAACAAGACCCCAAGCTACTTGAACTCCTCCACTTGGGGCAGGATCTCATCCCCGACCCGGAGAGGGCACGCCACACTTTTCCGACTGAGGACTCTTATTTGGAGATGCTGATTCTCATCCCAGCTGGTTAGTATCATGATTGCACCTATTAGTTATAGTTAATGTAGGAGGATTACAGTAGAATTTAGCAAGTCCACACTCAAACTTAAGTTACTTAATTAATGTTGGGATTTTTGTTCGCTTGTAGGGTTACACAAAAATGACTGAACATATAGGGAGTTTAGGGAAACACTAAAAACAACTACAGAGGGTTAGTCAGTTGATACGTTTCCGAAAAAGCCACATGAATGATGACCATGAAAGAAAAACAAGAACCGGTTCAATCTTGAGCGCATTTCTGTCTTAAGGGATGGGTTTTTGAGGGTGTGGCCAAGTGGGACAGTGACCTATCAGATCCAGCAGATGGAAAAAACCTTTAAGTGACAGTAAATCCCGTTTTTGCGCAGATCCATCTAGGATTGGTGGAGGTCTTCTCTCTAATGAGGTTGATTCTAGTTTTAGCAGAATTTTCACTAGCTTGTGCAGGTGCAACTCGATGTTTCACTCTGAAAAGCCTCATTATGCCACCTGAATTCTTGTTGGAATCGAGTAATAATTTCCTTCTTGTTGTGGCGACTGTGATTTTCCTCGCTTCCAGTTATTGCTCAGTGATTTGTTTACCCAATAGCAAAGATCCATATTTCACCGTATGACATTTAAAAGGGTGGAACTGAAGGTCGCCAAGAGGTAGGGGATGCGGGCAGACGTCTGCAACTGTTTGTTTACCATAGCGCTCGTTGGTGTCAGACTTCCTGACATTCTTGTACCTTATCTGCGCTATTCCTAACGTCTACGAACCGGTGCCAGTGAACACGCGCGTGTGTGCACGCGCCTGGGCTTCGCACCGGGCCGTCGTCCAAAAGAGTCGGTGCTTGCGCTTTTGCGGAGTCGGGGTCACGGGAGATTAACCCATGTGATCTGGCAGCGCTGGAAGAAATGTGACTGAGTGCGGACCAGAGGGCAGCGCAGGCCGGAACAGGTTCAGCCCTTGCTTGCTTATCTCAGGAGGTGCCCTCCCCCCAGCCCCCTTGCTGTCGACAAAACTCCCTTGGTCAAAGAGTGCTGAGAGTGGTGTAAAAAAGCTGTTTACAATTCAAGAAGGTCAAGGACTTAAGGACAGATAACTATTAACAGAATAATGCCACAGACATTCAAAGGACACCGCGACAACGACAACACAAATCATTTTAGGAGATTAACTCGCTTTAGCAATTTACCATACTAACGCAATTATGCTGCCTGACAACATTTAATTTGGATTGTGAGCGCACGCTCATTCCAAGAAAAAAAAATGCTCAGTTCAGCAGTCTATCTTTTTTTTTTATATCAGGAATCCAAACTCAAAACATTTAAAAGGAAACTAAACCTAACATGTCAACACTTTATTTTGTAAATGTTCACCTCTTCTTTTCCAGTTGCTGTTTACAAAAATCTACTTGGAATTTCTATGAAAATACATTTAAAACATCACTTCTATTCATTTATGGCAGCAGCCACTTTTAGGACTTCACTCTTGGGAGAATACAAATTCATTAAGATTTTGATCTATGTAACTCCTGCCCACATTATTTCCTCTGAAAATAATACAGTTAGGAAATATTCAGCCACATCTAGCTGTATACTAAATAAGATTTCATTACACACTACACGAGATTCATATTAAACCTTGATGCTACCATCTCTTTACCAATGCTTTTTACCAAACTTCTGAGTTAAGTAAATATGACCAACTACTGTATATATTGAAATCAGACTTGATCCTGTGGTCTGGTATTTCACTTTCGTATTTTTGATATTTAATTATGAAAAATCCATCTTTTTTTTTCTGTGTGTGTGTTTCATTGAAAAATAAATGAGAAAAATAATCATTGACTTTAGTTTAGTGATTCTTTCATCCATCCACTTTCCGTACCACTTATCCTCAATAGAGACACGGGCACACTGGAGCCTATGCCAGCTACTTTCAGGCAAGAGGCGGGATACACCCTGAACTTGTCGCCAGCCAATCGGAGGGCACATAAAAACAAACCAGTCGCACCTAGGGGAAATTTAGAGTCTTCTTTCAACTTGTCACACATGTTTCTGAGAACATGCAAATTCCACACAGGCGGGGCCGGATTTGAGGACCCGGGTCCTCAGAACTGTGAGCCAGATGGCTCGACCAGTCGTCCACTGTTCCGCCTTTACCCGTTCTTGCTCATCATTATTTAAAAATACACTCGCATGTGAGCCAGCTGGCAGAGGTGATAATCTTTAGCCTTTGAAGTATTTTTTTCCTTTTTTTTCTGTTTTGATGGATCGATTACACATGCCTCAGTAAATAGGTGACAAAAACACAGTGGAGTACTTTGCCCTATAGATCGCCAGGGCAGCTGCGAGGCTGTCAGTCACGCCGGTGAATAGTGTCACACTTCTTTGAGGTCCCTGCCTTCTTGAGGGACCCGCGAGCCGGCTATCTTGGATCGGCCTGTATCCGTGCAGAGTGGCGTCAGTGACAGGTGGCTCGCTGCTTTAATGTAGCTTGCCAGTTCTTAGAAAGACTGAACGCACAAGATTTCCTCTTAAAATTCACAGCACAGGAGACATTAGGCATTCCCTTCCCCCGCAATTTAAAAGGGTTGCCATGTGCCTTGAGAAAATGTGTGTGAAATACCCCGAGAGTCAAGAATTACTGTAAACTTATCACCCTCTCTCAACAGCCTCGGTCATGGCAGTTCGTTTTTAGGGTTGGCTGTTCCATCTCAGGCAAATTAACCCTCTCTGGACCAAATAAAATTTTGCAGAGAGGAAAATCTGATACTTTCAGAAAATGATACTCTGGACTTCAAATTTTCAATTTTATTAAACCTGTTGTAAATTTGCAACCCCTGCCTGGAAATTGTTAAGCATGCACATATGCTTCAACCTGATGTCTTACATAACAATTACTGATAAAATGCACATCAGTTTTTGCTCCTTTCTGTATGTTGGCACTACAGGTAAAACGATAAGATAATTTCACATCACAAGTGGCTATCTCCGTGCCAGTTATCAGTTGCTAACTCCGAAAACGGCTTAAGCTAGCACTGATTTGTGCTTCCGACAACATTGGATCTCGTCTTGGCTTTCCACTTTGATGACATTTTGGTCCTTCATTTCCTGCACAGACTATTACGGTATATATCGTTATAGTACAGGTAATTATACGTGTAATGTGTAGTTCTGGAATTGTTCTTTTTTTTTGTTTGTTTTTCCTCTGCTCTTATTTGTCTCTGCTTGTCCCCTTACAAAATTTGTTCTTTTCAGCTGCATTCCTGATAAATATCAAAATACACATATAATATTAAATGTATTAAACAACGGAGCAATGTTCGGGATTATGTTACAAAAGAATGAACTGATTTCATATTCAGAAATGGCCAGTAAAAAGACAAAAATGGGCAGAATTAGAGCGCTTCAAGAGGAGGATGCTACTCGTGTTGCTCAGGTTGAAGCAGGTGGAGATGGGCCTGGCTCACGTTGGAGGCCAAAACATAAAAGTCGAGAAATTAGACAAATTTCCGTTGAATCTTAAATTTGCCAGTCAACATGAACTTGAGGGGCGTAAATAAGTTTTTCTCTGTGATTTGTCGATTTTTTTTTTTTTTTTTTTTTTTTAAATCCCCCAGATTGCTTAATTTATGTTAGCCTGCGGGATCCTCCAGAAGCTCCGCCACCCCCCACCAAACACACACACACTTTTTGTATCACCTTTTTCATGCCTTTGGTGTTTCCATCTCTGGTATCAAATCAATCAATACTACCTTTCCATTCTCTGTATTTTAATTTCACCCGATATCAGTAATCTCCCAGACATCTTCGTTGTGAGAGCGCAAGCAATATTTTGATCTACCGTGTCTTGGAGTCTACACGACTGATCAGACTCTTGATTCTTGGCAATGTTTCCGCAAGTGAGATGCGGCCGTAAGGTGGCAGCGAGGTCTACCTGATGTTTTTCCACCTTGTATCCAGTGGCTGGTGACTCCCTGCAGCTATGCTTAACCCAAACTTGTCTAAACATACAATCATCACAACATTGTTCCAGGGGTTAGCACCTGTTTCCCTAAACTGTATACGCTTCTTCAACCCGATCGGCCCCTACCCAGCCCCCCACCAATGCTCATATACACAAACACATGGCCACTTTCATTCCCGCACACCTGATGTGCAGCTATGACCCTGAAGGGCAATTATTGCCTCAGGTCAAATATCATTATGACCTGATCAATTTTATGCTTGTATCCATTTTTATTTTTAACTTTTTTTAATCTCCTTAATCAGTGTCACATATCCAAAATTACATCTTCACATGAAACAACACACATCTCCAAGCGCCCAGATTGCAAGTAAAAACAAAAACCTCCACATTAGCTGGCAGTGAGAATATAATCCTAAACAATGATTAAAAAAATGTACAAATATTGAACGTTCCATAGCATTTTCTTGGCCCGGTTCTGAATGTTTCACCTCCTCTGATTTACCATAAATGAGTTAACACCCACATTAATCCACCACAACTATTGGCAACTTGTTTGCTTATTTAATGGTGGACACACCTTTATATTAATGTAGGATACTGTATTTGTATACCATATTGCATTATCAGTTATAGCTGTGATCTAGATTTACATCAGGTGTATCTCTGTTTATTTTTGTTGTTTGGTGAGACACAAGTGTGTATACCCTCCAACTGGTGTATTAGGAACGTCCAACCTGGCGTTATAGATATCAGATATGTTGATATCTGATAGTCATACATATCGAGAGACCAGTTTTTAGTATAAATATATCCCATTCCATACATTTTTTTCTTATTTTTTTCTACTTTTCTCAAGCGTGGCACTTGAACAATGCAGTATAAAACCAGACTTGTTCTCTTTTCAATACTGTTACTGTATTTATTCAATTATTGTACGAATTAGTACGGATTGTAGTGGAAGGAGTTTGATGGACCGCCAATTTGTTCAGATTTGATTCAAGAACTACTTTTCCAACTCTACTGCCTCTAACAGAAGTAAAAATAATGAATTTTATGGTCAAACTTTGTCCATGGTTGCCATTGTTCCTTGTTAAGGCCAATGACCAAATTGTGCTGAGGAAATGCCACACTGTGTCATCTTACCCAAGTCTAGGCATAGTGACACCTCTGATTTGGAGGAGAACTGCAGTACATTTTCAAAACTGCGTGCTTAGGTTGTTCTCGAGTATCAAAGCAAAGTACACGCAGGCTAGCCGCAGTGGTGTCCTCGTGGTCGCCACACACGGGAGAATAAAGAAGCATTAATTCTGCCTTTAACAATAAATGACTTTGATTATTTGCTTTCCAAAACAAATCCAGTAGTCAATGGATGCTGGTGTGGCAACCCATGAAAATATCAAATACTCTACTCTTTATTTAGAGCCCTTTAGCTACATTATGGAGGATTTTAGGATGTGACAAAAGGTCTGGGAAACAGATGAGTTCTTCAGCAAGTATCGCCTGTTATGTTCCCACAGGGGAAAAAAAAATTAAAATCCTGATTGATACATTAGGGAATTTTGAAATGCAAATGACCGGAGTTTCACTGTCGTCATTTTGTTTGAATTAGGAATTGTATGATATCAATGATGTTCTACTTTAGCAAAATATTTTAGTCATTTTTCTTGAATGATGCATTCAGTGGTTTGACTCGGCGATTTGTACTATAAAAGCAGCCTTATATGATACTTTCCAACTGTTGGGTGAGGAAAGGAGCCTAAATCAGTTGTTTGGTAACTTCACTTTATTCAAGATAGCTCGGATTTTTCGTGACACCTTTTGGCTAACAGCTAACAATATTAGCTTGATGCTTTTTGTGTTTCACACGGCGTTTAGTCACAATCCCGCATGAATCCATATTAAATGTGACTGCATCCATCAGCACCTCCCTGGCAGCAGCCCAGTTGTCTGGCTGTGGCTGTTTAATCTATTAAAGTGCACCCGTGCCTTCCTCTGTGACATTGAGAATGTGAGAGCGGCTTTGAGCTGACATCATGCTTAAAGATCAGCCTTCCGCAGACGTGAGCAGTCTGGTGGCTCCTCGTCTTATTGATGCCCTGACTTTAATGTCATTGAACATGCCATTCAATCCCTTAATCCCTTTTTCTAATGAAAATAATGTTGTTGTTCATTTACGTTCCAGTTGGCCTGCAGCTTCAACTGTTCGGCTAATATTTTTATTTTTGCACTGTTTTTGAAACTGACTCAACATGAATAATTTCTTTCCCCAAATGTACAGTGGAACCCTCACACAAATGTTCTCATAGGACATTATGTAATGTGAACTATTTGAAACTGTTGCCGCCGTAAATATAGGCAATGTTTCAAGTAGCACCGGAACATTAGTGCCATGCATGAAAGTGTTTAAAAAACACTTGTCAGATGAAAAAAAAAAAAAAAGATTCAGAACTACTTACCCTTTGAAGTTGTCGGGCAGCCAGGCGCCCTTCCTGGTCCAGGAGCCCCCGGTCAACACAGTTTTGTAGTGTCATCACAAACAAGAACAAAGTAAAAGCCAGAATTTTTCTTTTTTTTTTTTTTACACTGATTAAGTTAAGATAAAGTCTCATGAGATTTGCTGATATAGATGAGTTTTCAACCACCAAAGTTTTGTATATTTTACCCACAGACTGTTGGTTGAACTCCAAATTTGATCAATTTTGAGGCATTTTCGTCCTATATATGTATAGCCATCCATCTATTTTTCTGAGACACTTATACTCACAAGGGTCGTGGTAGTGCTGGAGCCATTCCATGCTTTCATCAGGGCAGGAAGCACGGTAAACCCTCAATTGGTCACCAGCCAATCGCAGGGCCCACGTTGACAGACAACAGTCGCACTCACAATCACACCTGGGGCCAATTTCGAGTGTCCAGTTAATGTTGCATTTTTTTGGGATGTGGGAGGAAACTGCAGTGCCCACCCGGAGAAAACCCACGCAGGCACAAGGAGAACATACAAACTCCACACAGGCAAACCCTGGACCTTTAGAGCTGTGAGGCCATCTTTCACTCTCTCTTGCTCTCTGTCTAGATTGATTGATTGATTGATTGATTGATTGATTTCATTTCCAAGCAGCCACACTTTTGTCAATTTTCGCCGGTGATTGATATTGTCCGACAGAACAATGACCAGTAAAAGCTTTCTACATCTCAGAAGGCCCGTTTAACTAACCCATTTGCTTTTGTTTTTGTTGTTGTTGTTGTTTTTGTGTTTCGCTAATGTGCTGTGAGATATTTTTCTACTGTAGAAAATTTTTTTCTTATGTGCTCAGTTGAGGTAGGAAAGCACAGATGGAGGAATTTGGATCATCATTTTGTTGATTTGCAAAGACAAAGGGAAGGCGAGGCCTGCTTACTAAATGAATGTTGCATTTATGGGAAATTCTGGTTCACGGTAATAATTGTGCTTTAGGAGCCGACTGTGGTTAAAAGGGAAACTTCCATTCCCATGAGTAACACTTCAAATTTAGACTTTTTTTTTTATGAGCATCTGCGGGGCTTAAAAAAAAAATAAAGGGGACAACTGTCAGTGACGTGATTAGCCTATGCAATTGGTATAACAAGGAAAGAAAGAGAAAGTGGCAGTCGCTGGTACTTTAAAGTGTCACTGTCTTTGTGCCACTGACTAGTTTATGATGCTGATGTCAAGCATTGCACTCAATGAGGCCTTTGTCCTGGGGGCTGAGACCAGGGCAGTGGGAAAACTGCCCACTCTCAGTCGGCAGGCCCATCCATCTTTCCGTGAGGCCTCGGCGTTCCCGTTTGCACCAAAAAAAAAAAAAAAAACTGTATTAAAGATCTCTTGGGTTAATGCGCTGGAAAATTGGCTTGCATTTTTATTGGTGGAGGCTAGCAAGATGAAGGGAAAAACAAGTCATGGAGGGTAGAGAAGAAGAATATCTGGAGGAGGTAGGATGGGGGCACCCAGGTGGACGACTGTAAAATGGAGCCTCTTCTCTTTATACTTGGACATTTGGAGAAAACAGAATTTTTCATTTATTATTATGAATGACATGCCGTCACCTTTTGCATTGATATTTTTTTACATTACTTTTTCAGCATGTTATGGGGTTTTTTTTCAGGATAAAAAGTTACATGCATTTTTCTTTGACAAGAATTATTTGGGTATATTTTTTAAGAATTTTTTTTTTGCCAAAGGAGTCATAATCTTTCAAGATTATGTTGTATTATAGTTGTATTCTTAAAAAAAAACATGTATTTTTATGGGAATAAATCCATATTTTCCTTTCAAGATTACAAAATTAAATGTTATGGGACTTAAGTAATATTTTTTTTTTAAGAAAAGTAAAGTTGTACAGTTTAGACGTAGTTCTGGCTTGGTGTAACACTGACAATTAACTACCATAGCCAGCCCTTCTACTTTCCTCAAAATCATTGCTTATGTTCCTGCTTTAAAAAAAAAAAAAAAAAAAAAAACTGCAAGGGAAAACGGTCGCAAACACACAATCAAAACAATCTAGCGAAGGTCTTGGACATTTTTTCTCACTGAACAGTACTTGTAGAATCATGTAAAGTGATACCAGAAGTGATCTTGGATGTCATCACAATCAGACAGGAAGTCACCATAAAACAGAAAGTCTATACAGTCATCCTGTCCACAGTTCAACATCTTTTAGTGGCCCCCACTCAATTGTGACAGGATGGTTGATGGTGGTGGTGGTGGGGGGGGGGGTCCTTGCGACTTCTTTGCTGTGACTTCGCTAAAAGAGAAGCGTGTGCTGTATGATGATCTTCCCCAAGTGTTAAGTGCTACTACTGCCCAGTTTTCATTGGCGTCATAACCACTGTGGACTTGTTGACCCGGTCATGAGGACATTCCAAATAAATCTCACCGGAACACAACAAGACCTCTACCATCAGATCCGACGAATCACATTTTTCTTCAGCTATGTCCAAAATTTTGATGGGAAACTTCCGTCCAAGGCTGCTATTGACTAAGACCCGACCGATTTATTTTTAAGCTGATGCCAATAGTGATGTTTGGCTGAATGTAAAATGTTATGTATTTTCACAAGAAATATTTAGAACACAATGGCTTAAATTGCATGTGCTGGCATTAGTTGGTCATATAAATTGGAGTTTATTGACCAACATTTTACGTGTAGGTTAACTCTTTCACATTCTCAATGCTGGCGTAAGACATTTGTTTATTGTTCTAGTTCTATGATTCTGATTTTAGTGTGGTGCTGGAGTGTGTATATCAAAGACAAGACATCCTATGCTTCAAAACGCTCGTAATGATATTTGTGCGCTGTGAAAATAACTACCTTAATTTGCGGCTTACAGAGCGCACCTGATTATAAGCCTCACCCAGTACATTTGTAAAGGAAATGCCATTTGGTACACACATAACCCGCACCTGTGTAAAAGCCGCAAGTGTCCACATTGAAACCCACATTGAGACACCAGATATTTACAAAGAAAGATGGTACACAGAGTTTTCAAAGTTTTAATATATTAGCTTAGCTGAACATAGCAAACACACGGTTGCACGAACAGGGCTGGTTAAAAAAAAAATGGTAAAAATTAAACAGCCACGGCAGGTACAGAGTAGCAAGACAGTAGCACAGACCTAACAGGGCCGGTTAAAAAAAAAAAAAACATACCTAAGTCACTGAGATGCGGCAGTAGTACAGAAGCAACACGGTAGCACAGCGTTAATGCTAGCGCAGCGCTAACAGGACCGGTTAAAAAAATAAAAAAAACATAGCGGTAAAAGTCACTTCCTCGGCACATATATTCCACCGCTCTCACCCCTACCTTTTCCGCTTGAGTGCCCCCTTGCGGCTGTTTGGAAAAGAATGCACAAATTAGCCACATCACCACATTAGCTGCAGGGTTGAAAGCGTGTGAAAAAAGTTGCAGGTCATAGAACGGAAATTACGGTAGTTCAAATTTTAAATTCTAACAAAAACAGACTTAAGTTAGGTTAGTTCGCAGGACGTTGGCAATGCAATGTGAATGAAAAGCATGACCGACGTCACGAAGCACGCATTGTCATGACACATGGCAAAGTGTGTTCAACAAAGTTAAACGGGAGACTGGTATTGGTATTTTTACAAGGTCGTTATGTCTTGCAAACGTACCTGTTGGAAAGTACCGCTCAACCCACTGCTGTTACTGAGAATATTGAGGGTTGAATGACGTGATGTCACAGCTCTAAGTTGTTGTACTGATACGGTTTTATTGACTGGACTAAGAATAAAATTGACATCCAAGGGTGTCATAATCTTTGTAATGTACTAATATGTGTTGTTATAATACAATGATACACACACACAATGTGAGCAGCATGGTAGACAATTGATTAGCACATTCGCATCGCAGTTCTGAGTTTCCAGGTTCTCCCCACTCCCCAAATCTATACATGTTCGGTTGATTGAGGACTCTAAATTGCCCCTAGGTGTGATTGTGAGAGTCTGTCTCCTTGTGCCCTGTGATTGACTGGCGACCACTTCAGGGTGTACCCCACCACTTGCACAGTCAATAGGGATAGGCTCCAGCGTGCTGGCGACCCGGGTGAGGATAAGCTTAACGGAACATGAATGAATGAATGAACATGTACTGTGTGTATGCAAATATTTTAAATTTTGGGTACAAAAATTGGCACAAATCCGGGCAAATATGATTATTTTAAAAATGTCTCGATCAAATCGCCCGTCCGCCGATTAATCGTTCAGGCTCCCCTATTGACACATACACACTGCTGGCGTCACCTTGCGACTCTCGTTCATTTTGATGAAGTGGCTCAAGTCGAACCTCAGAAAGAAAGACATCAGTGTGATCAATGAGTGCAGACTGAGCGACTTGCTGGACACGTTTATGGGTGTGGGAGGCTAATTAGGAAGCACTTCCCAGGGCTTTGGAAAGACAAGCCCACGTAACAGCTGCCGGTCAGCACCGGACTCCTCGGCCTGGGTCAAATAGGTGGCAGGCAGGCAGCGGCTGCGATGTAGGTCTACAGAGGCCAATTTACTTAATGGCCGTCCCTGAAGCTGCCGGGGACTACCGGTCTGTCTTCCCCAGGACGCTCTTGGATGATGCTGCGAGGGCCAAAACCATCCGCTTAATCACAGTCACCGCAGGAGCATCTTTTGGCTTGAAAAGTGAATTTAATGGGGTGGGACGCTCAATGTTGCAATGTTCCAAAGAGGAATTTGTGCCACGCTCAAAAGAAAAAAATTACGCCGAGGGTTTTTTTTTTTTGTTTTTTTTTTTTAGAGAAGGAAAAATGATCTTTGTTTAAGGTGAAAATTTATAAGGCAAAAAAAAAAAGCAACATTGTTCAAGATAAGTTGTAAAATTATGATGACTCACTATTGAAATAGAAGTTGTAATCTTACAATAATAGTGGTGTATTTTTCTTCAAAGAAAGTTTTTTCTTGGAAAAAAGTATTACATGAAAGCAGTAGCTTTTTTAATGTATATTTGTAAAAATTAAATATTTCCAAAAAAAAATTCTAAATAGTATTGATTTTTAAAAATTAAAAAGTCACAAATTACAAATCTTACAAGAAGAAAAGTTGTAATATTAAGAGAATAAAGTTGTATTTTCTATTGAAATGTCTTTCTTTTAAAAACATCCATATTAAATTAATCCCAATATTTCAATATTTTTTTATTTAAAAAAGTAATATTTCTATGACAACAACAATAATAATAATAATAAATTGATATTCTTTCATTGGAATAAAGTCATTTATTTTTGATGAAAAAAATATATCTTAAAAGAATTAAATTTTTCAATAAATATGGAAAGAATAACAGTTTTCAACAAATAGACTTGTTTTTTGACCCCAAAAGAATGAAGGGAACAACCTTCTTCTTTTTAAAAATATCTTAACCTTTCCAGATCAAAGTTGATTTTTTTTTCTGGATAGAAACAGAGAAATTACATGAAAAAGAATACTGTATTTGTTTGTTTTTTTCCAGAGGCCAAGAAGCTGATTGACTGGCAACCAGTTCACGGTGTATCCCGCATCCTGCCCGGAGATTGCTGGGATGGGCCCGGCACTCCCACAATCCTTGTGAGGATAAGCTCTTCAGACAGTGGATGGATGGATGAAAATTCGGGGGGGAATCCAAGATAAAACATCCGAATATTCTACGTAAAGGGTATTTACTTCAAGAAAAAAGGTACTGTCTACTTTTCTGAGCCCAACAGTTGTCCCATCTAAATTCAGTGAGTACATGAGTAGTTCTAACAAGTGAATTCCTTGCAGCCTAACACCCGGCATGCAATTATGAACCGATATTCCCTCATGTACAATAATTAGGTAACGTCATTAATTAATCTGTCACATTTAATTGCTTCCTCGTCCAATTGAAATGTGGGTGTGGTCACATCCAGACGGTTTCCTTACGCCCTCCACCCAAATGTTGCTCCCAGTGCCCCCAGGAGGTCACCCCGCTTTTGTCCAGATGCTACAGTAACAGGCAGGAAATCATGGCCAAACATGACCCTCGACCCCTCGTGTCAGGTGATCCGCCACCGCCCCTTTTGAAATGGACTCTCCGCTTCTATAAATGAGCCCGTTTTTCCCACCGTGTCCCTACATTCATCTGGTCGGGCCGAGCCTCTGGTTGGCTTGCGGTTTGTCCAAAATGTGTCCCCTTTGGGCTTTTTGGGGTCAAAGGCCTCACACCAGGGTCAGAGGCGCTCTTTACGTCTCCTTCCCACCAAAGGCTTTGTGATGTATAGAAAGAGCCCCCGGGAAACAAAAGCTGTCAGCAAAGAAGAGCGACGGACGCGGCTCAATACATCGGCACCGCCGCTCACTGCTCTAAAAGCTTGCGCTGAAATTCCAAATGAGACTTTGAGGAAAGAAACGACGACGGCACATATTGACCACAAGAAAGTGTAAGAAGCGTCTGGATATCAAGTGTTGTTTTTTTGTTCTTTTTCCATGTAATAGTTTTTTTTTTTATTTGGAAAAAAAGTGAGATTTTGGGGGAAATAAGCAGGTCTTGTTTTATCCAAAATATTTATTTCCCCAAAAATGTTTTTTTGGATTCATTTTCAAAACACCCAAAAATATGTGACATAAATATCTGTATTTCTTTTGAGTATCAAGTTTTTCCTGAGTAAAATTGATCTTAAAGAAAAGCTAATGTTTTTCGAGAAAAAATGTCAAGAAATGTTTTTTCAACAATAAAGACCTATATTCTTTGAGAAAAATATTTTCCAGGATGAAGGCATTATGTTAATCATATTTTGTCAATATAATCCAATAACCAGAATTTGATAATGATTGATTTTTAGAAAAAAAAAAATTATTAAAAAAAAATTGGTTATAAAATGATTATTTTGTTATTTTAATTTTCAGTTGATTTCCCCAGGTTTATTTCAACAAAATATTGTCAAACTATGACAATTATAGTTTTTTTCAAGAATAAAGTAAATTTTTTTGAAATGAGATATAAAAAAATGTCTTTCTAAAATAAATTTTCTACACGTTAATTCCACTGACTGTAACATGTATGTCATCTTGTTCAAATGATCTATTTCTTTTTATAACATGTTATAGCGCAGATATCACAGGATTAATCGCTTAATGTCAAGGTGGCCTAAGGTGTCAACAAACCAATTACAAACCAGCGTAGCCAAGTGGTTCACTGACATGGCCGATTCTAAAATGTTCCCTAAAGGCACACCAAAATGACAGTTTCACATTTTATTTATTTTTATTTTTCAAATGTAGTCCGTGTCAAAAGAGGCAGGTCGGCCTCCTTTGTTCCCCGTCTTCTCTCGTAATCTGTTGCAGATTCCAGAGGTTTGAAACTGGCTGGGAGTTTTTAAGCAAATGGCATCTGGTTAAAGGTCAGATTCGGGAGGGTGGTGGGGGGGCCCAGTGGGTGAAAGGTTGAATAACTCCGAGGAGGCTAGTGACCAAGATGTTTTACACCTTCGAGCTTGATGCCAACAACTCACACAAATGGCGATACTGTAGCAGCAGCAGTGTTCTCAAATATTTACTCCAATTACCGCCTCAAAAACTGCTTTGCTCTTCCAAGTACCACCATCACGCCCCACAATAAAATATGGTAGCGTAGTAGGCCCAAGGGTTCATCAAAAAAATGAGGCTTAAGAGGTTTACGTCTTAAAATTCGTTTATTATTAATTTCACATTATTTTTGCACTACTTAAGCAATAACAATGAAAATGTATTGCACAGCGTTAAATGTGATTACTTGAAAATAAATTGGTCCTAAATATTAAATGAGAACGTACTCTACTTCAAAGTTAAACAAAGATAGCCGGGCTAGGCTTCGGCCTTTTTTTTAATGATTTTTTTTTCATTTGATGATTCTTTCATAGGGCCAGTGTACAACTGGGGATTATCATACCGCGCTTTGAAAATCATTGGTCAGTATTTTTAGCGAGCCAGAATAAGGTTAGATTGTTCAAAATGCAAAAATGTCTGTTTTTAAATAGTCTTGATTATGCCCAAAAAATCATAGTTTTTTTTAAAAAACTATTTTAGGTACGTTATACGTGTTATTCAAGTCCTATATTTTCGAGAAAAATGTCTTAACGTGACGAGAACATTCGTTTTCCCCGAAAAGTTCTAATCTTATGAGAATAGTTTTATTTCAAGAATGTAGTTGTAATTTTAAAAAACATTTTCATTTTTTTTCTTGTTCCAAAATATTAATATAAAACATTTCTTGCTGAGATAAAAAGACGTAATGGTGTTTGGGATTTTTTTCTTCCTCCCCCCAGAAGAAATTCTCTAACATTCCAAATGGCATCTAAGCGTTCTTATCAGGTACTTTTGACATTTATTTACAACTGGGTCGACGAGCTGTCTCTTAACGAGCCGTTAAAGTGAAACGATTTTCGAAAACCAAGCTTTGCCTGAAGTTTTTTCAGCCTCTTAAATCCAGAGCGCAGGTGTGTAAAAGGGAACGTGCACTTTCCCCCGTCCTAAATTAGACCTGGAGGGCTCTGAGCGAGCTGTGGGGAAATTAGTAGAATAACCCTTTGATTCTAACCAGATGATTGCTCCAGTTGGAAGCCAGAGAGTTTTCATTAGGACTTGTAATTTACAAGGCTCCCTCTGCATTCCAGCTTGCGGACGGACGGATGGACGGACGAATGGATAGACAGCCCCAGGTCTTAAAAACCCTCCAATTTAGCCTTTGCCCCCCCCCCCCCCCTGTGAAAAGTGAAGCCGTGAACTTTGAAATTTAAACCCCAGAAAGAGATACTTGAGCATTGCTTGGATTTGTTTTTGTCATAATAGACTGTAAATCTCCATCGGTTCATCATGTATTCAAGGGTAAGTATTATACACAATCTATGGACAGACACTAATTCATTATTTTTCAAATTACCGTAATTCCCCGCCTATAGAGCCCACCTGGTTACAAGCCTCACCGAGTACATTTTTGAAGGAAATGCCATTTGGTACATAGAGTGAAGAAAATAAGTATTTGAACACCCTGCTATATTGCAAGTTTTCCTACTTAGAAATCATAGAGTGCTCTGAAATTTTCATCGTAGATGCATCTCCACTGTGAGAGAGATAATCTAAAATGAAAAATCCAGAAATCACGATGTATGATTTTTTTGTTAAGGATTTATTTGTGTGATACAGCTGCAAATAAGTATTCAAACACCTTAGAAAACCAATGTTAATATTTGGTACACTGGGGCCTCCACTCCATGAGAAGGGTTGCGCCAGGAAGGGCTTCCAGCGCAAAAATTGTGCCAAACATATATGTGTGCGTTCATCTGAGATGACACGTTGTGGCGACCCCGAAAGGGACAAGCCGAAAGAAACTTACTTACAGTAGCCTTTCTTTGCAAAGGTCAAACGTTTCCTGTAGTTGTTTACCAGGTTTGCCCACACTGCAGGAGGGATTTTGGCCCACTCCTCCACACAGATGATCTCTAGATCAGACAGGTTTCTGGGCTGTCACTGAGAAACACGGAGTTTCAGCACCTTCCAAAGATTTTCTACTGGGTTTAGGTCCGGAGACTGGCTAGGCCACGCCAGAATCTTGAAATGCTTCTTACGGAGCCACTCCTTGGTTTTCCTGGCTGTGTGCTTCGGGTCATCGTCAGGTTGAAAGACCCAGCCACGACCCATCTTCAATGCTCTGACTGGGGGAAAGAGGTCGTTCCCCAAAATCTCACAATTCATGGCCATTCAATCATTCCTTAGTACAGTGCAGTCGTCCTGTCCCATGTGCAGAAAAACACCCCCAAAGCATGATGCTACTACCCCATGCTTCACAGTAGGGATGGTGTTCATGGGATGGAATTCATCATTTGTCTTCCTCCAATTACAGTTAGTGGAATTATGACCAAAAAGTTCCATTTGCCATGACTCCTCTGTATCATCCAAACTAAAACTGGCGCTAAAACTCACACTAGTGGACTCACACTCGTGCTCGCGCTAACAGGGCCGGTAAAAGTCATTTTCTCTGCTCATCTATTCCACCGGTCTCATTGTTACCCTTTCCGCTTGAGTGCCCCTTGCGGCCATCAGAAAAAATAAACAAATTAGCTGCATCAGTGCATAAACCGCAGGGTTGAAAGCGTGTGGAAAAAAAGTTGTGGCTTGTAGGCCGTAAATTACGGTAAAACCATTCCACAGCTGCCTGGATAATGTTTCTGTGATTCTGATTTTGATAACGTATCCCAAGGATCAGGAATTACTCCATACATTTCACTCTCTGCAGTTAGCCTGTTTTTGAGGGGGCGATCCCATCTCATACGAAATGAGCCACTGCTCAACTCGCCGACCACGCCTGCGGGGTGTGACAACGAAAAGAGCTGGCATGAACACACCCCTGAAAGACACGAACATCGCGGATTGTATTTCCGCACGTCGTCGTCATACACAGCTACCAGATTACGCTTGTTAGTAGTCACTGTGTGGATCCCAGCATGTGTCGCATACAGTTTAGCAGACACATCATTAAAACCATGTTTTATGATTGTGGGCTGTTTGAAGAGCCATATTTTAACCACCCTCAAATTGACATTGATGAGCTACGAGTTCTTTTGAAAATTTTGTATCAACCGCCTTCATCCCAGCACCGCTGCCCTGTTTTGTCAAATGTTTACATGAGATACTTAAGGCAAAGAAAGCGCCGGCTCAGTGTGGAATTATCTTGTTAAGTTGAAACTACGACACGTCCTAAAATAAAAGGGCCGGCATGCCGCTGTTTGTAAACACGGCGAGGGGGAGGGCATGCACCTCAGCTGATAATGTTGTCTCAAGGGCGGGACCGTGGTGGGAGGCCCCATGCGGCCGGTTGACTTTGTCTTAGCGGGCAGGTCAGGTGTGATTCCGAGGTTTGTGTTACCTGGAATCCTGAAGAGGAACTTCCCCCTGGGGGGGGAGTTTGCCCCATCCGGAAGCGTTTTACACTCCTTTTATCACTTGTACTTTTCCCAGAGGATCACTCACAGGAGTGCGACTCCATTTAGTGACGGGGCAGGAGTTTTTATGCAACAAGGCTTCATGAAATGTTGGTCGGGCGCCGTACCAGAAGGTCACAAACTGTGGTACGCAATTTTAGTCATGTTTCATAAGTATCTCTTTTTTTTCATTAAATAAAAATGTTACATGACAATTTCCACATTAAAAATTAAAAAGTTGTTCTTCTATCTGGCTGTTACAGTTGTAGTACTTTGATGTACGACTACATTAATAACACTACCCTTATTTTTATATACAGTAAGTGGTACATTGAATAGACGAGATGTCGTGTGTTTGTTTTTTTTTGTGCGTCAAGACAATTTTTGAAATTTGAGCAAGGTTCAGAGTGAAATAAAACAGGGAGCGTGACCCTTGATGCACGTTGGGGTGTTTATTAAATGGGGCCAACATTCAAACACGCAAATACAAAATGAAAACAGCCGCAACGACACATAGGAGACGCTCACAATGAACTCACCCCGTGGTAAACGGCTAACTGGAGCTCAAATCGGAGCGCTGGGTCACTCACTAGACCACGCCCCCTTAAAGGTATTTGCAGAAATCTGAGAGGGGGGGTAAGAGGAGTTGATTGAGGCTACATTCAAAAGTTGCAAGCTCTTTGAAAACTGCATACTTCATTTATCAGTGTATTTCTTTACATTGTCTTTGTGTATATATGATGTTTTTTATTTATATTTTACAATACAATGCCTTGTTTTCTTGATTAAAATGTAACCAAAAAATTGTTTTGCGAGGGATGGAACAAATTAATGGTGTAACAAAGTCATTTCAATGAGAAATATGGATTTGATATCCAAATTTATTGAGATACAGGCCTTTATTTCAACGGCTTTGGGGGAGACGAATTTTACAGTTGCGAGAGGAGGGAAAAAAAAAAGTCCAATAACACACAAAGCAAACAGATGAGGAGGAGAAATAATAACCATCCTGGTGATCCAAAAATGAACCCGATCGATGTGTTTCACACACACAAAATGCTCCTCTCCTGTTTTCTATTGACCAAAAATAACAAACAGACATCAAATTGTCTTATAAATGATGTCCAACTGTGATTACAGCTGATGCCCTGCTGTGGGGTTTTGTGTGTGTGTGGTGAAACAGGGCCGGGGGATGAGGCGGTGGAGTTAAAGGAGGTAAAGGTAATCACACACACATACACAGACATATAGGCAGAAGTCCAAGCATGACCATGCTCCTGCCCCTTGTTTGTAAAGTGATGAATGAGAGCACAGAGCAGCGCTGGAGGCGCTGACTTGTCTTGAAAGGACACGCTGTCACGCAAAGGCTAAAGCAACAGTCGGCGAAGGAACTCGCTGACACGTTCACAGGGATGCTAACTGATTCCAGGACAGGCTTTTACATTAGGAACAGTTGGCCTGGCCCGCTGGAAAATGGACTGAGCTGAGCTACATGTTATTCTTCAACAAATGAAGCTACCCCGCCAGAGAAACATGGCGAGCTAAGAAGCTACAATAAAATGACAAAAGTAGACTAACTACATCAAAACTACTTCCGTTTTAGGCAAACTTTTGTGCAAGCAATGCTAACAAGAGTCGACAGTGCTGCTTCTTTCTCCCGCTGTCATGTACTGTAAACGTCTTGGACTAACGCAGTGATAGCAATGTGTTATCATCAACATAACCACAGAGTGTACTAAACACATTTATTACAGTGACAGATGTGCTCATCATTCTTCCAGTTATCAAATAGCAAACTAATCTTGTAAATAGTCTAACTGGAGCTTCATTTTGGTTTGCAGAATAAACACCAGACCGTATTCAGTTACTTTTCTGAGTAAGTAACACGACTTTAAGGTATAGCCACGGGGATTCACGAGCTGTACTGTACAAGTTTCTGCACAGATGCATTATTTGCATTGTGGATGCTCGTGGAAAGTACAGAGAAGGTCAGAAGGAACTACATTGTGTCTTTGTAGACCTAGAGAAAGCCTATGACAGAGCACCAAGAGAGGAACTGTGGTACTGCATGCACAAGTCTGCTGTGGCAGAGAAATATGTTAGAATAGTACAGAACATGTATGAGGGCAGCAGAACAGAGGTGAGGTGTGCCGTTGGTGTGTCAGAAGAATTTAAGGTGGAGGTGGGACTGCATCAGGGATCCGTGCTGAGCCCCCTTCCTGTTTGCGGTAGTAGTAGTAGGCTGACAGATGAGGTGAGACTGGAATCCCCTTGGACCATGATGTTCGCAGATGATATTGTGATCTGCAGTGAAAGCAGGGAGCAGGCGGAGAAACAATTACAATGATGGAGGCACGTACTGGAAAGCAGAGGAATGAAGATTATCCAAAGTAAAACAGAATATATGTGCATGAATGTGAGGGGCAGAGGAGGAAGAGTGAAGTTCCAGGGAGAAGAAAACAGTTGGCGGAAGGTGTCTGGTGTTCTATGCGACAGAAGATTCTCCGCTAGGATGAAGGCCAAAGTTTATAAAACAGTGGCAGAGCCGGCCATGATGTACGGATTAGAGACGGTGGCATTGAAGAAACAACAGGAAGCAGAACTGGAGGTGGCAGAAATGAAGATGCTGAGGTTCTCGCTCGGAGTGACCAGGTTGGATAGGATTAGAAATGAGCTCATTAGAGGGACAGCCAAAGTTGGATGTTTTGGAGACAAGATTCGAGAGAGCAGACTTTGATGGTTTGGACATGTTCAGAGGCGAGAGAGTGAGTATATTGGTAGAAGGATGCTGAGGATGGAGCTCCCAGGCAAAAGAGCGAAAGGAAGACCAAAGAGAAGGTTGATGGATGCGGTGAGGGAAGACATGAGGGCAGTTGGGGTTAGAGAGGAAGATGCAGGACATAGGCTTGGATGGAAAAAGATGACGCGCTGTGGCGACCCCTAACGGGACAAGCCGAACGGAAAAGAAGAAGAAGAAGACTGTACAAGTATCTGCATTCTTCTCCGCCACTGTGTCAAATTGTGTGGTTTCTTTCTTGCACCGCTGCATTTTCAGACGGGAGGTAAGATACGCGACGTCGAACGGAATAGATGCATTTAAGGTTTAGGACTGCCAGGGGAAATATGTTTTCTGTGGATGTTCCACTCCTGAAAAGCTACTTGATGCTGAAAACAGCGAGGGAATGACAACACTACTAAGAATGTAGTTAAACTAGTAACGCCAGGACCGCTTTGGAGTTGCACTGACATTAATAGGTTTCAGCTTTTGGATGTGTGAATAAGACGTTTGTTATTATTACTCAGGCCCGAGCCCCTACAAAAACACTCATTAGTCATTCTGTGTGAAAAGTGCATTTTGGGTGGGATTTTGCCCATTTCCAAAATTCACCCAGTCAGCACCAGCTTCGGATCATCGGTCATCAGAAATTATAGCACCTTCTTCAAAGAAATTTTAACTTATTTTAACTATTCTTTTGAATGAAAAATGTCAAATGTATCCATCTATTGTTTTAGCATGCTTACTCATCAAGTGGCATCGCTTATGCGACACAGTAAGAGAACTACGTTACTTCAACGACTGCATTTAAGTAAGTGGAATATCTCCTGTTTGAGTTTTTTTTTTTTTTAAGATTATGGATTATTTGAGACATGATTTTTGAAACCAATTTGTTTGCATTGTTATTTTGTGCTACACCACTGTTGTGCCAGCGAGGATTGTATTTGTTAACTTGGTTTTGTAAAATATTTGTACTGTACTAGGATTATTCCATCCATCCATTTTCTTTGCCGCCTATCCTCACGTGGGTCGCGGGGATTGCTGGAGCCCATCTCAGCTGTCAATGGGCAGGAGGCGGGGTACACCCTGAACTGGTTGCCAGCCAATCGCAGGCCACACAGAGAAAAACAACAGTCGCACTCACAATCACACCTAGGGGCAATTTAGAGTGTCCAATTAATGTTGCATGTTTTTGGGATGAGGGAGGAAACCGGCGTGCCCGGAGAAAACCCAGGCAGGCACGGGGAGAACATGCAAACTCCACACTGGCGGGGCCGGGATTGAACCCGGGTCCTCAGAACTGTGAGGCCAACGCTTTACCATCTTATTCACCGTGCCACCACTAGGATTATTCATGTACAATAAAAAAAGAAAAAGGTTGTGCTCTTTTTTTCCTTCCTACTGCATCGTCGCTGGGTTGGATGGTGATTCGATTTCAGCACGTACTGTACTCAAAATCAAGTGCCCCGATCAAAAAAAATATGTGGTCAGGACTTCCCAAGTTGGAATGTTCGATAGTTCGAAAGTTCTTTCTTCCACAAAGACAGAACATTTGTACCCTTTAAATGATGAAGGTCAAAGGAAAGAACCTAATGAAGGCCCTCCCGTCCTCCCGCCCCTCGGCCAGACACGGCGCCTTGTGCCAAAGTGCTTGTAGTTGGGATAAAAAGCGACGAGGAGGCAACTGATGTTGTCAGCATGTTGATTTGTTGCAGTGTTGTGAGTGTGTTAGGAGGACCGGGGGAGACCCAAACAGGACGGAGGCCTTGAGTTCTGCCAGCTGCAGCCTGTCTTGGAGCAGGCGATGGAGAGCTCCTCATTGAGGTTGGCAAACGCCGGCCCATAAACTTTCCCCGTCTCTCCCTTTGATTCTCTTTGGACATCTGCCTGGCCCTCCCGTCAGGAATGTGCGGCAGCTGTTTGCCGCGAGTGTCTTCGCCGTGTGAACTCGGGCTTGTGCACGGGTCCCGGCTTAATGAATTGAGCCAATTCAAACCGGGTCGCCCGGGACACTGGGCCTCGGTGCATAACTCTCCTCCGGGAGTGGGGGGGATGACAAGCAAGCTCACAGAAAGAGGCTGGGAAATGTATATTACGGAGGTTAACCATTTGCCCTCGTACTGTAATTGGCTTAGATTGTCTAGCAACCGGATTTGCAGGGGCAGAACCTGCACCGCGCTGCAGTGCAAAAGTTCAGCGGCAGCCGACACGATTGTGTGATCTGCGTGTGTGCGCGCGTAACGGATAGAAGCGGCTGCGCGGGGTCTTACAAATGAGCAACAGTGATGGGGATGTATCACGGCTTAATAGGCTGTAAATGTCGGCGTTTCTTTCTCATTTCAGTGGTTAAATTGGATGAGTACAATTAGCAATGTCATCTTGTGGTTAGCATTTGGACTTCACACTTGTGGGGTTTAGTGATTGAATCTCGGCTCGGGCTGTCACGTGAAGCTTCTGTTCTCCCTAACATGCATATTAGGTTCGTTAATGTTTCTAAATTGTTCATAGATGTGAATGTGAGTGTCAATGATTGTGTACTGTATGTACTCTGTGATTTGCCGGCGACCAGTCCAGGATGTAACCCCCGTCTCTCACCCGAAGTCAGCTGTGATAGTGTCTGGCTCACCCATGACCATAATAAGGATCAGCACTAAAGTAAAAAGATGAATTAGCAGTAGGCATGTATTGTTCAGGATTCAAAATTATTGATGAACTGCATTTAAATGAATTGCAGAACTTCACCGCAAACAGCAGAGGCGCTACTGGTTCGGGCTCAACTTGTTTGCAGTGTGAGGAACAACAACTGGACATCAGTCAACTCTCAGAAGTTGAAGTCCACGCATACAATGCGTCCGTGACATCAAAACGGACTTGGAGCTGTTACATCCCGTACTGGTCACCAAACAATTACAGGCAACATACAAACAATCTTTTGCACCGTTCACAACTAATAATTTACTGTAGTCTTCAAGGAACCTTCCGATCCAAAAGTAATATTTTCATAGTACGTATGGATACAACAGTGTTGACCACCCATAAGATATAAAACTGTGACATTGGAAAAGATAAAAACAATCAAACACATAATAAAACCCTTCATACGCCATTGGAAGGAATGAATCAACACAAGATTGAGTCGTGTTGAATTTGTTGACAAATGCCCCCCCCCCCCCAAAAAAAAAAAAAAAAGGAAAACAGGAATGAAGCCCTGTTTCCGCCCAAATATGATTGTGTTAATGTTTCCATATTTATTGTCCCATCCATCCACAAAGTTGTGTGGATTTCCTTGAAATGTGATCCTTCTTGGAGATGCCAGTGTTTTGTTTCTGGGATCTGTTGACACAGATGCAGTACATAGAAAATTTGATGCAAACTGATAAAACATATGCACTTCATCAAAGGGTCGCCCAACATTCATTGTCCCCGTTTATATTTTACTTTACTTCTAAAGCCCCGCACAGACTCCAGACTGTCACAGACACGAGTATCAATGATAACGTGGCCAGTCGTCACTCAAGAAGAGAGCTGGTAAACATGTCTGAGCTGACTGACGGTGGGACAAGAATCTGCATGCTTCTACTGCTTGTTTGTTTGAACGGGGAGATTAAGGGAGGAGCGAGAACATAGAATTCAGCAAAGTAAATAGCACAGGCAGATTGCCGCCATTGTGACGCCAGCAGGGCCCACTCGGAGAAGCCGTTGCTCCATTTGCGTTATTGCCCGGCGGAGGAGCAGCAATACCCGAAATTGCAATTTGCTCATAAAGTCAACGCGGTGAGATGCTGTTGACAGGCCAAATGGAGGCAGAAGATATGAATTTGGGACTGCTGCAGATGCAAAAAAAAAAAAAGGGGGGGGGTGGCATGGGCTGGGGGAAATCATTTTTCAGCCAAACCTGGAAACAACAATCCCAATGTGACCACCCCAAGGGGACACACCCACCAGAGACTTAAGTAGGGGAACTTCACCTCTAAGATTTAAAACTGCAGAAGCGGCGAAACGTTTGTGACCACCAGGATGAGTCCAGTTGCCTCAATTCAGCGTTTGTGCATAAGATGACACTCCACTTGGTAGGCAGTGTAAGCACTTACAGGCATGACTAATTCCAATTCTCACATGCAACTTCAAAGATTTACAACTTCATGCAAGTAACTGTTATATGTGTTGAAGATTATGAATCTGATTTGAACACCAAACTCTGGAACTGAACAAATTAAGAAAAAGCTGATTTGTCCACTCCATCACTTGTTTAGCAGATATTCAAGGAGAAAAATTCAAATAACTTGTCCAACACTGTGTGATGTCAGTGATGTCCGGTGTTGATCGTAAAAGTAAAGTTTTGGTGCAGAATTAGTGATTCTCAGCATTCCCGCCGTACGTGGAATCAAAATAAATTTCTCTCCTCGAGTATTCTTGCGGCGGGCCGAGCTCCGCGAGTCATGATGAGTTGCTTAAAACCTAATCAGCAACTAACAAGTCCCTGGCTATTTGTTTCTGCTTCGGTACTTGAGAGTTCCCAGATGTTGTGGAAGGCGGGGAGTCGATTGTTTATACAGCGCCGAATCCCTCCCAAACACACACGTTCTATCAGCCTTGATGGCTATCTGTCAGGGGAGGCGCGAGTTACAGTTTCTGTGAAGTCGGGCAGGCACAAAAGCCCTTCTGCGGCAAATTACAAGTCCCACCCCACCTGCTGAAGCCAGCGTGCCGGCGGCGCTGTGTTCAGACGCTAACTTGCCTCCCGATCGATCGCTTGTTGTTGCAGCTGTGCTCTCGTTGATGGTTTGTTTAAGCGGCTCCGCATGCTTGTCGAGAGCGAGGCAGCTGAATACATAAAACAGACTCCGCCGACCGCCGGGACAAAACGGGATAATAAAAAGCAAATGGTTTCATCCCATCTCGAAGCCTCATTAATCGCCGAGGTTGCTTCCTTACCTTTATGACGGGACTCGCGTAGCGTGAGCCGCTAATGTCGGCCCGCCTGACTGTGACTGTTTCATCTGCTTCTCGGTGTCACGTTTTACAGTCATACAGTATTGTGCTTTTTTTTTTCTCTCATTTTTTCCTTTTGTTTTTGTTTTGATGAAATACACCTGAAAAACTGACTTCATTTTCCAGTTGTTTTTCATCAAAACACCGCGAGGATCGAGAATTGTGGTCCACTTTTCACCGTCTGTTAAGCGCCTCTTTGAAATGAGTCCTATCTCATGCAAGAGAGTCACCGTTTACCCCCCCTGCCCCTATGACAAGAGCAACTTTTGTTTCTATAATGCCAAAGAGCAGAACCCCAGTCTAAAAAAAAAAAAAGCAAGTGCAAACTGCAAAGCCAACAAATTACACTTGTCAATACCTATACATTCAATTTTCAACAGTTCCCAGGTGTCTTAATCACGTTGGGCATGTGCTCCGACACGTTTCTGTGTGGAAAGGGTCTGAGCCCCCTCCAAGCTTCAGTCAGAGCAGGCCGTACAGTCGTCACACAGTCACACTTGATTGTCACTCGTCATAGCAACACTTCATCGTCAAGCCACTAAATTACACTTGTCACTTTAAAGGGCCACTGTCAATAAATGGATGATTTTTAGTATGTTATTAATGAAAAAAATGGCAGCCGGTATGAACCCATGCATTTTTTCACCACAAAACATTATTTTGACATATGGCTTTTTCTAACTCCCGCCATGAAAAACCTCTTGAGGCATTTGTTTTCGAGAAGAAGCAGGAAGTGATGTACATGGCAGGAACGCCCTCAAGCAGACTCGTTTGTTTCTATTAGTTTTACCTGTGGGAAGGTAGCTCGTTGTTCCTTCGTGTTACTTAAAATCCCGGCTTGTTCCATTGCTGGATATTGCTCAAACACTTGGGAGGATGGAGTTACCCATCATAAGTTTCCAAGAGACCCGGTTCGTCGAGAAAAATGGAATGCACGGGTGCAAAGGACGAGAGTTTCGTGAGTTCCAAATGACAGGTAGGTGTGTATACAGCTACTAAAAAAAACAATAGTTGGGGGGTGGGCGTAATCCTTAAGTCAGGGGTGCTAAATTTGTCTGTGCCCATCGAAAGGCTTCCGTGCAGCAACCGCTGAAGGACGGCCTCCCCAGGCCTTGTGGATCGCCACCAATCTTGTCGACAAGGCCGAGCCGGCCGCTGGCCTTGTTGGCCAGGGTGGCCCGTTGCAGCGCAAGGCTGTGGTGGCTCATCTCCGCCGCGGAAGTGGATCGGACGTGGAGGCGGTTTGGCCGCGCCGTCGTCGTCGTCGCTTGCGGGCGACGTTTATCACCGCCACGTGGAGGTGGATCGGGCGGGGAGGTGGATTGGCCGTGATCCGCATATCATCTAAATATGGCCCAAAACAATGGTGTAATATTGCCCTGGTAACTTCACTCGGTTGTGAAATGTTCTCTTCTTCGAAAAGAGCTTCCGAGTTAGAAGGGGCGTGTTCGTCTCCCACAGTCCGAATGTCTGGGGTTACGTCACGGACAGGAGATGCAGCTAATATGGCGACCAACTTTACGCACGGATGACGCGCTCTCCGCTCATATTTATTTTTTCGTATGGACATTGAAGTGAATAATGTCAATGTGTAATGTATTTTTCATTACAATATCGATTTTAGAATTTTTATAGGGATGCCACTTGACCTTTAATGTGTGGATCTACACGTATTTGACCTGTGCAGCAAGCATGTTTTTTTTTTTTTTATATATATATATATATCACAAGATGCCTGGCAAAATTTAGACTGGTGTGATTTCACACTTGATGGGTAGGCAGGTACAGCATGCCAAAGACCCCACAATTTCTTTACAAGCAAGTCAAAAGTAATTTTTTTGTTCCCTATAATGTGCCTTTCAAATAGGTGTCCATAAAGCCGATATATCCAAATATCTAAGACGTCAGCCGGCCTTCAAGATGGAGCCTTGACTCTCTCCACACAGAGGTCAGTGACATCCTCTCGGCAGTCGCTGTTTCCTTCCCTCGGGCCCCACTTCCTGCTGCACACAGATAGGATATTACTCATTTGCAGCGCCACGTCAAGAAACTCGCGACTTCCATGCAGTCGCACCGTAAGGGATCCAACGTCATTTAAACTTAGACAAACGTACTTTGTCCTATATTCGTTTCACCGGCCGCTGGCTCATTTTGGCCCAGTTCATCCACTCTGGCAGCAGTGGTTGTCGTTAATGAAATTGTAGATGCGGATGATAGGAAACACTATGGCTGCTGTGCTTATCGACATGTCAGATAGTCTGTAAACAATTGATGATGTCCTGTTCCTGCAGACGTTTTTACTGTACAAACACGGCACTTTCTCATTTGAGCTTTACTGAGCCTCACTCAGTGCAGCGAGTTTCACAGTCAGATGTTATTTGGGTTTTTTAATTGGCTCTTGGGAACAAAAAGAGTTCAGAGTTATTGTTAACACATTCTTAACAGTTTGCTCACCCTTCAAATGTTTTTAAGTCCCCCTTTTTTTTTCTTCGGAGTACAAAGCAGTTTAAAAGGTACAACTCAACTACTATGCTCCAATAGGCCATACACATTATGTACAGTAGCGAAACACAGATGTCACTATCATAAGAAACATAGGGGGAAAAAAGACTTCACTTTGGTCGTGATTTTTACAAAATAAAAACTAAATAAAAGGTTTTCAATACCTTTATATCGCTACAGCTGTGTATGGCTATAGCTATTTACAAAATAAATTGTTCTCTTGTGAATTCATTGGAAAACATGACTGGGCAGCATCTGGTATCCGGTTTATGACAAACGACTTCCGTCCTGTCGGGTTTAGTTGTTGATATTCGGGTGTAGTAGCAATATTATGTAAACTAGCTGAATTGTTTGACCTGACATCACAGACACATATTGGGAACTAGTGGCGTGTATGTCTCCTCTTCGCAATCTATAAAAATAGAAACATTTCTCCACTTTTGACTGTACGATACGTAGACATTGCACATTTTAAATATATTTTGAAAAGTACATTCTGCATATTACAAATGTTTAGTTGGGTAGCTAAACATCACCATCCAATCAGCCACTAACCACCACTGCCAATATTGATCCGGCTGCCACTTTCTCTGCATCACATTGACATTGAGGAATTTACCAGGGTGCTTATACACGATAAAGTGCTCCATATAGTCCACTTTACTGAGTACACTATGCATAAAATGGGCTTTTCTCCATCGAATATATGTGTGCAGTGGACCAAAAATATTTTATTTTCATGCTGTATGGGAATTCACACCAATTCAGTGCTTGTGGTCTTCAGTTACACAAAAACTCTCTTAAATTTTGATTTCACAAGTCCACTTTCCCCAAGATTGCGCCTACTTGGCAATTTAAGCATAGTCAAGCTCCCATAAAAAATGCCCACAATCATTACTCGTCGCGTTAGCTACTGTTAAGAAAACATTTCTATTAAACTGGAAAACCATCAGTGGCTAAAATATCATCTCAGCCTTGGAAAAAAATATCAGCAGGATGAAAAAATCAATTGCATAAATCCATAGATAGCTTGTCACATTTCCTCAACATGCTAAATCTCAACTCGGGATTCCTTTCCCCGGGTCGTGGGCCATATGACAATAATGAGACTATTCTGCAAGTGTAAAAGGCAACTTTTGACATCTGTATTTTTATTTTACTTTGTATCTTATTGTTTTCCGGTGTCAATCCCTTGAAAAGGGCAACTCTTGGCCGAGCTTAGCTTCCAAGTCATAGGTGGAGAAATTTAGGTGTGGTTGTGATTTCACATACTGTAGATTAGCCAAAGCCCCAAAAAAGGTTTACGACTTCACGCGCAAACTCCAGAGACTCAACAATCAGTATATGAGTAATTAACATCCATTTTATTTTGTTATGTATCGCAGACTTTGCTGCTACAACAACAAAATTCGAAACGTACTTTGTTACATATTGTTGTCGGAACTCGAGCAGCTCCAGTTGACTCAGAAGGCCCTCTGGAAGCAAAAAAATAAAAAAAATAAAATTTGCGATAGCGTGGGTTTCTGTGTCGACTCCCAGGGGTGCGCGAGCGTCCTAGAAATGGCTGAAGACTGAAAAAAAAATGTTGCCGGAGCCAAACGTCTGTTTATGCAGAGCGGCGGGGAAATATTAAGAAAATATTTGGCCACTTTTTCCACTCTGAGATAGTTTGGCCCGTGTTTTGCTGGGTGACCCACAAACGACCTGCAACCCTCCCACCTCGATTGTCACGTCCAACTGAAACACGTCAAGAAAACAAGGCCAAGATCAATAATATCCGAATCATTTCTGAGGCATGAATCACGTAGCGCATTTGTGTAGTTCATGCACAAGATGAAACACAAAGCAAAACGGGCTTAAACTACAGAAGCGCTTTTTTCTCAGCATGGTTTTGTTATGTTTATAGTGAATTAGCCCGTCGTAAATCTCAGTGCTGACCATTTAAAAGTGTCAACTGACTTGAGTTAGTGTAGCTGTAATACAACACTGGGGGGTTCGGGGGGGATATATCTTTGTACGACTTCAAAACCACATCTTGGTCTGCTCAGGGACACACAGGAAGTTCTTTGGAGATAAAACACAGCAGAACTTCCTCATGTCATTTCAAAGCATTACAAATCACCCTTAGCCAGCTCTTCTTTGAAAGCGCTTAGACTACATTTCCTCATTGTTTACTTCATTTCGCTTAATCTCTTCATTTTCTTGCATACTTCCATGCGTTACACTGTATTTGACCTGTAGTTGTACTCGCCCAAGTATGTATCTTATACTATAAACATGCAATTTTGACTATCTGTAGCCATTTGAGTAGCTAAATCTTGTTACTGAAATGTATTCTGAATTATATTTTGAGATCAATTGTCAGATTAAGGTAGGTATAAATTCATGAATGTGTATTCAAGTTTTAATTTTCTACATTCTTCCATTGAAATCTTACACTTGCAAGAGTTTTTATTCTTGCTATTTTTCATCTTTATTCATGTCATAATTACAAATTTTATACTATGGAATCATGATTTATTGTAATTTTCCAATTTACCCCCCCCCCCTTTTTTAAAACCTCTTTAGCTGCATAGTCATCCATAATAGTGTCTTTTCATGCCTTTCATTCTACAAGAGTTTTGCTGCATAACGTGGGTTTTGAAAATATTCCCTAGGTTTGTATTTTTTGTTTTATACATATCGTGATTTTTGTTGAAAATGCAGCCGACACCAATGTGGAAAAAAAAAAAAACTAAAGCGAGAGACAATAGACAAACCACAGCAGAATAACAGTTGAACAATCTATATTTTAATCTTCTAGAGGCGTGGAGTTCTTATTTGTGGATAGGAGGGAGACCCCTTCAGGATTTCCAAGAACTAACAATAGGACGCGATGAGGGATGACGGGAAAGGATGGGGGCTAATGAGCAAGGCAGTGCTACTGATGTGTTGTGGTGTACTTTCAGTGTATATATATATCTATATATATATAGATATATATATATCTATATATATATATCTATATATATATATCTATATATATATATATATAGTGTCTTAATACCTGTAAGAATTGGGGAGTTGACATCTTAATACAAGCCGTGTCATGGGCAATTCCAGTATAAGCAATTATATCGTATAACCTGTCTATGGAAAGTCATTAGTGAAGAAATACCATTTTACATGGACGCTAGTCAACTTGTGTACGGACTGCTGTGTTGAATCTCCGTCCACTCACGAGGGGAGCCGAGCCAGCGCGCCCATTCCTGGAGTGACCCAGTCGGGGTAGACCTCATCTAGGAACTAGAGCGGTCCCCCGGTCACGCCGAAGCATCCCGAGAGAGAGGGGCAAGGGGGCTGAAGCTTCCCACCTGCTAACCAGGGAACCAATCAAATATACTTTCTTCATCATTATCTTTTGACACATGATAAAACATTTATTGTACATGTAGTGTACAAAAGTAGTGTATTGTCGTGAAAAAGTAATTCTGAATTGTTTTTAGATGTTTTGAAAAGAATACAGAACGTCTTAGATCTGGTCGTGCTTGCTTTCCACTTGATCGCAACAATATATTGGATAATAAAAAAATATCAATATAATACAGACATAAAAATGTGAATTAAAGTAATCGATTCCCGCTCAGTGATGGTGTCGATATCTGCCCTGCAACTGATTGGCGACTAGTTCAGGGTGTAGTCCTGCCTTTTGCCCGAAGCTAGCTGAGATAGGCTCCAGATTTCCTGTGACCCTTGTGAGGATGAGCGGCTTGGATCATGGATGAATGGATGATGGATATTACTATTAAATGTATTACTCTATCTATAAATACCAAACATCAGTTGTATTCAGACAACCCACTCCTCTTGTGTTACTGGAAACTGTCCAAGAGTCACTAATCGCCGAAGACAATTCAATCATCTGTTGTGCTCTACGCGGGAGTCTGAGGAACACCCTTGAGATGAATTTTTCAGCAGATCTGTCACCAAATCGATTTTCTCCAATTTACCTGAACCAACAGCACATTTTGCATCATGACAAGCTCTCTAATTACCTTTGCTCTGTCTGGGCTCGCTAAGCATCTGCTACCGATTCCTTTATTATCTTCACCCTGGACAGCACGATTAGAGCGTTCTGGGAGAGAGCCAAGTTGAGCAGGTCATTACAGAGCATAAAGTACCGACTCTGCGTGCCTCTGGTCGGGACAGTCAGGTAAACCAACGCAGGAAATACAAGTCACTTTGAACACATTCGTAGGAACGAGACACATAAACAGAGTAGAAACACTGTTGGCTCTACAGCATTTACTTGTTGGTATGTTAGCCATGTATGGACACCTTTCGTGGAACAAGAGACGAAGGGCTACACCCAAGTGGAGCCTGAGGTTTCTTTTCCAGTGATCCCTACAAAGTCCAGAGTACTGGCTCGGCACTACATGGCTCTGTCATGGCCAGAACTCGCGGCTGAACCCATAAGCACAACTCACGAGGCTTAGTAAGAATTTTGGGAAGAGCCTTTATTTCATCCAAAGTCCAAATACCGGGAAGCAGTCCGCGAAGGTGGCAGTAATAGATTCGGCAGGCGTAAGAGGAACGTCAATAACTGGTTGGGGTTTGGTACACGGGATAGCAAGAGCAGAAACTAGGAGTTGTTGTGACATGGGATCAACGATCTGGCAAAGACCAGACCATAAATACGGGGGACGTAATCACATAGATGAGACACCGGTGCGCGCATCTGCTAATAGGAGCAGGTGCATGCCACATCGGGGACCACTACACCCATAACAGGACCGGCACCGCCATAACAACCTCAGTTTGAACAGGTTTGCTTTTTACTGACGTCATAATAGCCCTGCAGAACACTTGGAAAAACTGCACCAGTAAGAATTACACTTGTGTGTTTTTGGAAAATATGTAGCATTGCTGCAAATGATTGAGCGTTGGTGGTCAGCCTGTCTGTGCTCAGGTCTTACACCACACACTTAATCAAACTGGTCTTCATGGCCTCTTCTAAAGATGATGCAAAAGATAACCCGCAAAGAGTATGCTTAAGGCGTCCAGAGGAGGACTATGAATTACCTGAGCCATGTCCTGTGGTCTGGGGGAAACCAGGTGAGAAGTACAAAGATGATTCTGTTTTGCCTACAGTCAAGCATAGCACCAGGAGTAGGAGTGACCTGGTCTTGGGCTGCATGTGTGAGGAACCATAAATGCTTACCTCTACTGGGGAATACTAAAACAGACTCACCAAGCATGTCTCCCGACCTAAACCCTATTGAGGGACTGTGGCGCATCCTCAAGCAGAAGGTGGAGGAGCACAATGTCTCTCAAGACTCACCAATTCCGTGATGCTGTTATGGAAAAGTGAAAACAGATTCCAGCGACAACCTGTGAAGTTCTGGTCAAGTCCATGCCCAATAGAGTCAAGCACTGCTGGAAAATATTAATAGCAAAGCAAAACATTGACGCTTTAGGCACAGCTTAGACATTTTCACTTAGATGTGTACTCTTTTATTTGTTTGCGATCGATTTATTAAAGGCTGCAGGTTGGGATAATTTTGATGGGAGTGTACATTTACACTTGTTAATCACGCAAGCTCCATACATTGTTTATTTTGTAGGAATTGAGAGTAAATCTGCATATCAACAGTTGTTGGAGGCCAATAACAACCTGTTTGGACTTCCCCTCCCCCCCAGAGAGGCCATTAGGCATAATTCGTCCGCCCAGTCCGTTGTGTGTTGTTGTTGTTATTGTTGTTGTTGTCGTCCCCGTTCACGTTTGATGAAGTCCCCGCTGCTTTAGTGACGGGCAGCCACATTGATTGGCCGTCCTCCTGGTTGAATTGACTGCGCCCCGGGGCCACAAGAGGCTTTTTGAAGGCTGCTGATCTCCGATATATATTTGTAGCACATTTGTTTTAATTAAGTTGTTCGCACAGCTTGGAAATTGGATACTGGACCAAAAGACGGGAGGCAACAGTAATAGGGCTAATTGTAGTTAAGGATCAATATTTAGAGTAGCCGGCTATAGATTTGGAGAGCAGTCGGAGCAGTGCTCAAATGACCCGATGGCAGTAATGTGTCTGTCTGGTTTGGTGTGGAAACTACTTTCCTCGTGAATGTGTTTTTTTTTTTTTTTTTTTCAATAGAACAGTGAAAGTGTCAATTGAACAGCGGTAGGAAAGGCCATCACACGCTGTACTTAAGTGAAAGTAAAGATACTTCTAAAGGGACTACCAAGAAGTACTGATTGAACTCTTGTTTTTTACTAAATAAAGTACAACATCTGAAATGTATTACATTGTAGAAGTATAGCTGCATTTTATACTTTTTATTTATATACAATACACCTTCAGCTAACTTGAAAAAAATTCTGCACGCACAAAAGGTTATTTTCTTTTATTATATTACACATTTGTTGTACAGCAGGAAAAAAAATCGTGCTAAGCATGTTGTGTTTTAGCACTACCTCGCGTCGGCTCAACTATTACACTATTCCCCCCAAAAAATCCCTTTTGTTTTGTTCTCTGTTTCGAAACAGCGTAACGAAAAAATTCCACTAAATTTGTTAATGATGAAAAATGAAAAAAATATACATTTACTGAAAAGCTGGCAGCTTTTAAACTGTCACTAGCCGACAACAGCAAGAGCCAATAATTTTCTTAAATCCTCAAGCCTTGGATGGGGAAATTCTTACCTCTCCCAATCCCTTGTCGTCGTCTTCAATACTCTCTGGTTTCCGTTCTTCCAGGGAGCTGCATTCCCTGTTTTTATTTGATTTTTTTTTTTTTTTTAGCTAAATCAATCAATCAATTACAGTTATCAGTTTTCAACCGAAACGTGAAAGTAGTGAAGAAAAATACTCATGTACTCAAGTATCGTGGCCCAGTATTTGTACCTCATTACTTCCCACCATTGCTTTTGAATATCTTATGCCCAAGCAAGGTGGATTTTTGAAGCCGGTGAAGTGAATGAAATAAAACACTCAAAAGGATTAGAGCAATTTAGAAAGCAGGGCCCCTTCTTTTCCCCTTTGTGCCTCTCGCACGCTGTGGCTATTTCTCTATACCCAGCATGAGCTCCACTTTGTGGCTTTTAATAACCTACCCCTCCAAGAGTCCACCCCCTGAGACACATTTCACCCCCCCACACCCCCACCAAGCGAACTTTATTTGCGCCGCACTGTTTCTACCTACCGGCAGCTGCAAACGGGGAGCCCAGTGGCACGCTCAGGCCGCAGTGGCAAATTTCTTCCAGTTGCTCAACACGCTAATACTAACCCCCGCCCACCCCCCGCACCCCCCCCCCTTTCTCTTTGCAGCTCAAGCATTATATTGCAGTTTCATTGACTGGGAGGGTGTTGTGTTGCCGAGGAATCAATAGTTGAGGGGATCCCAGCCCGACGATTAGCTTGTCAGTCAGGCCTGCGCGCTTGAAAGGAGGGGAAGGCGGCGTAAATCCAAGAATACCAAAGGCCACCAGCATGGAAAAGTTGGAATGCCGAGAGCCGCCGATCATGCGCCGCCACCTGTTGTACGAGGCAACATGTGCTGGGTGTCTTAACCTTTCAGCTACTGTGCTTTAACCGCCGACTGCGGCCACCGCTCGGCCTTAAGATGACTTTCAATGTACGGGACAAATTCAAATGACTTTTTACATGCCAAAATGTGGAAAACTGCCTTGTTACTTGTTGATGGGCTAATGTCGGGCGCTGGTCTTGAAAGCACTGTTGGACCCTTGGAAAAGTCTGGAAGTTTTGTTGATTTTCCAATTTTCTTCTCACTTATTTTCAACCTAGTGTTTGTGTTGGGTGTGTGTGTGTGTGTGGTGTGTGTGTGTGTGGTGTGTGTGTGTGTGTGTGTGTGTGTGTGTGTGTGTGTGTGTGTGTGTGTATATATATATATATATATATATGTATAAATATGTATATATATGTATATGACTTACTATGAGCAACCTTTCCAGGGGTTTAGCAGCTTAACAAGTGGGTGAATGCTCAATAGAAGACTGCATCGTTTTTTTTGTTGGCCAACATGTAAATTTCATTATTGACTCAATATATCCACTGACTTCCCAATCGTGGCCAGTTAAAAAGTGAAAAGCGGACAATGACAAATGGACAATGCTATTTTAATCATTTATTCATTTTGATTAACATTTACAAAAGATCCTACACTGTCAGTCATTTCAACTGCTGGTGAGACAAATGGAGCTAGCATAGCTGAATATCTCGCTATCCTGTCACCGATTACCCACTGTTGTACTTATTTAAACACAGCTGCTGACCTTGTCACCATGAATTGGGAAAAAAAAACAGATTTGGCATATTCTCCAGTATACAGCCTGGACATGATTTGAAGTTATTAAATATAGCCCGACAATGTTCCTGTGGAATGTTTTGCATTAAATGTATGAAACACTTTACAACATAAACGAGAGTTGTTATGAAAAGCTGTGTCAACCAATCAATGGCCTGGGAAGTAAATACAGATTTGCGCAGATTTTTTTTTTTTAGGATATTGTCAAATTATCATTATAGAAAATAATTGCCCATATCTCCCACCCCCTAGGGTGCGTTGAGCTGTCCAGGAATCTGTTCATTGTGAATGTGCTTCAAGAGCACAATGATGGAACGCCAAATCTCATTGTGACGATCAAGGTGGGCGTTTATCATTACGACACCGCATTTCTCCTTTAACGCTTTTCAAGTGGCATCGTTGTCGTGTCAAATGGCGCAATGAGTAGGAGAGGTACTGCTAACAGCAATGAACAGACTGCAAAAGAAAACTGGATTAGCCCAGCTCAGCTACGGGTATACGTAGCAGCCACATTGGTGGGGGCAATGTTCCAATCCAAAACAATTGATCGATAATGCTTTCATACCTCAATAAAACATATCCACTGCAGGATATTTAGAGATTTCGTGCAATATGTTAAAATTCAAAATTGTTCTTATGTCTAGAAAATAGTCCACTTTGAGCGTGATATAACACCAAGCTTTTCATATAGCTTCATACTAAATTCTAAATTCTTCAACTCATTATGAAGAGTTCTTTTCCAAAACAACATCAAAGCCCACTTAAAAAACTATAAATCTTGCCACTGAGTAGAGACTCATTTATTTACTTACTTAATTTTATAAAACATGCTCAGACTGGGCCACTGAATTGGTTTACAGGATAACATTTTTAGAAATTGCAGGTCAGGCTGCACATGCGTCATTTTTCTCAGAATAATTCAATTGATTCCATAGCATTTTATTTGCAGAAGCGAGCTCTTCATATGTTTTGCCCCCTTCGAGAAAGTAGCTGTAAATTGTTTCTATGCCATTCACATTAAGAGAAAATGTAGATAAATCGTACATATTTGACCTTTCAGAATTATCAACTGCAGGTTTCAAGGTTTGAAATCAATAGAAGGCTCTAGAATGTGCCATTAGCGGCAGTAAATGCGCTGCTTATTTCACTCTGACCTTTTTTTTGCCATTCTAACCGAGATGATGAGCGTCGCATCCTAGCCTGGCCTCTTCCATGCCACACGGCTCCAAGGCTGCTCAGGAATCGCGAGTGGAAAGTCAATTACTCTGAAGTTTTATCGCTTTATAATACAAGAATTGAAAAGACACTCCCACCTGTATTTCCTGTACGGCAATAACGTTTGCGTTGCACTCTAGAGATACAGTAGTGACTTTTCCAACTGCGCGAGGGGTTTTATTTACGATCACGTGTTGTTTTTAGAGCTCAGCGAAGGGATCCCCCCCGCTCCCAACGTCTGTGAAATCGGCTTTTTTGAAAGTGCTAGTAGCACGAGGCTGTGAATTAGCAATGCTAATATTTTGGTACTCTTTGTGGGCAGATTCTCAAGTTGGCATCCTTTTCGTTTTACTTCCTATATTTACAAACAGATATTTTTTCTACACCTTACTTTGGTCAAATAGGCTCATTACTGTTTTTTTTATAAATACATATATGGCAAGATGATGAAAAGAAAGGAAGTAAATGTTCTTTAGAATATAATACTTTTATCTGTGACTGGCTAACAAATACATTCGGGGAAGTTGGATCATTTCCTCTGGGACATGTTGATTGATTGATTTTGGGGATTTAAATCAGAAAAAATACAACATGCACAGCAGTGATAAGAAAAAATGTGAACCAGGAAGTGTTAACAAAGCACCAGATTTGGAGACGCAAGATATTCCCTATCAATGGCTTTCTTCAAAATTGATTTGCGGAGAATGATGTGTGCACTGTGCCACCCTAGCAAGCACCAGCTTTTGTCTGGCGGTTAAAATTTCTCTATATAATCTGAAAAATACAATTTTTTTTAATTCAATTTTTTTTCATCATTAGCCAATTTGGTATTCCTTTTTATTTATCAAAGGTATTGGAACAAGATTTGATCACATAAAATTGGAGTCAACGCTGGTTTGCGCTTGGATATAAAAAAAAAAAAAAAGAATAAAACTTCACGCCACACGTAATATTGTTGTGATGATGTACCGTAACAGTATAAAGATTTATTTTTGTTTTAGTATGCGCACTATGTAGGTCAGGGTGCCCAGACTTTTTTACCCCAAGATCTACTTCTCAAGCATCCAGCTTCTCGCAATCGATGGGGCAGTGACGTCTTTTTTTTTTTTTAAATGACTAATGATGAAATAGAATGACCAAGTCATAAAGATCTACCCAATACAAAAATGCAAAACACATTTGTTTTTAAGTATGTTGAGGATTCTTTATGTGTAAATGTATGTTTGTGTGCCTTGCATTACTGCATGAGTCAATATTACACAGCATAATTAACTTTAAATATTTTTTCAAACTATCCGAGTTCACGTTCATGATCACTGAACACCATACGCATGAAAATGCACACCTGGGCCGTGTCACTCACGGCAGTGGATTCATCCAACTGCAGTGAGAAACACTCACAATCTGAGATGTGTGTGTGTGTGCGGCCAATTGGGATATTAGTTCGTTCACTTTTCTCATTCTCAGCTTGCTTGTCGGCGGAATGTCGGTGTCGTATTTTCCATAAACAGTTCGGAAATGCCTCTCCAAATTTCACTACGCTGGTAGATGAGGCAAATGCACTTCGAAAATGACGTCGTTAAAGAAAATTGTCAGCCTCCCATTTTGTATGAAAGTGATACATTTTTGTCCTCTTTACTGCAGCATGCATCCATACTCATGTTTGTTATGATTTCTTAAGTGAGGTTAAAATAGGGGGGAACTCACTGACAGCGTGTTTTCCTGTACTGTCGTTGTTTGCACATGCGCGGTGAGCTAAAGTTAAAAAAAAAAAAAATACAACTGATGCCTTTTTTTTTTCTTGGCATGCCGTCATGATCGACTGAAACTTTGATCGCGATCGATGCATTGAGCCCCCTGATGTACGTCAATCAAAGAGGTGAACTGATTTGTGGACGGAAAAGCTCAAATACAGAATGTACTGCAAGTAGTTTTGCCCACTTTGTGAATTACACATAGTGGCGAGGCCTGTGTCAGCTTTCATGTGTCCTGAACGGCGTGGAGAATCTCAGGAGACAACCCAGAAAGGTTAGGTTTTTCCTGGAAGTAAAGGAGAGTCGCACTGGGAGGGGGGTCAGCGGGGGCTTAGCAGAAGGAAACCCAAGTTCCTAGCAGGGATGGAACTGTCAAGAAAGGGTCACGAAGAGCCCAGGCGCCAGAGAAGGAGTCATGGCCAGTTGTGGACGAGGACGCGAGGAGGCTTCGGGTCACCGCGGAGGGATTGAGAGTCCATTAGCGGCGTTACACTTACTTCCACTTGCTTACCCGCCGACTTCAACACCAATTTACTGCTCTCTGCTGGGTGTCGTCCGGCGCTCGGGACAGTTGAAATCCTACAGACCTTCCAAACAACTTTGATCAATCCCATCTACAGTACAGAAATGTGTACTGCCTACTTGAATGACTTGATATGAGATTAATCCGTTTCATCCGAAAATGTGCCATGTTTTTTTTTTTTTTTACATGGTATTAACCTTTTTTATGGCAAATTAACATTTTGCTTGGGAAATTGTCACATAGGTATAAAAAAAGAAAAGCTGCTATATTTAATTGCTATGTTAGTATTTTCAAATATGGCTGGGGGTCACAGATGGACATTATAGTTGAAAAACAATCACAGTTATTTAAAAAAAAAATCGATTTTACTGCATAGCTGATTAGTTATGTTTCTAACTTCACTCCAGTGTGCCAGCTATAGTCCAGTTGATTTGATTTCCTAAATGATTTGGGCAGCAGAGCGATTTCAAAGTGCTAGCGGCAAAAAGCCTCTGTGCTACTTCCTGGTAGGCTGTTACGCAAGCATTTTCAAAACTGGACAAGCTTGCGCCAGGGCGCTGTCGTCCTTGCGGCCTTCGCACTCTACGACGTGGGTTGTGCGTTTTGTCACACCGCTGTGCGTGTGCAAGACAAAAAAAAAAAAAAAAAAGGGGGATAAAGAGAGTGTAAGTCTTTGTGTCGAATTTGGCAAGCTCAACGGAGTCCCTCGAGGGTCCTTCAGCAAAGGGATCTGGGAGAACGTCGGAGGTGCCAACAAGAAAGACCCCTCGAGAGTGAAAACACACTAGCGTTAAGTTATTAGCTCCACTTTGAGACGTGTATGTGAAACAAGCTCTCACAAGAGCCGCTGAGAATCCCTTAACTCGCATTACTCCGCCCCCTGGCTTTGTCTCTTTTTCTCAAGGCGACCAGGAGTGTTCTTCTCTCCATGTGGATAGGTCCTCGGGCCCAATTATCTAGCTACAATGCTCAATTAGCCGTAATCCCTCTTTTGGCTTGATAATAGAGGGGCTTTACGTTTTACTTAAGGACCGACAAGCACCTTAAGATGGCAGCCAATATGTAAAAAGGTATTTGGAAAAATGTGCCTTCGTGCCGTTTAGATCCAAATGCAAGTTTCTTCTCAAATCTTCCAACTACATATACTAAATCCTAGCTAAAAAAAATGGTACTCTTTAGTTATGTTTGAAAGTATTAGAATACTTTACTTTTTTTCTTTGGGGGAGGATCATTGGTTTACTCCAGTGTTTCTCAATCGTTATTGAGTCAAGGCACGTATTTTATATAAGGATAATCTCCAGTCACACCACCAAACCAAAAAGTGCAAACACAGATTGTCTAATGGAAGTAATTCGCACTACTGTTATGTATGAATTTAGACTAACATCCCATTTGTTCAAATCAGTAAAATGCAACAAGTTGTGTCGCATTTCTGATACTAAACTCATACACGCATCAACACAACATAAACACGATAGAATAGCTAACACAAAATAGGCCTTCAAGAACATAGTAGTTGAGCCAAAACGGCAAATAGTCACCAATGTTGAACAAGTGTTCCAAAACAAGCAAATGTTCGTACCAGCGGGTATTTCAAGTTAGCGAAAGGCAGCGGGCGTCTGTGTGGTTCGTGATCCAAACAGCGGAGTTTCCCGGAGCAGCGGTAAAGTCGTAAGAAGAAACCACATTGTCCGTCTTTCTCGTCCTTTTATAGGTAATCCTTGAAACATTTCAGACTTTTGTGTCACAAAGGATGTCACGGAAAATAAAGAGAACAAAGAATAAAAATACAGACACCCATAACACTACACATGACAATCATAGTGCAACAAAGATACATGATTTCTTGTAAATAAATTCTGGAAAGTTGGATCATTTCCTACGACACCGCTGACGAGATCTCACAATGCTTTAATATACCAGAGCACACTCGTTGGGAATCACTGAGTTACTCCACCAAAAGTATAATCATAAATACGTTAAAAAAAAAACAGGAAAACAATGTCTAAACACGTTACACACATGTTCACTGCATTCCAAAGGTATTAGTAGGGCGAACAAAACTGAATGCCAGGAAAAAGACGCCACCGCCGCATCGTTGTGATTTCGAACCCGTACCCCGTGGTATAACTCCCAGCCGGATGTGTAGCGTCGCTCGTAAATTGGCCCAGTAGGCAAAACGTCCTCGTCTGTCCTGCGATTGTCAATTAAAAGAAGCGTTAACCTTGTTTACGCAAGACAAGAGCGAGGCTGTGAATGTATTGACATTAAACAGTCGGAGGGCTGCTCGGTTGGCCGGTTGCCTTCGCAGCGAGTCGCGCTCTCGCGCCGGGCCTCTGTCTGGGTTGAGCCCCCGCTTGGGTCGGCCTCGCATCTTGACAAAGTCTTCTTGAGATACGTTTGGGAGAAAGGAGCGTTGGAGGCAAAATGTCTGCCTGGGCTTTACGACGTGGTAATTAAAGACACCGACTAAGGTGACTGCTAAGTAAGACCCGACATAAAAAGAAAAAGTAGAAACCTGGCACCCGCAACGTCCTTGTGTTGCTACCACTTTTTTAAAAAATTTTATTCACCTGCCAAAAAGTACACATGATAAAAAGCTCTTTGAGAAGTAAAATAAAAGGGTCTTTTACTTTTATGGGTGACTCCGGTGAGGTGTTTGGCAGCTGACGTAGCCTGGTGGCTGGGCGTTAAGTGTTCCAAAAAGTCTGGGGGTGGGGGGTCGGGGGGGGGGCGGGGGGTTCCATTCAAACCAAATAATAAGCACTCAATTAGGCATGTCTGCTTAATTGAATCGAATAATTCACCGTTTTGAAAGTACTTTAATCATGTGATTATTGTTGCGCTTATTGAAATACTGAAAAGTTGTACTACTACAAGGTCATAATATTGTAAGCCTGCAAAGTGCCATAAAATTAACATTTTCCCATTTTATTATCATCATTCTAAGTGTTATGATGATATTCTTGATGATTATAATATGGCTTTATTTTTTTTAAGTGTTTTTGGGTCACTTTTTTACTTTATTCTGTTTATTCTGAGAAAATACAAATCTAATATTAATCCCTTTAATCTGATGATTTTGTGATCCTCACGACAATAGAGTAAAGCCATATTTATTATGGGGGATCCATTCCAGACTCACTCAAATTAGGTAAAAATCTGCAATATAGTTAAAAAAAATAATTATATTCCGCATACCTTCTGAACCCATCTATTAAAATGGATTTTCAAAACATTTCAACCTATTTTCAATACCAAAAATGCACATATTAATTGTATTGATAAGATGATGTGTACGCACACACATGTTCCTCTAAGAGGAGGGGCCTTAGTGGATGGCGTGAGTGTATGATTGTGAGCTGTAGCCGTCACCAGTGTTTAACTCTTCTTTCGACGCTGAGTAAAAATTTCCCGAAAAGTGCATCGGCATGAAGCTTCAAATGCAGCCTCTTTTGTACTCGGCAGCTGGCAAAGGTAAAAAGCCCTTTCTTGCTCGAGAGCACTTGGAAACAGTCATCCACGCCTTTATTGCATCTCGTATACGTAAGCGGGAGCACAGAACTCCGGCCTTGGCCTCCCTCCACTGGCTGCCATTTTTAAGATTACTGTGATTCCCGGCCTACAGAGCACATATAAGCCTCGGTACACAGAAAAAGTTTAAAGCTCGCGCCACACTTACACTAGCACGGCGCTAGCGTTAAACTCTTTCTGTGTACCAAGGCTTATAACCAGGTGTGCTAATGCTAGCGCGGCGCTAACGCTAGCAATGTGCTAATGCTAACACCGCACTAACGGTAGCGTTGCGCTAACGCTAGCAACGCGCTAATGCTAACACCGCACTAACGGTAGCGCCGGATCAACGCATAAACCGCAGGGTTGAAAGCGTGTGGAAAAAGTCGCAGCTTGTAGGCCGGAAATTCTGGAAATAACTCCCCAGCCTGGTGCCTCGGGCGAACTTGCTGGATCTGGACGGAAGCTCAGAAGGGATGGGAACTTTTCTGTTGTGGAATAACCTCTCTCTGCAGTTTTTTTTAAGCCTCATCAATGTCTATTTATAAAAACCTTCTTAAAACCCATTTTTATTCCTTCACTATCAACTTGGCTTAAGACTGCAGCTCTTTTAGTGTTTCTATTTGTTGTTTCATAGTTTTAGCTTTTATTTCTTCAGTTTGCTTCTCATCTGTTTGCAGCACTTGATTTTCACTTTGATTCGAACTACTGAATAAATTAAGATGAGTATATTTGAGTGGAGGTAAATAACTACAGTATACTTCAGTGTAAAAAAAATATGATTGCTTAAAGAGACGTGACACCGCGTGGGCTGCAAGTCCATTTTCCAATCTGGTTATCCTCACTAGGGTCGTGGGAGCGCCGGAGCCTAAAATGCGTCCGTAACGGTGCGGTGGAATAGTGCAGGTGTACCTAATGAAGAGCGCAGGGGTGGGGAGGGGTAGCGACGTACGTGCCTCGACTTCATCCCGCCGATGCCGCTAAGCTCCGTCGCCCGTCGCTGCCAATCAAGGTGCTCCCGACCGTCTGCTTCCCTCGGCCGAGTGGCACTCGGTTAACCTCAAATCAAGGCCCGTAATTTGCGGTTGATGGCACACTTTAAGACCCGTCTGATCCCCGCGCCTCGGGCGGCTCAGCGCGAGACTTGATTAGAGGCAGTTACATGTGGGAACGACCGCGCTAACCGCAACCCCGGGGCCAAAACATGAGTCGCATGCTCGTCATGTGTCTTATGTGGAGATGCCTTCTTGTAGCTGTGGATTGGAAGTTCCCCTTGAAGGTATTACTACTCCAAGTCAGTTGCCGCTTACGATCGCGGCGCTCAGATGTTTTAATGCTGCAGTGTGATAAAAACATACTTTTCTTGTTAGTATCCCTCACTTTTTTTTTTTTTTTTAAGAACATCACCACCGTAACAGCTCAACGGATTTGAACCCAATGAGCAAGTTCGAACATGCAGCTCGGCTGAGTCACTTAATGGCTCCGCTTGAAGCAACATCGCTGGGAAATGCTAACAGTGTTCACGATATTGGGTTTTTTTTTTTGTCTTTTTAGACGCATACTTGACTGTATACTTGAGACTGGTCAAAGTTCCATCCATCCATCTGTTTTCTTAGCCACTTATCCTCACAATTGTCGCGAGGAGTGCTGGAGCCTATCCCAGCTGTCAATGGGCAGGAGGCAAGGTATACCCTGAACTGGTTGCCAGCCAATCCCAGGGCACGTCGAGACAAACAGTCGGACTCACAATCACACCTAGAGGCAATTTTAGAGTGTCCAATTTTTGTTGCATGTTTTTGGGATGTGGGAGGAAACCGCAGTGCCCGGAGAAAAGCCACACAGCCACGGGGAGAACATGCAAATTCCACACAGGCGGGTCTGGGATTGAATCCAGGACCTCAGAACTGTGACGCCAACGCTTTCCAGGTGAGTCACCGTGCCGACCCTGGTGAAAGTTGTTGCATTAAAATGTATCATTTTAACAGTAATATGTCATAGTAATAACAACAGTAATATGCTGCCATACAATTGTTCCTGTTGCCATCATCAAATCTGAATGATGACATTCGTGAACACCAAAAGTAGCAACTTTTTTTCTTGCGGCTTTTTTTCCATCAGCACACTGTCACTCATTCACTAAGCGAAGTTGTTTTGTTGCTCTTACACTTGACAGTAATTCACTTGTTTTTCAACCTGTCTGAGAAGTAAGAAGTTTAAGCTCTTACAGTTTTGTCATAAATGACTGAGGAATGTTTTATTTGTTATATTTGGTTAAAATTGGATAGAATATATCTTTTTTCATTGTTTACTATTAGGGGAGGAAATATTTCCAAATTCCAAGAAAATTGTAATTGTATTGTGTGGATTTACACTCACTACTAAGACGTTAGGACTACGATTTATTTAGATCGAGGCTCACCAACAATGTACTTGCAAGCATCAAGAAACCCCCCAAGTGCCACTTGAGTAGCCTGCGAGCTTGTTCTAAAAATGTCTCACCAGCGTTGGGACATTGTCATTTCCTAGGGATGCTGTAGCTGTGATCATTTCAAAACGCTTGTAGCGCTTTCTAGAAATAACGTATTGCATAATAGCGCACTTAATGAATCATTGGCATGATCTGTGTCCTGACAGAGATGGATATCGTTCGTCATTAATAACGACAAATTAATTGTCATTTGAGAAAATGTGTTCTTTCAGAAGTACTGGAGGCCATTTGCATTAGTCAGTAACCGAGAAGTAGCTTAGGTTTGAAAAGGTTGGTGACCCCTTGTAGGTAGCTTTAGTCATAGATGGAAAAATATTACTTTTTTTAATTCATTTATGAATAAACCCTGCAATCAGCATGTGTTTGGCGATAGAATGCGGCAGAGCTGAAAAGTGCTTTGCATGTTAGGGTTCCAGCTGCTCCTCCCCACAGCCTACGTGCACACTTCACACACCACTTCCCTCCATGTTGAAGGGGCCCCAAAGAAATGCGACTAAAACCCGCCACACCTTCGGACGCCCCTGCCCTTGAGCAATTCCACCAGGAACAAAAGCGAAACAATTCGGAGGGCCCATCCTGCTGCAGTCGCCACACATATAGTGAGCAACTATTTGTGCATTGGACCTGCCTATGGATTCGTTAGCACCCTGCTCGGCCCCCCTCTCGGCCCCCAAGGCCCTCTGTCTTTTTTGTCTTCCTCCCTCACTTCAGCGCTTTGCTCTCACTTTCACTTTCTTGCCCGCCGGCTTTCGTTGTCTCAGTCTTGCTCTCTCTCTCTCTCGCTCTTGTCGTCTCCCCCCACCCCCCACCCCCCTGGCCCGCCTCGGAGAGCTTTTTAAGGCCGGCCAGTGTTTGTAATTAGCTCCCAGTGTTGGAATGGAACATGTGGAGGTGGGTGTTAATGGGCCGGCCAGGCCCTTACTCTCACAGCGGGCCGACAGCAGAAACAGAAACCAGTCTTTGTTCTGTGCATTACGAATATGGAGGAGGAGGAGGCGGCGGTGGAGGACCTCTTGGAAATATGAACAGGCATTCATATTTGAAGCTCGGCGCTGTTTATAATGACTCTCACCTTCTGTTTGTTAACAGCAGTGTATACAATTATGCACACATACACAGACACACACACACATATATATATATATATATATATATATATATATATATATATATATATACACACACACCTCTATGGTGTGAATATTGTAGACAGTTTTTACTTCTATACAACCGAATCCACGCTGTCGGCACCAAAGTCAGGCGAGTGTACCTCTATCTAAACCATCAATGAGTACGATGTTAAGGTTGTCGACAAAATCTTGACTATATTGTCCTTGAAGGGTGACAAAATATTCAAAAAGTCAAAAACTGAAAAAAGTCTCTTCAAACTAAAAAAGGAGACCTTGTGTGTCTTTTCATACAGGGCCTCTTGAGGCTTTTTTGGGGGGGTGTACTCATGGTTGACATGCCAACCAAATTTTTAAGGCAATCTGGCTTCAGTGGCAGAATTTTTAAGAATTTCATGATGAACCGACGTTGAGTCGCCAACACACTTTAGAATAGATTTTAAAGTTCTGCAACTGGTCTATAAATCACGAAACGATTTAGGTCCTGAATAGATGAAATAAATGCTGACGGAATAGAAACCCAGTAGAGCTCTGAGATGGACTGACTCGGGTCAAATAGTGGAGCGCAGAGTCCAAAGCAAACATGGTGAAGCAGCATTTAGCTATTATGCTGAAAAAAAAAAATTTGAATAAGTTGCCAACAGAGGTGAGGTCAACCCCAAGTGGGAATGTTTTGAAATCCAGGTTGAAAACTTCTTTATTTCCTCATGCTTTTTTGAATATATCCACTTTTTGATCATATTACTTGCACTGTATGCGGTTTTAATTGTCTCTTTTTTCAATATTTTGTTCATCATTTTCGTTTTTATGCCATTTTAAATGTTTTATCTCTTTGTTTTCAAATGCCTTTAATCATGTAAAGCACATTGAGTTACTTTGTGTATGAAATGCGCTATACAAATAAATTTGCTTTGCCCTCAAGTTCAACACGCAATTAATGACAATTTTTTTCATTTTTTTTTTTTTTACTACATTGGGCCAATCACCAGTCTACTCTACTCAACTCAATTATTTATGGAACACTGCAAATTTGGTAGCAATTGGAGAAAGATTTGAGGATACATTTTTCCTTAAAAGGATCCCTGGAAATGGCCAAAGTGAGCCTAATGCGACTTTCAACAAACAAATTTCACATTACCAATTGATTTAGACTTAATAAGCTGGGTTTTCTAAGAATTTTTGGGGGGGCTCCTGAGACAGGTTTTTTTTTCTTTGTAGAAATGGCATCAATTTCATAGCTGATTTACAGCAGAGTTTGCATGAAACCTCAACCCATCTAGTGTGTAGTAAATGGACAACAGCATTTATATTTCCAGGTTGGAGTTCAGTGGCACTGGGAAAGCAGTGGGTGTTCTGTTCCATGGCTTATTCAAGATCCCCCCCCCGGCATCTTCACATGGAGGCTGTGTGTCTGCCGGGGCTCATCCATTATTGTGTCAAAGTTCTTGTCCTGCGTTGTCGGCCCTGCGAGCAGAGTGAAGCAGCTTGTTTTCATTTGAGCGGTGTAGGGAGTGCGGGTTGGGGGTTTAGGGGGTGGCTCAAGGTCCCCGCCCCTCCAGATGTGCCTTGATCAAGGAAAGTTGACTATGCGCTTTGTGTTGCCGAAGACACTAATGTGATTATGTCACATATTTTCAGCTGATTCCCATTTCTGTGCGTCGTTGTGTGGGGTCCGTGTTTCAATAGAGCCCATCCGGATGGGAGTCGGAGGGAATGTTTCTCTCGGTGTGATCTGATTCCCGGCCAATTCTTTGTGTGCTTTTGCCTGGGTGTTGTAAATCTCCGGTCTTATATTTAGCGTTATCGCTGAGCCCTTCAAGTCAGAGTCAGTCACCTCCAGTGTATGTTTTGTTGCTCGCGCCTTTACAAAGATAATAAGAATAACATGTTCACTTTCAAGGGGGGATAGTTGTGACTGTATCACTCACACATCGAGCTGGTTCTCTTAAAATCTACACAATTTTGGATGCAGTTCTTGCATTGGCTCTCATTGCACAGTGCAGGTGTACCGAATGAACACTGCTTGGTAATACATTTTGTTTTTTTCCCCCAATCGGTGTATATTTAGTACTTCATTTGCAGTGTGAGAACATTGAAAGGTTCCTCCCAGCCACTCCGCTCCCCGCACTACGGTTCATTAGGCCGGCAGAAAGGAACAAACCACCTCAGCACCCTTCGCTGCCAAGTCCGGACGGCTTTAAGCAAACCTGCAGGCATTGTTGGCCCCTGTCCCCGCGCCTTGTAAACTGTTCCGTAACGCGAGTGTGCGCCTCTAAAGAGGATACCTACTGGCGACGGGAGACGCATTAAATCTGGCAACCTGTCCTCAAACGTGTCATTGCCGGGAGGATAACGGGCGTCGCGTCACAACCCGGCGCTAGATTAGATGCCATCTGGGAAGACAGCTCTGTCATCTGCGAATCCAAATGGTGAACTCCACTTTTATTTAAGCTGCCAGTCTGTGTAAAAACAGGATTACGCCTCCTGTTCACCGACTGCGCCTAGTTTCGGTCCCCCCGGTGGCTGCCAAACGTTTGCCGCTACAGGCCGCTGTCTTCAGCGTCTTGTTATACGAGTTTCGCCGTGAGTTTTGCATTTCACCGGCGCCGCCGTTACGCACGGACCTTAGCCTCTCTTCGTTTTGTCAGATCAAGTTTTGAGGCAGAGTCTTTGCCTCCGGGCTGCATAAATTTGCAACAGAAGATTTGTGGAAAAACAGAGGCACAGGCAAAGGTTGCGAATGGGTACGGCTTCAGCCTCCCTGGCTCGTGTTGTTATCAGAGTGGTGGCTCCGTGGTCGTAAATGCAAGGAACTGATGACAAGAAATGGCTAAGCAAAGTCCTTTTTCCAGCCGGTTGTATCACTGAGGGAGGGTATTGCTGCCTGGAAGGGATGTCCCAAAATGAAAGGCTGAGTGATAAATGACCTAATGTGGTACAGTTAGGCTAGAGAAACAAAATAATCACAATTATTTTCATTATTGAAATCTCAATGAATTAACAGAATCTATCGATCTATTCTATTGAATTATTATTATTATTGTACAACATCTTGCCATCAAAATGCACATTGTTCAAGTACAGTGGTACCTCAGTTTTCGAACCTCTGTTTTTGTACAAATCGATTTTTTTTTTTTTTTTTGCTTTGGTTTTCGAACGAAAATCGGTATTCAAACGCCCCGACCAGCTGACACACGTCGATTTGTTATTGTGATTTCGAACGCACCCCTTGAAAAAAAAAAAAAAAAACGGAAACGACGTCACGCTCGACCGTGTGCGACACAACCAGTGACTTTTTTTTCTTCCAATTGAGCAACATGAACCCCCGATCATGGCTCCAAAGAAGGCAAGTGGAGCTGCCGGTGCTTAAAAAAGGAAAGCGGTTCGTAAAACTGTTGACTTCAAGAAGGATTTGATAGCCGAATACGAATCTGGCATGCGTGTTTCTGAGCTATCGAACAACTGAGGAACTGGCGAAATCCACGATCACCACCATTCTGAAACACAAGGGTGCCCTCAAAGCAAGTGGTGCTGCTAAAGGAGCGACTGTGACATTTTAAAAACGTTTTTAAAAAACTATTTTTTTAGGCTTGAAATGCATTATTTCATTTTCCATTCATTGTAATGGGAAAACGCGCTTCAGTTTTTGAACGTTTCGGTTTTCAATCTGCCTTTTGGAACGGATTGTGTTCGAGAACCGAGGCACCACTGTATCTAGATGGTAAAATGTTGCTGCAGACTGGTCGTCCAAGAAAGGGAGCCCCCACTTTCCCCTCCCCATGTGCGGTCCCTCCTCAAGGTTTCTTTTTTCTCCAAATGGAGTTTTGAGTTTTTCCCTTGCGTTTTTCCTTGCACGATTGTGGTGTTTAGGTTAGGGGATGTCGTCAATCATTGCCAACTGCGGGCCTGTGAAGTCCTCTGCGACTCTTGTGATTAAGGGCTATCCAAATAAACTTGACTTCACATTACTCATTTTACTTTTGAGGAAAGGAAATTAAAGCAAAGGAAAGAAAAGTGCTACTGAAAGTATAAAAATGTGAGCAAATTGCTAAGACAGAAGGCATTTTCTTTACTCAGATCCACCAATTTCACACACCTTTGGAAGAATCATTTTATGGCAATATCGCAGCAATCAGGTTTATTCCGTCAAACCGGAAACAGCCAATGAGTTGAGAGAAGAAATTGCAAAAGTTGTCTTGAATTCCAAATAAAATGGGTCACATTGTTGAATCTGTTTGTCTGCATTTGAACTACTTCTTCTTTTCCTTTCGGCTTGTCCCATTCGGGGTCGCCAGAGCGTCTCATCTTTTTTGCTCTATTGCTCCATCCTCGGCACCCTTTTACCAACATACTCAGTGTCTCGCCTCTGGATATGTCCAAACCATCGAAGTCTGCTCTCTCAAACCTTGTCTCCAAAGCATCCAACTTTGGCTGTCCCTCTAATGAGCTCAATTCTAATCCGATCCAACCTGTTCACACCAAGTGAGAACCTCAGTATCTTCATTTCTGCCACCTCCAGTTCTGCTTCCTGTTGTTTCTTCACTGCCACCTTCTTTAATCCGTACATCATGGGCGGCCTCACCGCAGTTTTATAAACTTTGCCCTTCACTCTAGCGGAGACTCTTCTGACACATAGAACACCAGGCACCTTCCGCCAACTGTCCCTGCTTGGACCCATTTCTTCACTTCTTTACCACACTCTCCATTGCTCTGGATTGTTGAGTATTTGAAGTCGTCCACCTTCGCTATCTCTTCTCCCTGAACCTTCACTCCTCCTCCTCCGCCCGTCACATTCATGGACATATATTCTGTTTTACTTCGGCTAATCTTCATTGCTCTCCTTTCCAGTGCATGTCTCCATCTTTCTAATTGTTCCTCCGCCTGCTCCCTGGTTTCAGTGCAAATCACAATATCATCTGTGAACATCATAGTCCAAGGGGATTCCAGTCTAACCTCGTCTGTCAGCCTATCCATTACTAAGGCAAACAGGAAGGGGCTCAGTGCGGATCCCTGATGCAGTCCCACCTCCACCTTAAATTCTTCTGACACACCTACTGCACATCTCGCCGCTGTTGTGCTGCCCTCATACATGTCCTGTACCATTCTAACATGTTTCTCTGCCACACCAGACTTGCGTATGCATTTGTCTGCGTTTTCAATTGTTTGAGGGGGAAAAAAACAAAAAAATGGAACTCGAGGTCTCTGAACTGGTTGTTCAGTACAACTTAGAACCTAGTCAAGAATGTCATCATTAAAAATGTGAGGAAGATCAAATTAAGCGGACTGACCTGAAATAAAGCATCACTCTGAAATCTCCTGTGTCATTCCATTGACGTGTGCTGCTGTTGACAGGCGTGGTCGTCCACGCTTCACGCGTCGTCGTCCCCCCTCGTAAAAATGAGCCGCTTTGGTGCCATCACTTCTCTTTCTGTCAACAAGTGTAATTGTTGAGTATAGGTTTCATCAAGGGGGACAGATTGGGGGTAAAAATGCTTGTTTACATCGAGTGACGTGCACTCATGGCTTGGATTTCCAACGTTTGAATCATCGCACGCCGGATAATCCCGCTGTCAACAGTTGGTTAAATGCAAGAGCCACTTTCTGGGTTCATCACTGTTTGGAGCAGATTAGTAGAGGGTAGTGGATCTCATATGGCCTGGTCAGAGGCCATCATTGAAGGGCTTAAAGGATTAATGTTGTCTCGCGCTCTCACTCCGTCACTCTCCCAATATTCAATCAAACTCGGTGCTACAAGCGCACAGGCGGGACAATTTGTCCAAACGCGTCCCACCGTCACGCTTTGCCGACGCGCGCGTTTGCCGAAATCTCGACGAGAATGTGCCAGATGGTTTGCCGAAGCATTTCCCTGACTGCTGTTTAGGCCTCTGATGTGTCCGTTTAACAAGGATTGTTGCGGTGCGACTCTATCCGTGGCCAAAGAGTCAGGATGTGTCCACGGGCTTGAGGAGGGAAGGGGTCATAGGCTAAATCCCCGCTTAAAAAAAAACTCACAGAGAGCCTTTTTCTATCCACAGACGAGCCGTTTCAGTATGTGTTGAAGAAGATGTAATGTTCCGTTCTACTCTACAGCTATTTCTGATCCAGGGGGGGCTCTTGTCAGCAAACTCTTCAGGACAGATATCATCAGTAATATAAGGAGTGGGCCTGGCTATACTTCAGGCCTTAAAAGGCCATTCTCTTCCCCGCTCAGTCATGCGGACGGCTTAAGGTTTCAGAGCGCATGGGTCACAATTAAACGATTCACAAATACTATCAAACAGGACAGACGAGCTTAAATGGTTTCGAGTGGCTTCCTCACCCAAGGATGCTGTTGTTGTGCTGTTTGTGTGTATTTTACAGTCAGCCTTGGGGAAGGCAGGTTAAGTTTTTTTTACAAAGTAGTACTCGGGTACAGAGACACAGATGTTACATGACAGATTTTTTCATTTTATTGTTGTCACAGTGTAGATAAAACCAGCAAACAATGTCAATTTGTGGGTGGAACGTGTCCACAAACTACCAATTCGCGAGTTTAATATATTAATATACATTTTTAAAAGGTACACGTTTGGGTAGTCTGCTAATAAATTTGTCCGACTGAGACAAAATCGGAACCCGGTATTCTCAGGAAGATGGCCAAGTGAATCGTAAAACCTTTTTTGTTTTTGTTTTGTTTGTTTTACTCATGTGGCGGCATAGAATCCAGCCCAAGTTAATATGATGATATTGGTTGATCTCTTCCTCCGCCGTTGACATAAACATTCATTTGGTTGCATGGGAGATGGGCAGGGTTAGGTTGGAGGGCGGGACCGATGCTGACCTATTTTCTGATCCAGCTGTTGGGCAACATTGTCATCCAATTAGACATGTTTAAGGCGAAGCTGGCTACATTGCTTTTAATTCTCTTTGGATTTGTATCATAAATGAAGCGTTTATTTTTAGAAATTTTCCCCCCTGCAGTCAGTCGGTCTGCAAAATGTTGTAACATGCAAGATGTCAACACTTAAACTGCTGCGAAAGAATTGCAGACCCTGTGGGTTTAACATCATTCATATTTGCCTTTATATAAAACATATTAATACTCGGATGGCAGGCCAAGCATATTTCTGCTTCTTGAAGCACCGTAATGATGACTCGTGCAACGCAGAATCTGTTTTTTGGGACAAACTCGTGGATTTGTGCTGTACTTTGATGAGTTGTATGGAAACCCCCATGCATGTTTGCCAAAACCAGACATTGAAGTTGCTTGCTGGGCACCTGCCTACCAGGGAATGAATCCCAAACGCTTCCGATATTCAAAATGAGTTGGGCAGGTTCACGTTTGACCTCCTCAGGACCTGTTAATTTGTTGCTGCAGATCTGTTTAACATCGCAAATCAAGTGCACTTTCTTCCATTTGCATTGGCCGTGCTCCAAGTGGCCATCTGTCATCTGGATTACGGCAAAACTCGTTGCTCACAAGTGTGGCACACCCCCCACCCCCTCCCAATCCCCTCTCATGGAGACCTACTGTATTCACGCACTTCTTATTCAAAAAACCACAATACAAAATCTGTTAAAACTTCACTCCACAGTCTCAACGTTGGGGTAGCAAGCCCTCATTCTCCCCCAGATAAAAATTTATCTCAACATAGATGCAGGAATCCCTCTTCCTCCTCCATTTTTGTTGTTTGTTGTCATGTCTCGCGGCAGGTGACGCGTTCAATGCGGTCTGGTTTTCTGGCTTTCTTGCTGTTGCTGTTGCAATCAGAGGTTAAACGAGTACGGTACTAAGTACTTGGTAAAAGCAGCATGCATGACTTATCCAGTCCTGTATGAGTTAACATTGTAAATTACATTTGCATATGCGAGCCAACATATGTAATGCTATATCTTTTTTCTTATTCAAATAATTTTCAAAATTGTAATGTTAATGGGCAGGTGGGACTGGTCAAGCAGATTCGTTGATGTTACGTTTGAGAATCCTCCATTAGAATGATTCAAGTCGCCATATTTTGCAGCAGATCCTCAGTGTCCCCTTGGACAAAGCAGCCATGTGCCTTCATTCTTCTTGTAAGTTAGAATTTTTCTGATTCAAAAACGCATTCCAAAGTGGTATCCACACTCGTGCACTCCACAGTATCCTTTTTGCTGCAGTGGGCCCTCAGTCTCTTGTTGGATATAATGTATCCCGTTAAAGTCTGTAAAGGAACCCTTCGCTTCGCCTCCATTCTTGCTGTTTGTTAGTGTCATTGGTTTTTTTTCTCTCTCACTTACATCGCAAATCTGACGCAACATAAGCCGTGTTCGTTTAGCTACTTTTTCATTGATCACTCCGTTATTCTACTGAGTGACACCCACTAAGCTTTGAGGAGTTTTGAGGAGATATGTACCGAGTGAACCTGGCTAGGTCAACTGAGTCCTAAACTACGAGTGATCGAACAGAGTCATTGCAGCGTCACTCTAGCCCTTGAGACACCACTCACGAGAATGATTAACACTCCATAGTGTCCACTTTACTGCAGCAGGCCTCAATGTTCTCTTGGACAAAATCTTTCTCAAATAAGCTTTTGTTTTCCATTTTTATTGTGAGGAGCTTGTTCTGAGTGATATGTTCAATGTCGTGTGATTTCTGAGGTTTTCCTCTTCTCTGAGGAAAGATGAGATGTGTTTGTTTTGGTTTAATCGTGCATATAGAACTGATATGTAAACCAAGAGTGGTCGAGCAGATTTGTCATTGTGTCATCATTGCAACACGAGAAAATTCACTGCTAGAACAAGCAAAGTATTATACTGCGCAGTGTCTACTGTGCGGCAGCAGGCCCTTAGTCTCCGCTCGGATCAAATTCAACAGTTGCATGAGATGTTAAGTAAATAAAAGGAAGCACATTTTCACCTCCATTCTCGTTCTGCAGGTAGGGTGGATCGATATGACCAGTGCGTTTATTGTCGCATGGTTTTCTCAGACTTCGGGAGCCTTTGCAGTCATCGCTCTTCCAGACAGCCCATTATACTGTCACGGTTTTGGCTACTTCCGATTTGCTCATACAATGGTACTTCAGTCAGATCCACCCAAGATTGGTGAAAATGTGGGACATACAGAAACCACATAAAAACACGTTTGACGTATGTCAAGCATATAACAGTCCTTTCGCTATTCTAATCTCATTTAAAACTAAATGTAATATTTTAAAACCTTGATTTATTTTTTCCAAGAAAAGCCACATTGTGGTGGGACCGCAATACAGTGATGCCTCGGTTGTCAATCACAATCTGTTCCTGAAAACGGTTCGAGAAGTGATTCGTTCGAAAACCGAATAAATGTTTCCCATTACAATGAATGGAAAAAGAAATAATGCATTCCAAGCCTAAAAAAATTGGCTTTTTAAAGCATTTTTAAAGCTTTTCCTGATAATAAACTGCATAGTAGAAATACATGTATAGTTGAAATACTTTATGTAATAAAATAATTTAAGAAACATATTTATTTTTTGCTTAAAATGTATGCTTTATGTATGTTATACTGGGAGGTGCATTACCATATCTGTAGCGACTCGGCCCCCAGCCTTGTAAACTTTTTTTTATTAACAAAAGTGCAGAATAACTTTAAAGAAGCAACATGCCTTCTTTGGAGCAATGATTGGTGGTTAATACGGTAGTCCTTCATAAGAAGAAAAACAACTGTCAGTACCGGGACGCATCTGTGTACAGAGGCTGCATTATACAGAATAACAAAAGTGCACTGCTTGCTTGTGTCATTTCTGGCGTTTTTTTTCAGGGAGCGTTCGAATTGACAATAACAAAGCGGATCGCGGGTGGATCAGCTGCTTGCGCCGGGTGCATTATGTTATTTCCAGGTTTTTTCAGTGCCGTGGGAATTCACAACAAAGCGCGTCGTGGGTCAGCTGGTCTGGCCGCGTGCAATACGTTATTTCCGTGTTTTGTCGGGTGCGTTCGAGTACCGATTTTTGTTCGAAAACAGAAGCAAAAAAATCTCGAAATTTTCATTCAAAAACCAATTTGTTCGAAAACGGTGACGTTCGAGAACCGAGGCTTTACTTTATATAAACCCCAATAATACATGCTGTTTTTAGAACATTTCTTGTACAAATAGAATCTCAAGAGGAGCACATGGACTTTGTATAAAGAGATTTGTTGCCAAAAAAAAAATTATTGAAAAAAAACGTGGTCAAAAGGCAACCGCCGCCTGGTCCTGAAAAAAAGAGAAGGGGGTGGGGAGCAAAAACACTCATTAGAAGCCACAATTTTAGGGAAACACTCACTCTCTATTGAAACAAAACAGCCCTGTAAAAATGAAATGTCTCGGTTGCTGCCTCGTTACAGGCGAGTAAAATGCTTGGCATCCAAACAGAGTTAAGCACTCGCTCCGGAGAGGAATACAAAACCAGCATGAGCTGCAGTCTGGCCAGGAGTGCCGTAGTTATTATAATATGAAACATTAACTCGGCTCCACCGCATCGTCGCAACACATGTTTGCACTGCTGCTGCCGCCCAAATTGGTGATGAGATAATTGTTCGACCTGTTTTTAGCATATGCTTGTAGAACTGAATTGATGTTACTCCTCCTCCCCCCGACGTGGTACCTTTCAGCTCACTCTTGCGTGCTGTGTGAGCATGTTTGTGGCTTATTGGGCAACATTTTTGGGCACTGAAATCCAAGTTTTCTTCTTCTTCACGAGGCATTGATAGAACGTACTGTGCGAGCAAAAAGGAAAACAGAATGAGAACATTTTCTCCTTGCCAGGAGTAACCCTGACCCTTTTTCATGTAAACTAACCCTAATCTAATGCCTAACCCCTATCGTTGCTTTTTTTTTTTAACCCTGAACTTCCTCCAAAACCATAACCCCGACACTTTTTAACCCTAAAGAAAGTTTTAACAAAATCCATCCCGTACATTGTATTAGTGCACGACTTTCTTTGTATTTGTATGTGCAGAAAACTTTAATGCTTATCATTTTTTGCATCCCATCCCCCTCCTAACTGCTAAACATTTTTGCAATTCAACACGCAACCCAAATTCAGATTTTAACACAACTCTCCCTAACCACCAACCAACCAACACCAACTATTTTTCCCATTTTCTAAGCCGTTTATCCTCAGAAGGGTCATTTTATAGTCAATATAATGCATCAAAAGTGTACTAGAGTACTTTTGTAGGGACTCAAAGATGCATTACAATTAGAATTTTTTCCGCTCTATAAAGCGCACCGCATTATAAGGCCCACCTTCAATGAATGGCATATTTTAAAACATTTTTCATATATAAGGTGCACCGCTTTATAAGGCACATTGAATAGACGCTACAGTAGAGGCTGGGGTTATATTATCCATCCATTAGGTGGAGCTGCACTAAAGGCTCAATATTGATCTATATATAAGGCGCACCGTCGGCTTTTGAGAAAATTCTAGGCTTTCAGGTACGCCTTATAGTGGGGAAAATACGGTACTCACATTATTCACTCAATCCTCTCCTGGTGACGGTAAGATCATTTGTGTAGCCACGGCCAGCCGCCCTGGGGCAGTCTGACAGAAGCGTGGCTGCCATTCTGCGACTACGGTCCCTCCCAGCCATCACCAAACAGTCAAGCACATACAACTTCTTTTATTCAGTTTCAGTTGCATTTGCAACCAAACAAACCCTGACCCTCAAGGCCCCTCACCTAAACTCCATAAAGCCTAACCCTGATCTCACTTTACAAATTTCTCTCCTTCTTCTGGGACAAGTATCCTTCGAGATGCTTTCTCTCTTTCCCAAATCGTCTCCCCTTTCTCTGCAAATGTTGGACTACCGTTTTCTTCCGCACTCCCACCACAGCACCGCCGAGATGCAGCCTTTGTGACCCAGCCGCCAACCACACTTTTGAAAGAATCCAGCTGTTTCCCCTCCACTGCTTTTTTAAACTCCCTCTTTGCCCGGCGTTGCGTGCGTGCGTGCGGGCGGGCGTCGCTGAAGACAATGAATTGTTTTCTCCGAGTCACTCAATGCACAAGACTCATATCCAGCTGTGTTTCCTCAAGCATGTTACACTTCACTTGTTAAACACGACCATTAGTTAGTCAACACTTTGCGGTGCTGCCTGGCAAGGAATTAGTGATGACAGTCTCTCCTTCATGCTGCCTCCCACACGCACACACCCGCCTCCTACTACCACTCCTTACCGTTCATGGGAAAGTCCCCGAGCTGCTAAAAGTTACGAGCGAGCGAGCGAGCATGATTACGTTGGAAGCCAAACCCAAATTGACGTTTTAAGTGTTATGTGCACGGCTACAATTGCTCCCCAAACCAAGTTGGTAAATGCTCTTTTGGTGTAAATACGTTATAAAGCTTTCAAAACCGCTTCCTTGTAAAAGCGCACGAGAGCCGTTTCCAAAACAATTTCAATTTAGTGGCCGTTTACATGAGATCGTTTTCAAGACCAGACCCGACGAACGCTGGCGTTCTTGCCATTTTATTAATAGCGATGATTTTGTGGTGGAACCGCTTATCTGGGTGAATGCTGAAAATGCGCCATTGCTGTTGTTCTCCAAGGCGTTTCAATCCAAGTGTTGCATTAGGTCTTTGGTTGCTTTCAATCCACGAGTTTCCCACCATACTAATTTGAGGTAGAAAAAAACAAAAAACAAAGATTCAATCTCAGTTAAGATGTCGTCATAAAATCACGTGACTCACCGTATTGCCGGTCAAACAAAGTATTGTTGCAAGTTAATTCTGTTGAGACGACACAAAAATGGCTTATAGCACAACATCCAGAGTTTTGTCCGATACCGTTAAACATTTAGAAGTTGATGATAATAAACGAAGGTACATGGAAAAATGAGAGACATTTGGCATAGAGGACCCATATTTAATGCAAAAGTCAATGTTTTCGCCGATAAGAAATTGGACTGTGAACCCGCTTCCGCTTGTCTTGGACAACTGGATCTACACATGGATCTGGTGAGTAAGTCATTGAGATTTACACAGAAGAGTTCGAAAGCGTATAAAAGACTGGACGCACACAAATACTTCCTTGCTGGATCAGGAATAAATCCCACATAATGATGGAGCCACTCAAATTTTTTCAATCCAAATACCAATATTTAAATAAATGACCCCTGGTTATACACAAACTCACATTCATTAACTATGATTGGGGGGGGGAAAAACAGCGAGTCGGCTCCTCCGTACACGGAAGCGTGTTGCAGCCACACGTTAAACGGTAAAACCTCTCTGTAACAATATACATTGTTCTCAAATGAGTCCAATATGTATTTTAAAAAAGAAAATAAACCGCTGGGATAGGTTTCAGCTCCCATACACAGAAGAGTTTTGCGGCTACACGTTAACCTACGTAAACCTCTGTGTGACCGACGGTTTAGTACCTTTTTTTTTAAATACCCATTGGACTCATTTGAGAACAACGCATATTAAAAAAAAAATGTCTGTTGGGGGAGAGGTTTACCGAAGATTAACGTGTGGCTGCAACATGCTTCCGTGTACGTTGGAGACAACTCCCTGTTGTATTTTTTCTTCAACGCATTGTTGTCAAACGACACAACTTGGCATTATAAATACTTCTTGGGAATTTGAGATTGAGAAAAATAATTCCTATCTGGAAAAAAAAGTGATCGCTATGCAGTCGTGTGAATTAGGTTGGGCACCATCCATCATGTTTAATTACCAAAATCCATCGATCTTTTCCCGTCATTTCAGCTGGTATTCTATAGAATGACCTCTTTGAATATCTGTCTCGTCTGTTGTAACAACCAACAGCACAACAAGTCTCCGGTATTGTAAATATTCTGCTCTGTTTCAATGTCCCCCACACTGTCGAGCAGCTCTTTTTGACCTGCGATACGGTGCTGTGAAAATGGTGACGTCACTTGCACTATGGTGGCTCCTATGGTGGTGATGTTATCCGAATAGTCTATCGCTAGCCTGCGCTAACACAGTAGTAAAGTAATAATTACATTAAAGTGAACCCTCGCTACAGCAAAACTTTGATCTTACACTGGACAGCAAGTCATCCAAGGAGCAGGACATTTGGGGGACATCTCATAGTGTTACGCAAGGGGGAGAAAAATATGAGGATAGGTGCAAACAGGTGTGCTTTTCAACAAATGGTCGTAGCAATGCTCAACAGAAACAATTCCAAGCCTCTTGTCAAATTGGCGAAGGTTTGCATAAATACTAGCAATAAAGTTTTGCTATAAATACTAGCAATGAATATACTTCAAGGCCATAAACATGAAACTATGAAATGAAAAATGCTAAGTAAGGCTATTCTTACATCTGTGGAAACTAGTTAATTGTGCGCCATTCTTTATCTTCAAGCTTTGCATATAGGGACTGTCATAAAATAAGGACCTCGCGTCTGGTTACATTTCCCACACTTCCCAAGTAAAACAAGCCGTGGTGGCCTGTTTTTTACTCCAAAGTTAAGAATACGGTTACCCAGACTTGATCCAACCCAGTCCCATTTCTCACATACAATATCTTTAAAAGTCACGTATAAGATGACAAAAGGTTATTAAAGTATCCTTTGAGATAAGCGCCAACAGATGATGTGCATACTTTACATAGCCTGATATTTTTGGTCATTTTTGATTGGGGGGGGTGCTTTCTGACTAATGAAGCTTTTGAAAACAGTATTGTGATTGTTTCCGTCTCAAAGATAAAAAATAAAAACCATAGGGAGAGTAAAAACATGGCCTGGAAAAATGCGGCGTAAGTGCTCGGTGTCAGTATGTGTTACTGCTTGACAACTGAAAACCAACAATGAACAATTTATGACTTTGACTGCCATGTCTCAACATTTCAAGACTTTTCAAAGTGGAACTTTTTCACGTTCCGGCTCAAGTTTTCAAACAAAATCTTTCTGCTCTTAGTCAGTCGCCACCGCCCAATCCATCCTGTCTGTCTCACGGACGCGATCGTCAGCTGCGGAACGCTGCGACGTCCTTCGCCGTGTGACATTGAGGCGACGCAGGACCTCCGTAGATCAAAGATGACCTGTCTTTTTTTTAAAAAAAAAAGCCTCTCATGGGTGACCCCCCCCTTTTATCACGGGCGGAATGCTTGTTATCGAAATTACCTCCAATTTTCCCGCAGTCGATGATGTCGTTTAAGTGCGACATGTGATAAAAGCCGCGCGGGGAGTTGTCGTCGCCGGGTAACTGTCAGCGGGCTTCATTACTGAGCTGTGAAAAGAAGCTTTCTTGATCACAGCGTCGCCATGCAAAGTCCTCGGTCGAGATGAAGCGTATGCCGTCTTTCACCCGCTTCTCGTGGCGTGTGCACGTTTCCACTCCAAGTCTCCTGAGCCCCGTGCCAGTGTTTCTCCTTGGAGTTTCATTTGAGGAATGCAAATGCGCTTTGGGCCCAGACGCTCTGTGATTTATCTGCTCATTTATCTTTGCACACATCTGCCCGTGCCCTTGCGTCTGCCTGTTGCTCATTCCTCCCTTCTCTCGGCCGGCGCGTCTCCCGAAGGAGCTCGGACCCCCCGCCCCGACAACGCGCTGCCCCTCGACGCCCTCGCTCTTCCCAGCTTCTCGTGCGTACGTGCGCCGTTCGTGTGACAGTTTTCAATTCAAATGAACTGCAGTCGAGTTAGTTTGCACGCACAGCCCATTTTTTTTTTCGTGTTCCTTATATTGATAGTTTTGACCTTAAATATAACACGAGCAATAAAACAAGTTATTGTTTCAAATTCATCTTATGACATTACCATTAAAAAGGAAGGACTTTGTTGATGATTTGATATTTAAAAAAAGTGCAAATATCATCTTTGCTAGACATAAAAATTTTCAAACAACAATGAGACCACCGTCATTTGTTAAATTGAGCTTTTTAATACAATCAGCAGAGCAAAAACTCAAAGTCTGTAACTTTAGTTAACAACCCAGGCTAAGCCTAGCTTCCCCGTGATTTACAAATATTTTAAAACAGTCGAGAATTTTCACTTCAACGTACGCCCTTGACGGCGGCACAGTGGCTCAGATGGTCAAGCGTTAACTGTAAACCGGGTTCAGGATTATTATTTTTTTGTTTTTTTAGAAGTACTTAATTCCAATCCAGGCCCTCCTCTTCTCTAAAACTGGGTACACGCATAATGATAATTTTTTGCCATCTCTAAAAGATTGTTTTCAGTGATTATTCTGCGATGTGGGGTGTTTTTGAGAGTAATGTGTTTGCTCCTACTTTACTTAGAATTATGTTAAACCTGTTCGATATTTAAGATGGCAACATGGGTGTGTGTGTGCACTTGTCTGGATCAAGGTTAATTCAAGTGGAGCAACCATTTGGACAATTTCCCTTCTCTATGATCACAGTCGGGCAGCACGGTGGATCAGTTGCTAAAGTGTTGGCCTCACAATTCTGAGGTCCCGGGTTCAATCCCGGACCCGCCTGTGTGGAGTTTGCATGTTCTCCCCGTGCCTGCGTGGGTTTCGTCCGGGCACTCCAGTTTCCTCTCACATCGCAAAAACATGCAACATTAATGCGACACTTTAAATTGCCCCGAGGTGTGATTGTGAGTGCGGCTGTTTGTCTCCATGTGCCCTGTGATTGGCTGGCAACCAGTTCAGGGTGTACCCCACCTCCTGTCCGTTGACAGCTGGGATAGGCTTCGGCACTCTCCGTGACCCTTGTGAGGATAAGCGGCAAAGAAGATGGATGGATGGATGGATACTCCCTTGACATAAGTACCAATTTTCTGTTTACCAAGTCTTTGGCATCTGAGGGCAAAGAGCACAAAAACTGGAATAGCTGAGGATAGCTGTCCCTGAATATCAACCTGCAAATAAAAAAGTATTTAGCATGTATTCTATTATTATGATTATTATAACAGTGTGTGTGCTAAAAAGTGGTGCATCTTTGTACCATATCAGGTTCCCGCATGGAACACGCATATTACGTATTTGACTTCCCTAAAAAGAGGAGCTACTCTAAGTCCCAAAATATAAATGAAATGTGCAGTTATGATATTTAATTTTTGGTGTTGTCCACCTTTTGCCCAAAATTACTTGGGACAGGCTCCACCAATCCCACGACCCTTGTGAGGTTAAGTAACTTGGAAGATGAATGGATGGATGTGCGTTTGTGAACATGCACTAGCACAAGCATGTGTAGTTATGTTTAAAAATATACTTTACATGTTTTCAAAGGCTAATATGGAGTAGTTCATTTTGTTTATTTGTTCACAACTGATCTAAAAGTGGATTGCGACGTGAAAAGCAGACGCCGACGATGATGCTTTACCCAAACAGATCTCGTGCGCTCCCAAAAGAAAGACGAAATGCAAGGCCTCTGGAAAGCCCCCATTGGGGCTTGGCGAGTTCCCGTGCGCCACCGGCCTGAAGCAAACACTCATTCGGAACGTCCTCCGTCCTCCACCTCTGTGGCCTCTTTCTCTCCAGACGTGGCCCACATTGTGCCCGCGTGGCTCCCACGCAGCCTCGCCTCGGCGGGCCTCGCGCGGGAAGCCCGGCGTGTGAGGTCAGCTGTTATTTATCGCAGCGGCGCCGTGTCGTAATTGACTCTCCTTGTCTTCTTGGAGGACACGGGCAGATATAAGTGTATCAGGACACCTCGGCGCTGTATATCAGCCTCCTCACCCGGGGGTGGGGGGACGCTGAGTTATTCTTGTCCGCCACAACGGCGCTGCGCGCGAAATGAGACGCGTGGAAAAGGTTGCTCGAATGTTACACTCGTTCTCTTATCGTATTATTCTGCCTTTCTTTAGGATTCTTTCCTTCCATCCATCTGGTCCGTCTTTTAACCTGGCTTGGGTCACGGCCGTGCCGTGAAAGGCCAGGAAATCGCTCGCCGCTCCTCTCGCTTCTCTCGTTCTGTCCTACTCCCAGGCTCTTTTCCCTCCTTTTCTGTCCATCCTTCTCAAATCCTTTCTTATTTCTGTCCTCCTTGCTGTCTTCTTTTCTATTTTAAATACTCAATAGTGCAGCCATGCTGTTGGTGTAAACACTAAGCTGTGCACGTCGGTACTCTGATTTATCTATCCATCCGTTTTCTGAGCCGCTTATCCTCACGAGGGTCGCGGGGAGTGCTGGAGCCTATCTCAGCTGTCAACGGGCAGGAGGCGGGCGGGGTACACCCTGAACTGGTTGCCAGCCAATCGCAGGGCACATAGAGACAGACAACAGTTGCAGTCACAATCACACCGAGGGGGAATTTTGAGTGTCCAATTAATGTTTCATGTTTTTGGGATGTGGGAGGAAACCGGAGTGCCCGGAGAAAACCCACGCAGGCACGAGGGAGAAAATGCAAACTTTACAGAGGCGGTGCCGGGATTTGAACACCAGTCCTCAGAACTGTGAGGCTGACGCTTTACAGCTGTACCACCATGCCGCCCTAATCTGATTTATCTAAATAAATAAACACAAAAGTTTGTCATGACAAATAAACTTGAACAAATCAATAAAATCGCTGAATCGTCAATCCCTACTCTTAGACAGATGACCACCCTATTTCATATTTTCATATTTCGTATTCAGTGTCATTGTGAATGTTTTGTCTGAAAGGCCAAAGTGATTCTTCTTCTTATTATTATTATTTTTGTGATTATTATTAGTTGTAGTAATAGTAATCCTAGTCATAAATCTTCAGTTTTATTATTGTTTTTGTTGCAGTCATTTATTTTCTGATTTGTAGCAAATGTATCTCAATAACTAGTTTGCCCACCTAGCATACATTTCATTTTACAGCAATTTTCTTTTTTTTTTTAAGGAAGTGTGATCATCTTTTTAGGGCCAAATCAAATAGAGGACCTCGTCGTTCGCGGGTGTGCTCATTTTTTGGGGGGCAGGTCATCTGGGAGCAAACATTAATGGTTACCTGCTCGACAATCAGATAACAAGTCGCGCTAATGATTAAGCCGAGCTTGGCCGCAGGTTAGAGGCCAGGCAGGCCTTGTGTGCACAAAAGCGTGTTTGCGTGCAAACTGCTGCCGCTGCGAAGAAGGTCGGGGAATTGAATTCTTGCTCATCTCCCAACGCCGCACAAACATTTCGATACATGACAATACGGCGGAAGAGTTCCGATCAATTCCAAAAGTCAAACATTTATTTTATGTAGTCACGAAGACATAGGAATATTTCTCAGATGGACCATTGCTCATTAATTTTCCCTTTTGTATTCGTCTTTTTCGTTTATTTGAGAGGAACAATGTGCAAATGACATTAATCGAGAGGAAATTCTTTCTTTCTTTCTTTGTATCCATAGTATCGGAATTTTTTTTTTAAATAAATACAACAAAGGGAAACATGAATAATTATTATGTAACAAATTAAAATACTGGAAATAAAAATGGCCATTACAAATCAACCCAGTTTCAGACCCCAGTGACAATTAATTCTGGTATGTTTGATTTCTTAATATTGTCATATTTCATAACTTCATAACCAATTGTGAAATACAGTGAAGAAAATAAGTATTTGAACACCCTGCTATATTGCAAGTACTTGGAAATCATGAAGGGGTCTGACATTTTCATCGTAGGTGCATGTCCACTGTCATCTGTCATCTAAAAAGAAAAATCCAGAAATCACAATGTATGATTTTTTTTTTTTTTTTAACGACTCATTTGTGTGAACTTGCAATATAGCAGGCTGTTCAAATACTTATTTCACTGTTGTTCATGCTGTGAAAGTGTAGCACAGAGTCAGAAAAGTAGTAGTCAGAGGTTATTTTTTTGGTAAACTGAGCTACCAAAATTAATTCCTGTACATTTACTTGCACGGTATAGTTGAAAAGCATCCAAAAATTAGGTAAACACAGTAAACTGCTGCTATTTGAGTTGGAGGTAAAAAAAAAAAAAAAAAAAAAAAGAGAGCACACCAAACCTGACTCGAGTTCACAAGGTCATTTCCAAATCGTGGGATTGAGTCAACGAAACAAAAAAAAAAAAAAAACGACACAAGCTGCAAGTTATCAGCCTCTCTTGCATGCCAGAATCTTTTTTTTTTTTTATCTTGCCGTGGTCTTCGCCGTCCTCTGGCACGCTGCGAAAAGAACCTCCGCTATGCGAAGAATTCACTTTTATGTCCACATCGGTGGACATTGTGCGCAATGCCAGACTGTTATTGTGTTTTTGAACGGGCAAAGTTGTTGATTATTCCGCCGAGAGTGCAGCAAATGACGTGTTTATCCGGTGTGGACGTTTGGCAGGAAATAGCAACCCACATCACATATCTGAACATGCGTGGGCAAAAGTATGGAGACTGCTGGCCAGAAGCTCTTGATTGCTTACTCACAGTCACGGGTTCTGGTTTCGAGACTGGTTTTCCTGCAGACCCCGTCTTCACTTTTGATGGGTGAGCAGCATCCAACTCTTTCTCTGTCCCATCAACAATTTAACTGTACATTTGAACTTTTTTCTGGTGATTTTGTCTCATGAAAGCTGAATGTTTTTTTTTTTTTTTTTAAATATCACATCACCATGATAGTTGGGAATACAGTATGAAAGTTCTTCAGCGGTTAGGGTTCTGTGATAGGGACAAATATTTTCTTGTCCTTTATTTATTTTCTTCATTAAATCAAATTGTTGTTAAGAGTAGGTTAGTTGTAATTTTTTTGTTTGTGTAAATGTTATATATTTTGCCAAACCAACTTTTTGTAGTACAGTGATGCATCAGTCCTGACCACAATCCGTTCCAGAAAACGGTACGAGAAGGGATTTGTTTGAAAACCAAATCGATGTTTCCCATTACATTGAATGGAAAAAGAAATAATGCGTACCAAGCCTAAAAAAATGGGCTTTTTAAAGCATTTTTTTTGTTTTTTCCTGATAATAAACTACATAATAGAAATACATGTATAGTTTATGTAATAAAATAATTCAACATATATTTTTTGCTTAAAATGTATGCTTTATTAGTAGACTACACTAGGCTGGGAGTCCATTGCCGTATCTGTAGCGACTCGGCCCCCCAGCCTTGTAAACTTTTTTAATTAACAAAAGTGCAGAATAACTTTAAACAAGCAACTAGCCTTCTTTGGAGCCATGATTTGGGGTTAATACGGTAGTCCTCGATAAGAAGAAAAACAACAGCCAGTACTGGGACACGTCTGTGTGCAAAGGCTGCGTTATACAGAATAACAAAAGTGCTCTGGTTGCGCCACGTGCGTTATGTCATTTCCATTTTTTTTTCCAGGGGCCGTTCCAATTGACATTGACAAAATGCATCGTGGGTGGGTCAATTGCGTGCACCGCATGTATTATGTTATTTCTGAGGTTCATCGACAGCGTTGGAATTCACGACAAAGCGCGTCGTGGGTCAGCTGGTCTGGCCGCGCGCAATATGTTATTTGCGGGTTTTGTCGGGGGCGTACGAATACCGATTTTCATTTGAAAACAGAACCAAAAAAAATCTCGAAATTTTTGTTCGAAAACGGCGACGTTCGAGAACTGAGGCTTTACTGTATTTGTGATATTCTGTCTGTGGTGCCTCAGTAAAAGTGAAATATGAGTTACAGTCATCCCTGAATTCCTGATTTCCTGAAGTTTTTTTTCTGCCAAGAGGCTTGAAATCAGTTCATTAAAATCTCTTGAGTTTATCTACATCACAAGCGAAGATCTCCACCTTCTTTTTTCCGCTCCCAAGCCAGCTGTCAACATGACAACCACGTGTGCTCTCATAAGGGGGTCTTCTTTGCTGAGGCAACCAATCAGAGGAATTGGGACCATCTGGGCCAATATATGGGCAAAGCACAAACAACAATGGGTCAAACAGAAGTAGCCGTCAGAGGGGGCGGTCATGACAAAAACCACAGTTTGTTTGGGAATTAAACTTTTATACAAAATTCATGCAAGAGAGTCACTCTACGGGGCTCTAAATAGACAAAATTCAGGACCTTTAAGATTTTCAATTTTGATTCAATGCGTTCTGGCGCTTTTGCCTCATGAAGACTGAATGTTTTTTTTTTTTTTTAAATATCGCATCACCACGATAGTTGGGGATACAGTATGAAAGTTATAAAGCATAATTACAATACCAAATCGCACTTGATCAAAGCCGATATTATGAACATTCTAAAAATGTCATAGTAATAAAATTAGTCATTGGTATCACTTTGAGAGGAAAAATATGTGTACATTGTAAAAGGGAGGGGAAGTCGAGAAAAGGAAGGTCATCTGGTTTCCATTAAGAAGATAAACTGGTTCACTTGGAGCCTTTTTACTGGCTGCTTTTGTTACTGGGGGGGCGACCACGGGCGCTCGCTCCATCATCATCCGGTCGACACGACATTAAAGGCCCTCAAAGACCCGCACGGGGCTCCCTTAATCAAAAACTAATTGTAACAGATATTGAGGAGCGCGTGCGCTCAGCTGGCATCGCGGCGCCGAGGCTGCAGACGCCATTAAACACCGCCGACGTGCCAATGACAAGCCCGAACACGTGTGAAATACAACGTGGAGCTGAAAAGTCCCAGAAACGGACAAACTATCAAGCATCGGGCCGAACGGCGCACCTGTCACGTCAGATTGTGCTGACACAAAGCGATGGCGCTGCACAATTCCTGAAAATGGATGCAGCACAGGGGGTCACAAAATTAGGAAGAGGTCAGGATTATTATTTTTTTGTTTTTTTAGAAGAACTTCATTCCAATCCAGACACTCCTCTTCTTTAAAACAGGATAATGATAATTTTTTTGGCCATCTCTGAAAGATTGTTTTCAGTGATTATCCTGTGATGTGGGGTGTTTTTGAGAGTAATGTGTTTCCTCCTAATTTACTCAGAATTATGTTAAACCTGCTCATTATTTAAGATGGCAACTCATGAGTGTGTGTGTGTGTGTGTGTGTGTGTGTGTGTGTGTGTGTGTGTGTGTGTGTGTGTGTGTGTGTGTGTGTGTGTGCTTGTCTGATTCAAGGTTAATTCAAGTGGGGTACAAATGTAGCAACCTTTGGACAATTTCCCTTCTCTATGATCACAGTCAGGCAGCACGGTGGATCAGTTGGTCAAGTGTTGGCCTCACAGTTCTGAGGACCCGGGTTCGATCCTGGCCCCGCCTGTGTGGAGTTTGCATGTTCTCCCCGTGCCTGTGTGGGTTTCTTCCGGGTACTCCGTTTTCCTCCCACATCCCAAAAATATGCAACAATAATTGGACACTCTAAATTGCCCCTAGGTGTGATTGTGAGTGCGGCTGTGTGTCTCTATGTGCCCTGCGATTGGCTGGCAACCAGTTCAGGGTGTACCCCTCCTCCTGCCCGTTGACAGCTGGGATAGGCTCCTGCACTCCCCGCGACCCTCGTGAGGATTAGCGGCAAAAGAAAATGGATGGATGGATGATCAGTTAGCCAAGTTCTGATTGTCAATGGCACCAAAAGGGAATCTGTCCTACTTCCTGTTTGTGTATGGGGCGGGGGTGCGTTCAGCAAGATTGTTCCATCCCGATCTGCTCAGGAAAATGATCATTAAGGTTGAACAAGTTTGGTAATTAAGAAGGCAAATATTAATTGTGTGTGTGTCTTAGCAAAGATTCATTTAAAATGGCTACTCACCTACAGATAATCATTTCACTTTGTTTTAAAATTTTAACATTATTCTGGCCCTCATAAAGAATTGTATTAACAGTAAAATATTTCCACATGAATTTGCTTGGAAAACTTTCCGGGCTGGTAATTGTAAAAGTGAAAATCTTATTTTTAACTGTGCCAAATGTAAGTAGATCGAAATCCGCAAAGTCCTGATTCCTGGATGCTTCAAAAGACTACGCTCTACGATTATCCTGTGGTTCTGGGTTGTGGTGTGAGCTAATTTTCCTCTACGATTTGCGCGGAAAACGATTGTATCAGGCAATCCCAAAGTTTTGCGTGAAATATTGACAAAGGCAAATCTTTTATGCAATCAACACATTCTCTCAAAAGAAACAGTAGTCCTTGAGGCGGGGTACACGCATATGGATTTTTTACATCTTAATCATTGTTTTATGTGTGAGACTCCACCCTAAGATGAACAAAATGGGCTTGCTCTTATCGAGTGTGGTGTACTCGGCATCACCGAAACACCCTAGCGCCCACCAAGGTGTTTGTCCTAAACCGTTTTCTGAACATATCAGGGAGGAAGAATCATTCTCAGCACTCCACGCACCACACGTAAATCAATCATGATAATCATTTAGAGACATCGTAAGGGTTTAAAAAAATGCTCAAATCAGGCTCAATTATTTGTATGTGTGTAACCCACTTAAATGAACGTATTCAAATTGGAGCCCGTCTGCTTCCTAATGAAGAAAGTGAGCGGCGTCTTTAACAGAGTGATCATTTCCAAACAAGCTAGCGAGTGTCCGCACTTGCCTCGTTCATTGCGTCACACTTTTCGACAAAACTCATGCTTTGTATGCGACATGCGAAGCCCTCCAATAAATTCCAACAACCTCCTTGGATTGACTGAGTGGTGATTTAGCTGGCGAAAATATGATCTCACACCCTCACCTTGTTTATATCGAGCGCAAAATTGTATTTTGCCGATCATTCTTGCAACTGTTGTCATCGTAAAACAGTAAGTGGACAGGAGATGCTGATGATAATGTCATATACAAGTGTAAAAAAAAAAAAAAATAGAGTTCATGTACATAAAAGCCCAAACGTCCACGTCCTTTGATGACAGGCAACGATAAGTCCCCATAAAAGTATATCCGATTATCCTGTTATTGTTAGGCACAGTGGTTCAGCTGGTAAAGCGTTGCCCTCACAGTTCTGAGGCCCCGGGTTCAATCCCGGACCTGCCTGTGTGTAAGTTTGCATGTTCTTCCCGTGCCTGTCTGGGTTTTCTCCGGGCACTCCGGTTTCCTCCCACATCCCAAAAACATGCAACATTAATTGGACACTCTAAATTGCCCCTAGGTGTGATTGTGAGTGCGGCTGTTTGTCTCTATGTGCCTTGCGATTGGCTGGTGACCAGTTCAGGGGGTACCCCGCCTCCTGCTCGTCGACAGCTGGGATAGGCTCCGGCACTCCCCACGACCCTCGTGAGGATAAGCGGCAAAGAAAATGGATGGATGGATTATTATCGGCCGCTAGCCGTTCTGTTGCTACGTTGCTGAGTTCCCTTCTGATGCTATGCTGACAAAAACTTTTGTGGTTAAAAAAAAAAAAAAAGATCAAACAAAACAAGACACACTGATTTCTTTACAGGTCGTTTTTCGTGCTTTTTGTGCTTACATCTCGGGTTTTTCTCCATGGGAAAACGCATCAGTTTACGGCTTTCTGCAACATCCTATTTACATCTTATTATTTACCTTGTCTCTAATAAACTGTAATTCCAACAATATCAATTCATTGTGGCTTAATCGAAGTACAGTTTGAGTGCCCCCCCTCCCTTATATGAGGCGAAACTCTTTTGCGTTTCTTTTTTTCAGCAATTAGCATCTCACAGCAAAGTCTTTTGGCTTTCCCATTATACGCCTTTACAATGTAATTGTGTGGAAAATGAATGCACCCTGCACCTAGCATCACCCCCCCCCCCCCCAGTTTCCCCCCGTCCCCCTCCGGGAGATAACAAATGAGACTTTTCTTTGGGAATTGAGGCTAAACGATGGTTTCACTTAGAGAGCAAAGTGATTGTCCGTCTTCATGAGGGGGCTCTCCATCAAAGAGCAATCCCGTCCCGTCCCATCCCGTCCTCGCGTCTCTTTGATCAAACACAGCCAACTGATGGGCCCATTATTGAAGCCTCACGTCAAGCCTTGCACCTGTAAACTAGCGGCTCCTCGCGTTCTTGTAATGGAGGCGCCCCGCACATCTGGTCGAGGGGGACGGGGGGGCACTCTGGGCAGTGGCAGGCACACCTTTTTACTTGATTCTAATCGGCTGAGGCATTTCCTATTGATGAGGTCAGAAAATCCACCTGTGGAGGGACTTCAGTGCTGCTTTGAAGCTAAGTGACTACGTGATCGGGTCTTCAAAGGTTGCTCCTTAACGTTGTGAAACATTCTGATGCTGTTTTTTCCCCTGCGAAATTCCACTCAAGAAGTATAGAAATGTCTAAAACTTCTCATTTAATTCTTGACAGGGAAGAAAAGAATGCATCCACTTGGATGCAATCAATGTGAAACGTTCTTGACTGGCAACCAGTTCAGGATGTAGTCCACCTTTTGCCCGAGCTTAACCGCGATAGGCTCCAGCACTCCTGTGATCCTTGTGAGCATGAGCAGCCTGGAGAATGTATGAATGGACGTTCTTGCTCTAGCCATCCATCCAGCCGCTTATCCTCATTAGGGTTGCAGGAGACCTGGAGCCAATCCCAGCTGTCATCGGGCAGGAGGCAGGGTACACCTTGAACTGGTTTTCCAGTCAATCGCAGGGCACATGGAGGCAAACAACAGTCCCAATCACACCTACAGGCACTTTAGAGTCTCCGATGAATGCATATTTTTGGGATGTGGGAGGAAACCGGAGTGCCCGGAGAAAACCTATGCAGGCACGAGGAGACTCCATAGAGATAGGGGCGGGATCTGAACCCCAATCCTCAGAACTGTGAGGCCAACGGTCTAACCAGTTGCTCCACTGTTCCACCTTCTTGCTTGTTCCTATGAAATTACTTTTTCTATTATTATATTCAATTTTTAGAAACCATTTATGCAAGTTTTTCGGACGTTTTTGGACCTGGGAGCTCATAACCTCAACACAGCGTATTTCGGGAACCCATTTTTTTTTTTTAGCTCTCTTAACCATTTTCCCCCATCGCAGTCTTAGCATTTTCTGATCAGACGGCCCAAAAGTTGTCCTTTGAGATAAACTTGACTGTGACCTACTGTCAGCCAAAACTTTGCTGTTTCTTGGATTGTCTGCTCCGCGCACCGCACTTAGACAGTTGTGTACTGAACCGTGCCAGAGTTCACTGGAAGGCCACCTCCTTCAAGCGGTCTCGGTCCGCTTGTTTGGTGTGCGCAGGGTTTAGAATGATAACGTTCACACTTGAGCGAACAAACTCAAGCAACAGCACAACGGAACTCACCAAACATTGTGACTCATGTTCAATGAATGATGATTCAGAATCAGAGTCTTAATCCTTCGCTTCACTCTCACGGTGGGGACACATTGTGTCCACACCGAGCTCTTGCATTGTCCATACATTGGCTAATGTCATTAGCTTGTCTGTGAACTTCAGAGGCCTAATCTGCAGTTATAGGATTTGCACCCACCCGGACTGATGTCATTGGTTTGGCACAGTGACAAAAACCGAGAGTGGATGAACAACCGCATTCTGTAAATTGTATCGATATACCAGCAGCAAACTGACACTTCAGACCAGTCTGAGAAGAAGTCCTGGTATGTGCCTCTGTGTTGAGTACATGGAAAGAATAGCGAGTATGTTAGTTAAAAACGATGATTGCCTCAGTAAACCAGCAGCTATCCAAATTCATAAGAAAGGGTATGCACCAATCACAGCCCATTTGGACGTGCAGGTTTGTTGTAAAGTAAAGACACTCCTTGGATAACGACAGAGGTCCCTCGCTATGGATGCAACGTAGCCCGAATTTGTACATAAATCCTGATGCGCCGTCGTGATTAATGGTTATTATGGATTGAATTATGCAGCCATCAATTTTCTGAGGTGCTTCTCTTCACAAGGGTTGTGGGAGTGCTGGACCCAATCCCAGCTATTTTCGGTACACCCTGAAATGGTCGCCAGCCAATCGCAGGGCACATATAAACAAACAACCATTCGCGATCACATTCACACCGACGGACAATTTTGAGTCTTCAATTAAGACATCTTTCTGGGATGTGGGAGGAAACCGGAGTGCCCGGAGAGATCCCACGCAGGCACGGGCAGAACATGAAACCTCCACACAGACGGGGCCGGGATTTGAACCCCGGTCCACAGAAGTGTGAGGCAGTCTCTCTAATCAACATTCCACTATTAATGGTAAACATTTGTATGAAAAATGCTTCTCGCCCACAAATATAAAACAGATGACTAACAGTCAATGGCGGTGACTGAGCGTGGTTACTTGTGTCGTGTGACGACGTACCCTCAGAGCACTGCAGGAGATCGCGCATTGTTCACAACCTCAAAACAGCGTATGTCGGGAACTCATTTTTTTTAGCTCTCTTAAGCATTTTCCCCCATCGCAAACAATAGAAAGTGTAACTGACATCTTTGCAGGACTTCCTTGCAGGCATTGTGGGTTCAGTTCCCACTCGTTGACAACATCAGGATTTGTGGTTGTTTGGTGATGTCCTGTGAGCAGCTGGCGACCAGTCAGTCCACATTGTTACTGGCCTTGCAGCTCAAAGTGGGCTGGGATAGGCCTCAAACATTGATGATACGCAACTTTGCATAACATTTTACTTATCGCAACTTTGTGGTTCTCTTGTCTTGCCCTTTGGAGAGGTTGAGGCTGGCCATGATGTATGGATTAGAGATGGTGGCATTGAAGAAACATCAAGACGCAGAACTTGAGGTAGCAGAAATGAAGATGCTGAGGTTCTCGCTTGGAGTGAACAGGTTGGATAGGATTAGAGATGAGCTCATTAGAGGGACAGCCAAAGTTGGATGTTTTGGAGACAAGGTTAGAGAGAGCAGACTTCGATGTTTTGGACATGTTCAGAGTGGAGAGAGTGAGTATATTAGTAGAAGGGAGCTGAGGATGGAGCTGTCAGGCAAAAGCGCGAGAGGAAGACCAAAGAAAAGGTTGATGTTGTGAGAGAAGACATGAGGACTGTGGGTGTTAGAGAGGAGGATGCACGAGATAGGGTTAGATGGAAAAAGATGACACGCTGTGGCGACCCCTAACGGGACAAGCCAAAAGAAAAAGAAGAAGATGGGAGAAATACCTTACTTTTTACAAAATTTCCAGTGTGTCAAAAGATAGCTTTATATTAGACTGTACATTGAGATACTCTTAATCAACATATTTTATAATACCGTAGGAAATTCAAAATATAATTTTACTTCACCCTCAATTTCAATTCCTAATCACCCTGAAGGTATGAAGTACTCTCACTCACAAAAAGATTTTTAAGATACTTATATTTTTAGACATCAACGTTGCATTCTCTCATGGCCACTCTTAAATGGCGGTCTCAATGTAAGTCCAACAGAAATGGAAAAATTACATTTCTTTTTGTTAGAGTGGAGACTTTAAGTACCCAAGGACAATTTTTTATTCCTGAGCCTACAAGGCTATCCAATCAAGAAGCCCAGCACTGACTGTGAAGCTTAATTGACGGCCGTCTTTATTGTGGCAAAGGAAGGTCACACTAGTTGGAAAAGCTTCCCGAATTCCTTCCTGGAAGTCCTTGGACAGTTTCCTCCCGTTATTGTATTCTCCATAATTCCCATTTTCAGGATTTGCAAACATGCTGGATTCACTGGTCTGTTCGTCCACTACAGCCACCCACTTAGTCTGAGACAGACGAGGCATCACTGGGTGTACATGTCATCAGCCCTTTGAGCGCAATCCACGTCGCCGCCTTAGTGCCGGCCCGATTGTGCTGTACCTAACGCTGGGAGTGTAATAAAGCGATTGATTTCAGATAACCTAAAATCAGACAAATAAATCCCAGACCGTATGGGGCTCTTTGTCCAAAGACTTGAAGGTGAGAACACACTAGACATCAGGGGTGGGCTTGAGGAGCTCAAAATGACTCTGGTGTGCATTACAAAGTCGCACGTTACAATTTATCAGTTTTTGACTATTGGAATTTATCTCCTCCCCCTTTTGTTTTCCACCTCATTGTGTGGTGGGAAGTCATACAAGAACCTACAGTACTTTATCACTTTGGACACCACTATATTTTCTATTGGATTGTAAAGGCTACATGTTATGGGAAAGTGGCTTTTGAATATCTTGGAATGCTTACGATTAGTTGGGAATCTGGAGTGTCCTTGCCATGATCTGAATTTTGGTGGTTTCCATTATATTTGCTTTTGTTTCATGTTGTATCGTGTTTTCTTTTGAGCTATGTCCATGTCTCGTCAGCTCAGTCCCACTTGTGTCTCGTCTCAATGTTTCTTGTCTCATCAATTTGCAGTTGCAGCTTACAGGCGTGTTGAGGGTTAGGAAACGTAAAACCCAAGTCCAGGGAAGCAGATATCCTCCAAAGAATTTTAAAAGAAAGCAAAACAAATGTAGCCAATTCCAAAAAGTTCAATTCAACGTAACAAAGAAACAGGAGGTAACAGCAAAATATAAGGGGACGAATGAAACATTTGACATCCGATGACAATGGATCATCACCGACTGAAAGAAAGCAGGGAACTAAATACAAATTGACGAGACAGCAAGGAGCACCTGGACTGGACAAGTGGCTGGAGGGAGCTGATTGGAAGAAATGAGAAACCAAACCAGAAAAACAAGTTACAACCATACCAAGACAGAACATGAAAGAAAACTAAATATAATATGAACCACAAAAGACAGGTTGTCACAGTCTGCCCAGCTATCAAGTAAGAAATTCAGCAAACATGTTAATATTTTCCCATCTGCATACAGGAATCCCCAGTTCGCCGATCACAACCCCACCATATGGATTAAAGATATCTGTAAAACTTCATTTTTAATGGTCGGTCGGTTGGTCAGGCAGTTGGTTGGTTGGTTGGCTAATTGCTTGATTGATTGATTGATTGATTGATTACAATTATTTGAAGCGTGGCATCTTTCACTCTAGTAGTGGGCCAGAACTTTTAACTACAAGCCTCAAGTTCAGCCATGTGGCCTTATTTCCATCATTTCCAATCTAAAATGTGTTTGGAAATTCAACATTAGTTGTGGGGGGGGGGGGGGGGAACAAACATTGACAATGAATTTAAATCAATGGTCATCATTCAACAATTGCTGTTTTGATCGTGAATGTCATCGTCATTTAGCCTAAAAGTAGTCATGTGACGTGTGGACAATTCAAGGACCTCTTTGTCCATTCATCAGCACCCCTGATTGTGCCTAAGTCACGGTTAGCTGCGGGCTGGGCCCTGATAAAGATCAGCAGATGATTGGGCACACACATTCTTAACATGACTGACCTGTGACATCTCGGGGGCAAGCCGGCAGCCTGTCATTAGGCCCACAATACCGCCCTTCTCTTTACATCTTATCTTTGGCCGATGACTGAATTAACTCGTCAGCCAAAAGACTGGTCGTGAGAGGCATCTCGGTGACGTTGCATCACCCAGTCATCACCGAGTGTTTCGGCGGTTCCGTGGTAGTGCGATGATGGAATGACGCCTCTCGGGGCTCGGACAGAGAGCTGTCACCTCCCCCAAGCACATGCATCTGGAAGTATCCCTTCCGTGGGTTACCATCATTATTTGCCTCTTAGATCACATTTAAAGTAGCGCTACTGCTGTTTACTATGGTAGTATTGAATTATAAAATAACAGATAAGCGACTAGGTCAATGGGCTCAAATGTAGGTAGGTAGCTAGCTAGCTAGCTAGGTAAGTAGGTAGGTAGGTAGGTAGGTAGGTAGCTAGGTAGATAGATTGCTTCCTTACTTGCTTGATTAATTGCAAGGGCGTTGCCATTATTTCAGAAGTGGGAAAGAAACATTTTCTCAAGTGTAAATGAGCTTTTCCAAGGAAATTATCATCTTTTCGCATTAAAATGCTCCTCTGCATTGTAGCCAAAGAACTCAGTATCAAAATAGTTAAACTCAATGATAGTGAAGCGTAGATTGGCAGATGAATAAATGCCCCAAATAGTTGGTTGGTGATTGGCTTGGTAGGGTTTGTTTGTTTGTTTGTAGATGTGATTACTTGTTGGGCATCTTTCACTCTTATGTCCAAAAGTTTTTGGGGGCCTGGTTTACGAAGATCCTGAATTGCGGGTCGAACAGATTGCACGAACTGCCGGTGGTTATGTTGTTTACATATTCTGACAAGAGTCCACACACTTTTGGCAAAGTGGTGGAGAATTCTTGATTTAAAAAGAGTATTTTAAAGAGTTTTGCACTTCAGATAGGCATGCAGGTTTTTACCATGTAACGTTATTGAGAGCTGCGTTAAGCAAAAAATGAAGTTTGAGGTGATGGAATTTAAAGTTTAAGTGTAAGAGGCAAACATACGACTCACATAAAATGAATTGATCGCTGATAATTTGGGGGAAGCCAGCAACCACGCATGTGTGTGCGTGTTTGTGTGTGTCCATCCCAAATCAAGTGCAAAGTGAATGAGAGTGCTTATGCGTTAATATGTCATTTCCAGCGATCAGTCGGCACTGGCTTTTCTCTCTTGTTTACGGCCAGGCCGCCACAATTACAAGCTCGAGAGGTGGGTGCAGGAATAAAGTGTCTGTGAAAGATTGATAGCTTTGGTCCTTAGTTCAATTGTAAATTAGAATAGCAGGTCCCCGTGGGATACAAGAGCTCTATTTATGATTAAGAAAAAGCTTCCATAATGGAGTGCCGCTTGGAAAAGTTTGCTTCCTCTTCACAAACAGGCAATTAGCTTGATGGAACGGGCCCTACTTTTTTATTTTTTTTCAACCCACTTATGTGAAGCCATATTATGACCATCAGCCTGATAGTTTATGATATTATTTTCGTGCTGTTTGAATAAACTCATTCCTTATTTTCCCAGCGTTAAATCACAGCCTGGAAAGTGAGTGGAGTCGAGATCAGAATTTTGCAAACCACAATGATGACATCACACCAAATACAAAAGTGTACCAGTGTATTGAAGAGAGAATTTCCCCCAAAATAATGTGAATCTAATAATTGTGTAATAATGAACACAAATTGCCTCAAACTAATTCTCCTCAGATAAAATCAGATTTATTTTTGTGGTCCAACCCAATTATAACATTAAAAAAAAACCCGACAGCCTGGATGAAAATGATATCACGCTTATGTTAATATTCATGCACTTTTCCCAATTGCCTCTGGTTTGAAACGTGTCCTTTCACCAATTTCCACGGTTATTCAATAAGACTTAGATTGCGGCTCATAAAAGTTGTCCGATGTTCTGCTGTTGGCTTTTGTTGGGAGTTTTTAGCTGTGTTTTGAATCCTTATCCTGTTAAAAGATCCATGACCTGGGACTTTCTGGCAGAACATTTCTTTCCAGAATGCACAAATTGAAGACATTCTCTTCCAGATGTAGCAAAGCAGCCCCAACCCATAACTGAGCCTGCCGTTTTCTTTCAGCAGCGTTCTTCGCTTTTTGAACAAAGCCAAGGCAAAACTGTTGATAGCCTTTTGTTATAGACCACCGACATAACTGAAAACTGATCAGATGATCAAGCCGCAATGGTTCTGGGAGGAGGTTCTGATTGGTTTGGTTTGGGTTCGCTTGGAAAATTGGTGGGTTCGTTCAAAGTTAGCTTGCTTGGTTGCTTGTTTTATTGAGTGATTGAGTTATTTGTTGCCTGCGATTGCTCAGGGTGCTGCCTGTTGACAGCTGGGAAAGGCTCCAGCTCTCCCGCGACCCTTGTGAGGATAAGCGGCTGTCTCTCACAGTGGACATGGACCTACAATGAGAATTTCAGACCCCTCCATGATTTCTAAATGGGAGAACTTGCAGTATAGCAGGGTGTTCAAATACTTACTTTTTTCACTGTATGTCTGTCAAATTATTTGACTTTTTGAAATTAATCAACCAATCATTCAATAAAATGAAAATTCATTTAAAATGTTCTCATTTTATTATTTACAATACATCAATCAACAAATTAACAAGATACAAAACAAAATATATTTGAGTTAAGCCATTGTATAGAAAATAAAGAATCAGATGAATGAAGCAACGTATTACAGGATGGTTAAAAATGTTAACGCTCAGTGGGCCATACTTTTTTCTTTTTTTTCTCCTCCACTTAATTCTTGCAAGTTGTCTTTGACATTGTTGAGTACACGACCAGTTGTCGTCAATGGGATTTGCGACATAGTCTAACTTCATGTCATTCTTGGTCACGTGAGCATCCAATAACTCCGAAACATGTCGGGTAGGTCTCCAGTTACGACGAGTCACTCCGCAAGCATTTTCCTTCTTCTGAGTAAATGTGACGCGCTCAGCTACTTGCGGCGCACGACAGCGTCCGGTAGCAAAAGGAAAATTGTGTTTATTTGTCACTTCCATGTACTCCCTCTCCTCTGTACTATAAACAGTATACACATTTTGTCACTATGCATTGACACTTTTTTCTTGATACGTGATGCCGCTCGCATGAGCAAGTTTCTCTCATTTCTCTCTGAAAATAGTTTTTTACCCTTCAAAAGTGCACTTTGAACTAGAAGTAGTCAAGCAAGGACAACCAATTGAGATCATCACCGATATTTACACCTTCCAAGATGCCCACCTTTTGCACAGTATATGGAAGTCATTTGAATAAAACAGCAAATCGGTTTTAAGAATTTCTTTAACCATGAGTGATATTTTTTCCACATCAACAACTTTTCAAAATAAAGTAAAGTAAGTATCAACAACATAGGAACAAAATTCAGTAAAGAATTAATTGCTTAACTATATGGAATTATATATATATATATATATATATATATATATATATATATATATATATATATGCATACACACACAAACAATAGATAAGTTTTATTTTCAATTTCATTTATAATTATTCAACCAGCTGTTTACTTCAATAAATTGAAACATACAATCAGTATAAGCTTACTTTCAATAAATTAATTGACCAATTTAAAAAAAAAATCTAATACAACCAATGTAATAGGGAAAAAATTCCACCTTTTAAAAATTTGATAGTGTTTTTAAATATTAATTACATTTAAGAGTGCTTTTTGTTTTACTGGAACAACTTTGACACAGTTATGTCACGATATTTCATTTGAACTTTTTTTTTTTATCCAAATCATTTATTTGCTGATGTGCCGGGACTCATTAAACAATTCTACAATATCACAGACATCATCTTAAATCTTCCTTCTCATGGTGTAAATGTTGACAATAACCCTGACAACGAGTGGCAAAACCTCCAGGGGCAGTTGAAACAGAATTTCCGAATCTTCCACTTGTCCCCTGGACGTGTGGAAGGTGAGAACTTTGCTAAGCGAGTGTATGCGGGGGGCCACTTGACCTGTTGACGCCACGCTTAAGTCGTCTTCTTACAAGTGAAAGTGATACTCGCTGACCTTTGCGGTGGCTGCGAGCTGTTGTCTTGTGATTGGGTCATCAGGCTCCAAGTCTGCCAAACGCCTTCCCCTGTGGAATTTCCTGTCACGTCTTTGTTGACAACTTCCTTTGCGGACGCTGGGCCCGCCGCGAACGCCGCATGTTTGATTGTATCGCTTATTGAATACGGCCCTTAGCATGTGCTTCTATTTCAAGTTGCTAACATGCCGAAAACTCATCATATTTTCCAAGTGTGTGCCCCACCCGAGTTGTGTAGTTTTAGGGTTCCTAAAATGCCTGAAAACTCATCAACATTCAGCCCCCCAACACCGGATTTACCAAGCAACACAGATTTGGAAAATGACAAAAAAAAAAAAAGACAGATATACAGTATGGTCTTTTGTATCTGGGGCAGAATTTCTCTTCCCCTCCCTCTAAAAAAAAGATTCAGGGGTGCACTACTAAATCAATCGGCCTGTCACCAAATTCAAATATTTGCCGACATGCAACTAAGCAAACTAAAATGTTTTTCTCCCCATCAAATGTGACTCAAATTTTATATTTGGACCAAATCTCTGTAGGGAGGTTTGTCGACGAAGGACTTCTGAAAATGGCCAAAGTGACCCTGAAATGGCTGCGTCATACCATACCATACCATACCATACCAAAATGGCAGACTTCCCCTGATTTTTTTTGGGGGGTAGATCTGAGTGAGATTTTGTTTTCCTACTCATGATAAACACTCGCACCAAATTTCACGTTGCTAGAATTTGAGTTTCTGGGGCTGAATTTGATGGTGCACAACTGGGCCAATGGCGAGTCATTGAACTTGATGACCTGCTCCACCCCCATGCAAAAACCCAAACTAAAATGGTTCACATTTGGTAGCAGTTGGATTAAATCTGTTTTATTTTGAATGACCCCTGAAATGGGCGCTTCCCCAACCCCCAAAAAATGGTGGCTTTCCTTTCTTTTCAGGCATGGCTTCCTGAAACTTTTTTATGGCTCTATTGGTTTCTGCCAAACTTCATGTTGCTCTGTGAGTCCGGCTTCAGGGCCTGGATTTGAAAAAAAAACAAAAAAATGGGGGAGGGGCAATCACATGTAATGTAGCTTTTAAAAGGATCCGACATGTCTGGAACATTTTTTTCAATTTGGAGAAAACCTTCAAGATGGTGACATATTTGGTCTAAGAATCAGGATTTACCAGAACACTCCGACCGGCACTAATGTATATTTGAATGAATAATGGAAGCCGGCATGAATCCCATCGTTCCACCTCCACGTCTGTAGATAGTCACAACTTTAATAGCTGACATACAAAAGCAAAACAACGTCCAAGCTCTCTAACACCGTCGCCGCCTGCAGCTCTCCCCCCACCTCGTGTTGAAAAACCCTCTTGATAATTTGCATCACAAGCCAGACGAGTGTTCTCAGCTCGATCACAGCACAATGTGTGGCCGGCCCGGCTTTCATGCTTTGGCCCGAGGGCACGTATTCCTCTGCCTGCCTGCCTGCCTGCCGCCACTGTTGTGAACATTACACCCGTTTATAATACCGTCAGCCAGTCAGCCGCTCGTCTTTCTGTGCCGCTCTCCCACCGCCGCCGTTTACTGCTTTTCTTCTTCAGCTGCTCGTTCATGTGGATGTACAATATGGACTTTTGTTGTCATTTCATCATCTTCTGTTTGGGAGGGGGGAGTGTAATCGTTGTTTAGGATCATTCCGGAAAATTGCTCGCTTTTTGGAGGCCTCGAATCGCTTCAACTCACCAATTTTTATGCAAGCATGTCTATGGAAGTGAAAATGTATGGATTTCATCAACATGACCAATCAAAACTCAGTTAGTAGCGCTCCTTGGAAAAGTGAAAAAATTAGCTCCCGACACCACTTTCACAAAATGCACGAAAAACTTTGAAGAGGAAGTAATCCAGACCTCGTATTTGGACAGACCCCAGACGCCGTAAGCAGGTACTCTCCACAGATGGGCCTCCTTAATTTCCCTACGCCATCTAATGTGGCTGTTGCATGGGGTCAAAGTTGAATAATTATTTGGTGCAATTCCCAATGACAAAAGAAATGCTGGGGGGAAAAAAAATATGACCCCAATAAGAATGCACCAGTTTCATCAGTCAACGTAAAAAAAATTGGGTGGACGGATGCCACGAAAGTGATGAGAACGTCAGCCATTTTACTTTGAAACTGACATTTTGGCCCAATTGAAGTTGAAGGTTACTTACTGTAGGTTCAAACTCCGATCGGAAGGCATCCTCGCTAAATTCCAAAGATTTGCCGTCAGATGTGGGATTCGAATTATCGATTATAAAAGCTCCTCAGTCCTCAGCGTACATCGTCACAGTCCAAATTTGGCCTTTTTTATTTTTCACAATTCCCGACAATGTGTGTATTATTTTCACAAATGTCACGCTGCGGCGACCCCTCATGGGACAAGCCGAAAGAAACTTACTAGTCACCACTCTCCAGTCTCGAAATTTGTTTTACGCTCTTTGCCAATGCAATATTAATTCCGCAATATAAATAAAAAGTGATGGGTTTTGGAGTTTGCAGGATTTCTCCCGACGCAAGTGATATCTTTGTTGTCTATCTCATACAGAGTCGAGTGAACCAGAAACATCACCGCAACAACACCGTGACGTCAGTTGTCAGTGAGGACAGGCCAGGAATATGTAATGTTATCATAATCATAGACATTGAACAACATCGGTCATTGAGCAGCGACAACCTAAAAAGTTTTATTACAATTCATTTTGCACCCATCTCATCTCAATGGAGCTTTAACATACTTCAGGGAGTCGAGAAATGTGTGTGTGTGTGTGTGTGTGTGTGTGTCCCCATCTGGTTACCTTCTCATCCGGGCGATCTTGTCGATCGGTGAAACGCCCGCAAGGGAGGAACACGCCGCGCTTACTGTATGAAGATGGAGTCGGTACTATAGACGAGCCATCTACTGCATGTGCGCGGTACATCGCCTCAGTTTTCCCACCTTCTACTTTCGCTTGTACAAGACAGCGTTTAGATTGTGACACACACGCGTACACACACAACGTAGACGGACAGTGTTTTCCTTTTGAATTATTTTTATTTCGGCCATCCAAATAGTCTGCAGATGTATTCTGACAGTACTCAAAATGGCGTCATCATGAGTGCAAATTCCATGAGGCTATAAAAGACAAAACACATACTAATAATACAAAATGAAATACACGTAAAAATGAGGGAACAAAATGTCACGAAAATTTAACTGGCAAATAAAGTAGCAGTGAATGAAATGATTATCTCGAATAATAGAACAAATGTCAAAGTCACAAACTCTAAAAAGTGGAACAAAAGTATCACTATATTATACTGTACATATTGGAAGCCATCATTCTGTGGCATTCACTGATGGGGTTGGGGGGTTGAAATCCTTTCAGAGGCCACTACATTAGGTACGGTTGTAAATATTTTTTTCATTGTTTGTATGGTTGTTGTTCTTTATGATAACATCTCCTTTAAACGTAGCATTACAGTATCTGTGTCACGGTATCCTTTGTCTGATAGGAACTTAACCTGCGAGCATATTTTGGGGAGAAGCCGCCGTACCCGGAGAAAATCCACATAACTGCAGGGACTTGGGCTTTCTTCAGGTAACAAACTCAAATGTACTTTAGCACAAAAGTAAAAATACACATTTTGAAGGGAACAATGGGCAAACAACAACCAATAACCTCCCTGCACACAAAATAGTTTCCTCGTTTTATTCACTTGCATATCGTGCTTGTCCCGAGAAGGAATACAAATCATGGTACATGCCAACTGAACAATACATTTTTAAAGTTTTGGCAAAGTTGTGACGTCCCTGGTTCACGTCCCTCCACGATGCTGCATTCTTTTTATTCCTCTTTTTATTCTGCCTTGTAAATCAATCAAGATCTTAATTGTGGTTGACTTTTCATTTTTACGTCATGTCAGAGGTTGAAAGAAAGTAACAGTCCATATTTGTCAAAGTAAGGAGTAGAAAGTCGAAATGTCTGTTTTCAAATCGAGGGTCTAAAAGTTACAAGAGTTACAGATACCGTAATATTTGACTGAAGTACAGTCCAGTAACAAAGTATTTTCCCTTGATTCCTCCCCACCCCAGCGGAGGAGCCGCCGAGTCCGAGCGGCGAGCTGGCAGCGGGCCCGAAGAGTAATCATTGAGACAAATTGATCGCTATCTGCGCAAATTGTCGCTGTCATCTGTCATTGGCAAACGGGCCGCGGCGCTAGGTGGGCTCTCGAGGCACCCGCGAGCCGGCGCAACTTTATGAATGGATCCAGAACACACGCACACACTTGTCTGGATATGTGGAAAGAGCAAACACACACACGCGCGTTAACTGTAATTGAGACGTCGCCATCGATGACATAAAACGAGGCGAATTTCAAGGGCAGCATTAAAACTTTTAGGTCTGTGTATTTTATCTGTATTACTACATCCATTACATTAGGTAAACACACCATTCACTTCCAATGCAGTTGTGCTTGTACACAGATAAAACTGCTTCTTCGAACACTTTTTTTCTCATTATGAAAGAAGTTTGCCGTGCTTAATATTTTGGTAAACTCACATAGAATGTCAAAAAATGTGTCATACTTAAATAAATATGCTTGTTCATAGGTGCTATTTTTTGGATCCAAATCACCATACAGCATCCATTAAAAATTGTGACACGATGCATAAAAGTAATATTAAGACACCCTTATCAAAGCAGCTTGTTAGAAGCAAAATATGAAATTCTGCTCTTGTTTGTAGTTGTGATATTTGCTTGAGGGGCAGACCAAAGTATGATTCAAAATGTCATCAGATGGCTTTAAGGAGAGTTTCCAGCAACACGGGTGTAGTTTTAGCAATCAATCATCAGCGGCGCCATCGTGCTCGTCCCCCCGAAAAAATTGCACAAAAGTCGCCCGGTTGATGATGTCACTCAGTCGCCCTCTTGAACTTGATTAGGCGGGTTAACCTTTGCTCCCGTGCGGCTCTGCTGAGGTTAATCAGGCCGGGAACTCTGCGGACCCCGAGGTCAGTGGTCCGCTATCTGCGCACAGATAACGTTAACACCCCCCCCCTCCCCCCGCCACACACACAACTACATTCACTTTTACACGCTCACATTTTTGACTTTGTATGATTTACTGAATTAAATGGTAATCCTATTATGATCCATAAACATAATCACTTTTCAATGATTTTTTTTGCAATCACCCCGAGCAGAGCACGAGTGAATAGACATTTTATTTTTTACAATGTATTTTTCAATAAAATACCATTATTTTAAATACTTGTATGTTTTGCGTATTTATAATCCCAGAATGTGGAAGTTCAACAAAATATTCTCGCGTCTATTTTTTTCCCCTATTCAGTTTTGCGCCACCGATCATGTATTTATGTAATTTTCGATCGGCACTCCTGCCAATCAACGCGTCAAGTCACGTGCTGCGCGTGTGTGTGTGCGCGCGCGTGCGCTGCTTTGTTCTACCGACACTCGAGGATGCGAAATCATCATGGCGCGTGTCCGTGCGCGCGTGCGCGATCAATAGATATGAAGTGCAAGGTGACGTCCTCGTTTGTCTGCTCTACATCGATTGTTGTGAGCGCGCACACTTCAGGTTGCGTGCGCGTCTGTGTGTGTGCGCGCGCGCGTGCGTGTGACGCCCGAAGGGAGAACTCCCGCTAATCACACACAATAAACTCTTACAACCTGCAAGGAAAATGCAATGAATAATAAAATACAATAAATGAATTAACATACAATAAATCCATTTTTAAAAAATACAAGCAGTCATTTTGAGATTAATTAATCCTGTAGTTTATTTTTAGGACCTCACAGTTATTTGGAAATTATGCTTTGCATTTTATATAATTTGCAGCAAATGCACATCTTTGTAGTAACGGTTGGTAATCTGTGTTTTTTTTTTTTGTAATGATTGCACACGATGCATAGTTGACGCTAAATTGCGGCCACCTGATCACGCTTATGCTGTTTATTAGATCCTTTATTATATTACAGTAAAATCCGTTCAACTGCTTCATTTTGTGCTAATCGCGCTTGTTTAAATAAGCTCTAAGTGGTCAAATATGTGGAGGTATACGTCCTAATTGCTGTCCGTACATAGAGACAGGCAGTTGCCCCCTCGCCGCCCCTCCCCCCACCCCTCCATCCCTCCACACCCCACACCGGCACCCCCTCCCACTCTGCTCACCGCAGCCCACACAAAGCAGTTTTTTTTTTTTTGCAGCCTGCGCACTGTATGAAGGAGAGAAAAGGCGCTGGGGATGTATCGATACTTCTTGGTCGTCGTTTTAGTTCCGGACGAGCCTTTGAAATAGATTTGTTGTCACTTGCAAATGACTTTCTTCGCGGCTCCCTGAAAAGTTTTTGCACGCTCACACATGACCGTTTTGCAATAAACGACGTGTTCTTTCTTGTTTTTTGGGTTTTTAACCCCTTTAAATCGTTCTCTTCTGGGGAGAAGACTGTCGCGACGAGACTAAGTTAAAGATTTGAAGATGCACCCCGCCACGGACGAGTCAGCAGCGTACGCGTTTGGTAGGTGTGCTGCCGTAACAACAACATAATCACTATTAAACATAAGATTTCTTACACGATTTGTGTCTTATTAAGGTGAAAGGGGAAATGCATGCAAAAAAAATGCAAGCCCGTCTAGGCTACATAGGGAAATCTAGCAGCGATGTTATCACTATGATCATTTATTTTTATTATTGTTATTATTATATGTCATCTGTTGCTTTTAATACGACAAAACAATTGCTAATTTATCCTCATAAAGTGTGTGGAAATATGTACTTACCGCATTTGGAGGGAGCGAGTCCAAGTCCGAAATCGAGACACTTTAAGAAGCCTTTCTTTTATTTCCGCAGCTTCCACATATGCAGAATCTGCAAATAAAAGGAACAAGGTCACGCTGACAATCAGATTCTTTGTTTTACAATTTAAAAAAAAAAAAAAAAAAAGCGGCTTTGAAATTCAAGCCAATAAAATCCAAGTTGTGCCAACGGCGTCTGTCGTCCTCGCCCGGTGTGAGTTTGTCCGGGGCGGCGGCGAGGGAAGGACTGCAAGCAGGCAGCTCGCGGAGCGTCATGTCCCCGAGTTGCACCGGCGCGCTCCTTGCAATGAGAAAGGCGAGGCGACGCCGGGCGACGCGGGGCGGGCGGGCGGGTAATGCACGACAATTTCGGACGCTAGGGGGCAGACATACACTGTAGTGGGAACCTCTTGCGGGCAGCGCGCGCGCACACAAACGCACACGCACACACACGCGCGCGCACAAGGCTTTAAGTTCAGGTGTCACAGCCTGTGGTCATGAATGAGGTCGTAGCCTGGCTTTTAATCATGATATTTGGGGTGGGGGAGAAGAAAAAAAAAACTTTATTGTCAGCAAGAGCACCAGCTTTCGAACTTAAAGTGTCATCGTCCTGTTGACTATACAGTGTTTTTAGTTTTCCTAATCTAGCCCTTTATATATATAAAGGGCCCAAAATGATGATTTTTAAATTTGCCAACCTGTGAAACTGAAGGCTGTATTGCACAATACTAATGATAGCGCAAGTTGATATTTTAGTGTTTTCATATATTAAGGTGAAGTGTGTGTGCGGCCACTTTCTTTTCCGTCCATGCTCCCTTTTGCACTTTGTGTGCCGCCTTTCCTGGTCAGGGTCGCGGGGAGCTGGCATCGGGTCCCCCGCTTAGTTGAGCAAAAGGTTAGACTCTCCCATCCAGGACCACTCACCAGTCTGTGACAGGGCACGAAAAGGATTCCCTATATGTATGAAATATTTGGGATCATTTTAGATATTTTTGGTAGTGTTTTCTTTCTTTGTGTATTTGGTTTACTATTTATTTTCCAATTTTGTGGTGTTGGATGTGTGAATGGGTTATTTGATCAATTCCACTTATATAATTGAATATGTTTGCATTATTCATATATTGTTTTTATTGTACATATTTCTATTTACTTTGTTTCTTATGTATAAAAAATGGCGTGGTACGTGTGAATGTGATATTTGACAAATGCCACAAATAAAGTAGTGCATTTTTATTTTATCTAGTGTTTCCGTCATAGAATGTTAGGGAGGCGTAAACGCGATTTTTACTTGTATATGCGTTTTGCATTTTTTTATGTTAAGCATTTTTGTTTTACTTCTCATATTTATTTTTTTGTTTTCCCGGTGTGCAAATGTGTCTCTTTCACCTTTTAATAACGTTAATTTTTGTTGTTTGAAAACAATGAAGATAAAAGGCAAGAATTGCCTGACTTGTGTCTCGTCAAGACAGCCTGAGACGTATTTTTCATGTTCGGTATGGCTGAGGAGACCCCCCCCCCCCTCCTTCTTCCTGGAAACCCGCCTCCTTTTAGGACCCGCCGGCCCTGACTCGACTTCGGCCGCGTCTTGGCTCGGCACCAAGTGGCACAGCCGCGCCTCGGCAGCCAATGGGGTGCGAGGAGGCGGTGCTACACACACTCCGCCCGCCTTATATGGCAGCGCGTCGCTATGGCAACGTGTGCTAAGTTGCAGCAGTCGTGTCAAAGTTCACTATATAGAGAAGCTCGGCGAGCTGATCACAGAGAAAGCGTTCTGCCAGCCGTGCGCCTCTTCAGCCAAAAACCTCCCCGACCGCCATTTGAACACATTGATTGGCCGTTTTTTTAGCCGCATTCCGGTCAGATTTTTCACGGCGCGGAAGAGAAAAAAGGAAGACGCGAGGAGGATTGTATTAAAAAAAAAAAAAGGCGGACGTCTCCATATTTTTTGCTGGCTCCAGAAGCGGATTTTTCCTTCTTTTTAGCGGAGAGAATTCTTGAAGAGTCGCACGCGGAGATCGTTGGTCCACATTACACCGCGGGTCTTCTCCATCCTCGCCCCCCCCACCTACCCCTCCCCGCCCCCCCTTTTCCTACCCTCCTTCCTCCTCCTCCTCCTCCTCCTCCTCCTTCCTCCTCCTCCTCTTCCTCCCAGCTCCAAAAAGCCAAGCCGGTCCATGCTGCTTGCTCGCTCTCGTCCCGGCACTCGGCCCACCTTCCCCGACCGCGGGGGTGCTGGATGGCCGGCAGTAGGAGCCCCCTTGACTCGGCCTCGCTGGTGAGAAGCAGCCTCCTCCTCGTCGTCCTCCTCCTCCTCGCCGTCGTCGTCTTCTTCCTCCGCCTCGTCGTCGTCGTCGAGTCGCCTCGTTCCCGGAACGGAGCGCCTGGGCTGTGGTGACATTTTCCCCCGTCGGCGCGCGGAGCGACACCCCCTCACAAAGGTCGCAAAAGAGACAAGACGGCCGAGCAAAAAGTTTCCCACCCCCGGTGACTGAGAGGCAGATATGGCAATGGTAGTGTGGAGAGGCTCCCAGGACGACGTGGCGGACACCCAGGGCGCCCTCTCTTCGCAGACCCAAGGCGGGCTGGCGCTGGGCAACGCGCAGCCGGGCCAGCTGGGTCTGACGGCCGCGCAGGTCGCGCCGCCGGCCCCGCAGACCCCCGCGCAGGGCGGCCCCAACAGCGGGCAGTCGGCGCCCGGCGGCGGCGGCCAAGGCGGCCAGCAGCAGGCGGACAAGCAGCCGCAGCACATCGAGTGCGTGGTGTGCGGGGACAAGTCGAGCGGCAAGCACTACGGCCAGTTCACCTGCGAGGGCTGCAAGAGCTTCTTCAAGCGCAGCGTGCGGCGGAACCTGACGTACACTTGCCGGGCCAACCGGAACTGCCCCATCGACCAGCACCACCGCAACCAGTGCCAGTACTGCCGCCTCAAAAAATGCCTCAAGGTCGGCATGAGACGGGAAGGTATTGGGACTTTTTGTTTACCTCCTAGTTTTGCTTTGTCTTCCACACAGCGTCTGTGTGTGCGTGCGTGTGTGTGTGTGTGCTCGCGCGCGCGCGTGTGTGTGTGTGGGGGGGGGGGTGCAGCGGGTGCTCCCTCCCGAGGTGGCCGGCCGAAGCGTGCCTCTTTTCCGCTTTGTGCCGGCACTCGAGTCGGGAGGAGCTCCGCCGGATCCTATTTTTCCCCCCTCGGTTCTTTTGAAATATCCTTACTCAAGACGAGCAAATTGAAAATCGATTACATCCAGATGTGCCGCTTTAAAAACAAACCAAAAAAAAAAAATGTAACGCAAAGGGGCACGATTGTGGCGTTCGAAAATCCGAAATCCAAACGCAAAATCCCCACTCGAGTGGGCTGAGCGCCTCGTGTGCCGTTGCTGCCATTTTGCAATCCGCTCCGCCGGTGCTTGACGTGCAGAATTCAGGCTTCAATATCTGTAGTCTCTCTTTTTACTGCAGCCGTGCAAAGGGGACGGGTGCCGCCCACGCAGCCGCACCACGGCCAGTTCGCGCTGACCAACGGGGACCCGCTGCACTGCCACTCGTACCTCTCGGGATATATCTCGCTGCTGCTGCGCGCGGAGCCCTACCCGACGTCCCGCTACGGCAGCCAGTGCATGCAGCCCAACAACATCATGGGCATCGAGAACATTTGCGAACTGGCGGCGCGCATGCTCTTCAGCGCCGTGGAGTGGGCCCGGAATATCCCCTTCTTCCCGGACCTGCAGATCACCGACCAGGTGGCCCTGCTGCGGCTGACGTGGAGCGAGCTGTTCGTGCTCAACGCGGCGCAGTGCTCCATGCCGCTGCACGTGGCCCCGCTGCTGGCGGCGGCCGGCCTGCACGCCTCGCCCATGTCGGCGGACCGCGTGGTGGCCTTCATGGACCACATTCGGATCTTCCAGGAGCAGGTGGAGAAGCTCAAGGCGCTGCACGTCGACTCGGCCGAGTACAGCTGCCTCAAGGCCATCGTGCTCTTCACCACAGGTGAGAACGTCGAGCCCGTGTTGCCTTCGCGGTCACGCCGCGGCGCCAACAATAATAGCGCGTTTCTTGCTGGGCTCCTCCGCCATTTGTCACCCCGCGTCCTGTTTGGGGCTGGTGACAGATATAAATGATGTGCGTGCGTGTGCGCGGGGTGGATGGGGGGCCCAGACAGACTCGGGGGAGGGCGTGCGGAGGGGGGGGGGGCACCGAAATGATAGAGACACGGGAAGACAGGTCGAATATTGCACAGTGTGTTGGAGTCAAGTTGGAATGCTAACAATTTGTCACTTGACGACATTCTGCATCAAATGTGGATAACGAACGCGTCACATCGATATGGGGAGGGGGGCTGTCGCTTTGATTTGGAAAATTGTATTGTTAAAAAAAACAAAACATGCGTCCGTCATATGTTGTCAATTCTCTTGTATTGCAAAAAAAAGAGAGAAATGTGTTGCACGTTTCAAAATATGTTGTATTTTCTCATGCATTAAATACGTTGAACATAAATCACGAATGGGCTTAAAAGGCGACCTTTAAAAGTATATCGATCATCAATCAAATATTTACTAAATAAAATAATAACCAAAGCTCGTTTAGTTCGAATGTAAATAGTTTTTATAGATGAGCTTTCTGCTATTTTTTTTTATCGCTCAAAACACAACAATAATTAAAAATAATGTTAGACAGTAAAATAAAACATTTCAGTGTAGATAACAACGATCCAAAGTACACTACATATACACTGTCATTACTTCTATGCCACTAAAAGTGTGTAATCCATTTGTTGCACAAATTTCGGGATTATTTGAATGTAGCATGGATCAAAAATATAATTATGGACTCTCATTTGAAATTTAAAACTACAATAATTAAAAAAATACTTTTCATCCAGTTTTTATGGGGCGTCCTCTGATTATGAAACTTCCGCATATGTTATTATTAATACTGTCGATAACATTTAGATGCTCTCTGTCGTGATTGCACTGCAAATGATGACAATAACAAGAAAATAAATTTAAACTGTATTTGTTGCGTTGCCGCGACACGAGCATGTGCAATGGAGTAAAACTATTTTTTTAAACCACAAGAAGACCAAAAAACGATTCAGTTGTGATGATACAGTTGGAGAGTGGTGGTGGTGGGGGGGGGGTCCTTCAATAAAGGTCAGCGCACCATACGAACCCCCACCCCCACCCCACCCCACACACACACACGGTTTTCTTCTCGCTATCCACGCATATTGTACTGAAATTTTGTTTGTTTGTTTTGTCCCCCCCCCCCTTCCCCAGACGCGTGCGGCCTGTCGGACGTGGCCCACGTGGAGAGCCTGCAGGAGAAGTCCCAGTGCGCCCTGGAGGAGTACGTGCGCAGCCAGTACCCCAACCAGCCCACCCGCTTCGGCAAGCTGCTGCTGCGCCTGCCCTCCCTCCGCACCGTGTCCTCTTCGGTCATTGAACAGTTGTTTTTCGTCCGCCTGGTAGGTAAGACCCCCATCGAAACGCTCATCAGGGACATGTTGCTGTCGGGGAGCAGCTTTAACTGGCCTTACATGTCCATTCAGTAAGGCGTGTGCGCGTGCGTGCGTGCGTGCGTGCGTGTGTTGCGAGGGAGGGGCCGCTTGGCTGGAGATGACTATTCGATCATTTTAGCTGCTTCCACTTTTTTTTTTTTTTTTTTTGCTCTGAAGGAATATTGGAAGGACACAACAACAACAAAAAACTGTGAATTATTCCCTCCCTCCTTCCACTCCCCCCACAAAAAAGGACACGAATCCACTGACTGACGGAACTGAAAAGTGTTTGTAAGCGAAAGCAACAACACGAAAAAGCGGAAAAAATATGGGATTTTGTTGACGAAATTTTAAGTATTAAGTGCATTTTTTTGTTCTACAAAAAAAAAGGAAAGGAGTTTTATTTTGATCCACTTGTGTCCTGTGTCCAAATGTATAGCTGTGCGTGCGCGCGTGTGTGTGTTTTGTACTTTTTTCTCATTTATTATTATTATTTTTTTGTTCTCTCTGGTTCCAAACCGGCTTAATATGTGACTGTGTAGTACACAGGTGGTTGTGTTATTTTCCATCGGTTTGGAGAATAATGTGTACAAACAAAAAGAAGCGAAAAGGAAAAAAAAAAGAGAGAGAAATGAATTCCAACCACAGCAATAGAAGTTTTTTTCCCCGACTTTTATCATCTTTAGAAGCTTCATGCTTGCGAGCGCACTTACTTTCCCAATTGTGATATTAATGAGCCACAAAGAAGATTGTGTATTATTTTGTCCTCGTTGACCAATTGGCAGCCTTAATGTCCTTTAGTGTAGAATGTTTAGATGAGTTCTGATTCGTAGGGGTGGTGGTCATGCGAGTTGAAAAGCCAAGCCGATGCGGTGCTTAATAGCAGTATTAAATGACGAAACAATAAAACAAACCCTCCCCTTTTCTCAGAATTAAGTGCCTGACAAGCATGACGCGATTTCTCGACAACAACGTGGTGGTAGGGGAGGGGTGGGGGAGGCGGCGGCGGTGGTGTTGGTCAGTTTCTCACCCCCCCCCCACCCCCCATCCCCTTAGGATGCGCGAATCGGCCGTGCAAGCGTGCCGATGTGAGGCAGTATTGTTGTAAATATAGGTCAACTTGTTTCTTTTCTAGCAGCTCTGAGTGGCCCAGAGCAAATCTGTGGTTTCCATTTTTTTCGCTCGTCTTTCCAACGGAGTCTCGGACTCAGCTCGGCTCAGTAGCACTGACGAGTTATGTACATACATATTATTATTATTATTATTATTATTATATTATTACAACCACATTTTCATTTTTTTTCTTCTGTTTTTTTTTTTTGGTTGTTTTGGGGCGGGGAGGGGGGGGTTCATGTATATTTAGACTGTGAATGCATGGCCACAGGTCGCTAACCTATTTTACCCTATTTGCTATATAAATGTAAATGTTCTTTCTTTTTATTGAAGGGATGGGGGGCATTGAGGGAGGGAGGGGGGCTGTATAGATATAATCTGTGCGTTCACTACACACGAGCCCTTGTATTTAATGACACACACACACACACACACACACACACTTTAAAAAGGACATTAAGTGAAAGTTCATCATCATATGAGGACTTGAAAACAGGGTGAGCAGATTTTTAGGGGGTGCGTTGACGTGTGTGTGCGCGCGCGTGTGTGTGTGTGTGTGTGTGTGACAGAGAGAGAGTTTATCCAACAATTCAGTGGTCACAGTTACACATAAAACAAACAAACACACGCACACACACACACGCACACACTCACACACACACGCACGTGGACCAGAGAATGATACATGATTGTAATTATGAACCCACTTTTTTATATAAATATATTGAAAAAAATATATGACTGCAGGGTATTGATAACGTATAGATCCTTTTTTTAAAATGATGATGATGATCATGATGAATTCATTACAAGTGATACCTGTGTGTGTGTGTGTGTGTGTGTGCGTTTGCGCGCGTGCGTGCGTGAGTGTGCGTGGAAGTTTCTAATAGTTGAACACAATTCTCGTTGGTTTGTTCGTTCGTTCGTTTGTTTGTTTGTTTGTTTTGTGTTAGCTTATTGTACAACGAGCATTCTGCTGTAAATTTGTTCTTGGTATTAAATTATAATTTATGAATTTGATATCTTTTCATGGCTTCTTTTCCTCGTGTCGGATGGATGATTGACTGGATCGTGGGTTGGGGGATCCGTGTATCCCCCCGCCCCCCATTTGAATAGTGACGACTTCAGAATTCTTATTTGGATGAAATATGTTTAATATGTTCGTATTGACACCCCATTCGGATCACATGCAATCCCAAATTTCTGCTGACAAGAAACAAATTGTTGCATCCATCCTCTCTTGAAATTAATTTCTGTGATGAATTATTATGATTATTATTTATTATAAGCCGTGCTGTAATGATTTGGAAATGTTTTTAGCTGCTGCTTCTGCTGCTGCGTTGCGCATGCGTGCTTGATTTACGAATAATGATGATGAGGATGATGGTGATGATGATGATTATGGGCGTCATATGAGAAATTAAGTTTCAAAGTCGCAAGATTTATACGAAATGATGCTTTTGTGACCAAGTCGCAGCAGCAATTCACTTTATGATATATCTTTTTTTTTTTTTTGGTCCAACTCTGATCCAATAATTCGAAGAACAACGGGAAGCGAAAAGAGGCGGAATTATTTTCCCTAACGTGACTTTTATTGAGGGGCTGGCGCGAGTGACTTCACATTTTGTTTAATTGCCACAATATTTCGTTAAAAGGAATCTTTTTTTTTAAGTCGTATTTTTTCCCATTGCACTCAGGGGGTGGGCGTTCTTATTTGGACAAGATTAAAATGCGGTCCTCCATTGGAGGACATTTCCCCCTCTTCCCTTGGAATGTGACAAACTAATATTTACCATTTCACCCAATACATGTTCGACTGATGTACTGTACTTCCCAAGGACTTTTGTTAAGACTATTGCTCCAAAATTCTCCTTACCATCCCCAAAATCCCCCCTCCCCCCAGAAAAATCCTCTCAATTATATTTGACACATTTTGTCCAGGTGGTTAAATGTTACTGTAACGTGGACACACAGAGTGCACGTCAGGCCATGAAAGGTTATAAAATGTCGCCATCTACCTGCAGCACCCGGAATTGCACCCACCTCGTGGCTCTTTACGAGAGTTCACGTGCACGCGCGCGTGCGCAGCTTTTTTTTTTTGCAGGGAGTGTGTGTGCGTGCTCGTGAAGCTGAAATGTTGTTGTGGACGATTGCACATCCGGGACACTTCATTAAGTCCAGCGAATCTCCAATACGCAAAGCAGTAAAAAAAAAAAAAAAAAAAAAAAGACATTTATGATGCTATTGTCTCACACTGAGGGGAGTTTGGAATATTATATATTTATGACGATGCAACACGCACTACAAAATTAAAACTTTTATTCAATTGAGGAAAAAAAGCCGAAAGGAGCATCGTTTTACTTTATACATTTAACAGGTGTTCCTAATAATGTGGGGGGGGGTGTATTAAATGAGACAAATCCACTTTTTGGACACTTTCGGGTTGCAAGTGGTTCTGTTTTCAACGTTGCTTGTTGAAATAATAATAATAATAATAATTTTGAAAAGGACAGTCGAGCAAACTGCGCTTAATGTGGCGTGAATTTGTAATTAAGAAATCATATGAAATATTACACAAAACTTCCACACATTGTTTTTGGGTGGGGGGGAACATCTTTGTAAAGTTTTCTTTCCGCTCATTTCCCTACCGATAAAGAAGGCAGTTATGAATTTGTTTTATCATTATTAAACTACTGTGCACTACCAATGAATAATAAGACGACCTTGATTCGATTGCGCACCAAATAAATACACATTTCCGGTACACTTAAACACCTTGATCCGTTTTAAAGACAAATGTGTAATTATATAATAATAAGAAATATACAAGACCCTTTTTGTGTTGTGACATCACATCTCAAAATTCTGGAGACATTTCCTTTGTCATCTGGACGGAATGAAAAATGAATGAATTATATTACATAAAAAATACATGTAATATTACCATCTTGATTTTTTTTATTTTCTTTGTTGTACAATGAGTAAAAAAACATGGGTGGGGGATGACACACGGATGATGTGGATGGACGAGACCATTTAAAATATTGAACATACTACATCATCACACGCACTGTACTTCTTCTACTTTGTATTATTTATAAAGTCGAGCATTTACAACGGGGGCATTCGTTGATAATCACACTGTAAATCATTTTAAAGCCTCCAGTACATTAAAATATATTTGATTGATTGATGGAGAACGAGAGTCACTTTGAAGGTGGTTGCGCCCCGTCCAACACATACGCCCCCCGCCCCCCGGTAAAAAGGCCATAATCTCGCTTCGTCTATGAATTGCAGTTATTAGTGTATCGAAGCCACTTTGTGCACATTTGAATTTGTATTTTCTTGCTTTGAAGAGAAAAAAAAGGAGGAAAGGTGTTTTTTTGGGAGACGCATCGCATTTTGCGTTGCCAGATTAAAGGGCGTGGCCACCACAAGGATTCGGAAAGCATTTAGATGTTTAGAAAAAATGTATTAATTTGGTTATCAAGTGATTTAAAAAGTACACAAACAACAAAACACAACAACGGCAAAATGGATGTGATTGATGGCTACTTGGGGTTTCCCCACCATTTTAAACTTTCAGGTTAGGCCGGCTTGCAATTTGGATAAAATGTCGTTTTAAAGAAAAAGAAAAAAAAAATGTTTTAATGAAGTATTGCATTGAAGTGGTTCAGCGGCAAAAGAAAATGGCAGCTTGCATTGCGAGCCTGAAAAGCCGCATCATAAACAACATTTATGACTGGACGCGTTGGCCTCTCTGAGAGGTTCAACAAACGTGACCCCCCCACCCCCGCCCCCAAGATCAAATTTGACAGTCCTCAAACTTGCGCCATACAAAAAGAAAAAAGTTTCACCCAATGGTGAGTTCAGGGTGTCTCGTTTTTCTTAGGTTTAATTCCTTTTATCTTTTCATTTCCCTTTTAAAAAAAAATGTGAGTTCGTAATTGCCGCTAACGGCAGTCATCATCTTCATCATCATCATCATCATCATCATCATCATTGTTGTGACCGGCGCCGTGACAACAACAACACCAAAGATAATGTCGGCCTTCAAATGTTAAAACAAAAACGCATGGATGCTTGTTTGATAATTTGGGGAAATATGTCTAGTATTTGAAATTCTTTATTTAATTCCTTATGAAATAATTGTGAATTTCAGTTGTTGTGCTGGGATTTGGGATGTTTAATCACATTTCTTTTAAAAAAAAATGTTGGTTTTTATGGCTTTAAATGCAAGACCTTTTTTGTGTTGTGACGTCACATCTCCAATTTCTGGAGATATTTCCTTTGTCATCTGGACGAAATGAAAAATGAATGAGAAAAATAGCCCCCCCCTGCCCCAAATTTATATTAATAATAAAAGTATGAATTTCATTATTCATAATATTGATTCATTTTAAAACCCCTACCATTGGATTGACCACACGTAAAAATATAAATAGTATCTTTATTGTATAGTTATTGGTATTTTTTTATAAAATATTTGTAAAACTATCTTACTGTGATTTGTTTGACACACGCGGGGAGTACGTCTTTGTGACCCCCCCCCCCCCAAAAAAAAAAAAATATAATATCAATGCACTTGCGTCTTGTCAGTGCGGCACTTTTCCAAATGACTTCAGAGCCTGTGAACGTTTGTGGAGGGGAAGGAATACCCGACCCAGCCCACACCCCCCCACCCTTCTCCCTCCCTGCCCCGCCGCCGAGTGACCCGGTGAGTGGCGCCGGGCCCCGCTGCACTAATGACCCACAGGCCGGGAAAGGGGGATGAGGGAGGGGGGCAGATGACGGCAAGCCGGTCTGCATCATGTGCGCTTGCGGCGGCGTCCTGCAGAGGGCGCCCTTTGGCACCTTTCACCTCAGCTGCTCTTTCTTTCCTCTCAATTGTAGTTTTTAATTATAAATGTACAAAATCATTGTTTTTTTTAACTTTCACATTATCACTATATTTATTTTACAACGAAAATCTTTAAGGGAATTATTTTTATTTCAGTCACCAACAACTTAGGTGTGTTTTTAAACATCACATGCCCATAGAAATTTTCTTGCTTACCATACTTAATTTTCCGATTAAAATGTGGTAATTCCCCCCTCATTTACTCGAAAAATATGACCAAATAATTTCCCGCTTGTACATGTTCGAATTCAAATGACTTTCTTTCCATCTCACTCACTGACAATATGGTGGAAAATAGAATTTAGTTCTGCAATTCCAGCGATTTCGCACAGTGAAATATTTCACATTATCATTTTGTCGATCCTAACGACGCCCCCCCAAAAAAACAATAGCACATAAGCGATTTCCAAAATAGAAAGGAGCTCCTGAAATGATTTTCCGAAGTGTTTTCATCGATCGCTGAGAGTTCACTTTTGAAATTGAACTACAGAAACGTGAATTTACAGTCCAAAATTTCATTTAAAAAATCTTTACGGGCCGTTTAAGGAAGTCTTTGTTTTGCCAAAACGATGAAATTCACAACGCCAAAAAAAAAAAACCGAAAAAAAAAAACCAAGTTCATTCTTGTTTGTAAGCTGCAGGACGACTTTGTCTTCTTTTCATTCGTTTGTTGCAAAACTGCCACTCACGTGCATGGAAAAGTTGTCCATATTTATCTAATTTGAATTTTATCCGGCCAAAATGTTTACTTTTGTTCGGTTACTTTTTTATTTTTAATTTTGAAGTTAAAATTTTAACGATAATAATTCGGTCGAATCCACTAGAAACGAAATGACTTGATTTTTTTTTCAACTATCAAAATAATACGTCTGCAAACTTCAGCATTGTGTGCATTCTTATATATATATATATATATATATATATATATATATATATATATATATATATATATATATATATTTAATATAGATAAAAAATAAAGGAAATAAAAAATGGCTAAATAACTAAGTATCAATATTGTGTCCATAAATGTCAGCATTATTTTAATGTCGGGAGTGTGTAACCATCTAAATTTAAATCTAAATTTGAGCATCACGTTTGGCGGAAACAAATTCAAATGATAGCATAACAACGACGAAAATTGTGCAAAATTGTAGTTTCGTTTCATTGGAATGGAATTTCAATTTTGTTTTTGAAATTCAGCGTTGCGTCATCATCGTTTTGCACAAATAATTCAAACTTGTTTCAAAACGAAGAAAAGCGACAGTGTTTAATGAGAAAGCTCAGAATTAAATGCAATGCAATTTCATTCAAATGTCAAATTTAAGCGTGCAGATTTCATTGTAAATGAAGATGAATATGATTTTAATATGACAAAAAAAGAAAATATCGTACGGCAAATTTCTTGGTTCAAATTACCCAAAACCGATCAAAATTGACACCATTGATTATTATTATTTGGGGGGGGGGGTTAAACGAGTTTAAACTCATGACATAAAGCTGACACTAAGAACAAAATGTTCTGACCTCTATCGACTCAAATAATTCAAGATAAAAAGGAAATGTGACCGGAAATCATTTCAAATTGCAGTACACTGTATATGTTGTGTTTTTTTTTTGGGGGGGGGGCGTCTTTCCTTTTTGTGGAATGGAGCCGCGACGCTGCAGGTTGTTGTCCACCCGCCCGCGCGCTGCGTGCGGACTGTTCGGCGGCCTGTTCGGCGGCGGCAATTGTGGATGTTTTGTGACCCATCAAATGCGAGGGTGGCTCTCGCAGCTTTGCTCTGTAATTATGCAAAACACTTTGCATAAAGACTTTGCCATCCGATCTCATGATAGCAGCATTCCGCCGGCATGCGAGCAACTGCAGCTGCATGCGCCAAAGACGCTCCGAGCAGGTAACGCGAATGCCGCTGCTGCGTTCAAATGCAATCGGGATTTCAGCCCAACACATCCCGCGTTCAAATGGCAGGTAGGTATGATCACCGAAAAATTACACCGACTATCCTCCCCTCCAAACCCATTACCTTTGCAAAAACCATGATTTTCTTTAAATATTTTTTTTTTAACAAGAGAAGTTTAAAAAAAAAAAGAACCAAGGCGGTCCCACAATTCTTAAAGTGGAACAACAATAACATTCAAACTTGTGAAATGATAGTCGGAACAATTTATGACAACTCTGAGCTGTTCTATTCAGCTTTTCCTGATATATTCAAATAATTTTTTAGTGGTTTGTGTTGACCGAGATTTCAAAGTGTTCATAATTCCTTCCATCACGTCCAAAGTCATGAGACTAGAAAAAAATAGTTCTGGTCTTTTGAGGATGAGCAGTGCAGCTTGTAGCAGATGTACCCTCCCAACACATTTTCTCAAATTGTTTTATAGCAATGTAATTTTCCAAAATGGAGCTGGTTGTGATTTTTTTTTTCTTGATAAGAGTGGAAGTGTTTTTCAAACATGTGGAGAAAAGGGGGAGATTGCTGTCACACGCAGTAAACGGCCAGTACGTGCCAGAAATCTCTGCCATCGGCCTCTTGGCAGCCTCCCTGACCAGATTTCTCTCATTTATTGACGTGAACGTAACATCACGGTTATGCTCCACTCTCCCCCCCCCCCGCCCCAATTTGACAACTGAAACAATGTATCACCCAAGTTATTTGAACAAGGTTGTGTAGAATTTTGATATCCAGTGGTGCATTTAAACGCAGCCGTGTTTTGCACCTGACAGCTGTCGAATGCGCCCATAAATTGATACAGCGGCGGTGCGTTCAAAGGCAACATTGTGTGTGCGTGTGTCCCGACTGCAATAAAAGCGATTTTGCGGCAACTCTGGAAGCAGGATATGCAAGACGTGTGACATCCATGGGTGGACCCCCCCCCCCCCCAACGCCTTCTGGAAGCCTTTGAGGTGCACTCTTGCCACGCGTGTGCCTGGTGCACACTTAATAAACACTTGCAGAGGTGCGAATCCGAGCGCTTGTGCAGCAAATGAAGTGCCAGAGGAGCGGGAGAGGAAGAAGAAGAAGAAAGAGATGCGCGGCTGTCAGGGGTCACACGGGCAGGCAGGAAGGCAGAGAGGAAGAAAGAAGGGGAAAAAGCTCTGCTGCATTGCAAGCAGAGATCTGCCGAGGAAGGAATGAAGGCGGACGCGTCACCTTGTGGCCTTCAAACATCAACGACGGAATTCGAATCCACACAAGGCAGTTGAAAATGTAATAGCAGTGTAACTACACTTTCAATTACTTTGTCAAATTCATTTTACTCATTACATCCAGTTAAGAGTTTGATTCGGTTTCTGAATTTTGAAGCCTGGGATATTTCCTATCAAAACCTCGTATATTTCCTATAAAAAAATGGATACAAACATTATTTAGAAATAAAAATAACAAAACAATGAAATGGAAATGGCGGCACTCATTTACTAATTTCCCCTCAAAATTGGTAATTTTTTTTACCTTTTTGCCCATATCCTTTATGAATTCAGTTTAATGTGTTAATGTATTGTACTCACAGTTCTGAGGTCCCAGGTTCGATACCGGACCTGCCTGTGTGGAGTTTGCATGTTCTCCCCGTGCCTGCCTGGGTTTTCTCCAGGCACGCCGGTTTCCTCCCACATCCCAAAAACATGCGACATTAATTGGATACTCTAAATTGCCCCTAGGTGTGATTGTGGGTGCGGCTGTTTGTCTCCATGTGCCCTGGTTCAGGGTGTACCCTGCTAGGATCGGCTCCAGCTATCCCCGGACCCTTATGAGGCTAAGCGGCTAAGAAAATGGATGGATGGATGGAGTTTTGGAATCAGAAATCACGGGTAATGGGTCTTCAACAATTGTTGATGGTTTGTAACATAAAAGGATTTAAATATTTCAACATTATCATTTGTGACATGACAATATAAAATTTTGGTACAGATTTTAACAAGAATCATGGAAGTCGAGACAGTCACACTTTGCGTGCCAAATAAATTCATGTGGTGGGCCGGATCTGGTCCCCGGGCCCTGAGTTTGACACCTGTGTGTTAAACGACATGACGTTTGCATTAAATGCTGATGTTTGTCTCCACGTGCCATGCGATTGGCCGGCAACCAGTTCAGGGTGTATCCCGCCTGGGATAGGCTCCAGCACGCCCCGCGACCCTTGTGAGGATAAACAGCAAAAGAAAATGGATGGTTGGATGAAATGGAAATATCAAATACAAAATCATGTTTGTTGCATTATTTGTGTACAGCATGTGGCTTTAAGGGGCGTGGCCTAGTGAGCAAAGTCAGGACCTGGAGTGAAGCTGCGTGTGAGTGTCTGAGCGTGAGTTGTGGCCTACAGCAGCTCCTTGCCGATGTTCTCGTTTTGTATTTGCGTTTTTGACTGCTTGTCACTGAACGGGCTGAAAGTGCTGCAGCGATCGTGGCTCTCGTTGCCCCCACTGCAGAGCAAAAATAATCAATTGCTGCATTTTTTTTCTTCTTCATTTGCACGGCGGCGTGCTTGGCTCACAATGCGCAGGAAAAATAAATGAACCTCATAAATTGGAGCATTTACAAGTAACAAAGAAAGGCACCAGGGTAAAATTGTAGAAGGAAAATCGAAGCAAAAACTCTTGATGGTAGGTCCGTGAGCACAGTCTTGTTTCTTGTACTGTATGAAGCTACGCGACGTGTCGGTGTTGTGCTTCCTGCTGGTCGCACTTAAGATCTCTCGCAAATCCCCTCAGATTTGCGACGGCGGCGGTCTCTCTTCAGCTCTCCGCTGCGCTTCCTTATTACGCTAGAGGGTTCTCAGCGGGACACAAAATGGACGCCCGCGGCTGACGGGGAAGCAACCTGAAGATGATCGTCATTTCAACAGCGGATTTGGTCGAGATGATAGCGTTCCGTTGTTCACAGTTGCGAATATCTGCTGCTAAAAACGCCACACAATGTAAAATTCAGCTGAAGGTGACCGCAAAGGATCATGGGGGTTGAAGTTGTCATTTTTGTGAGGCAAAAACATGCATAAGAACACCAACCACACATTCAAATTTATTTTCATTTATGTTTTTGAGATAATACGGCTAATCTGTCCAATTGTACGAGGGGAACAATTCATGGGATAATTCGCTAGTTAAAATTAGCACAGCTTCAGCTCGCTTAATGTTTGAATTAGCGAAGACCCATAGTCTAAGATTCTTCATTTATTAATAAATGTTAATTTTAACTCACAGTCTTATGCTAACGTTGCTAAATTTACAATGGTTTTTTTAATTACCACAAGACTGTGTGCTCGGCAAACCTGAACTTTTATTTTTACATGCTAACAGGGCTAATGTTGTAAGGCACTCCTTCAGATTAGCCGAGAAGCCTAGAAGCCAGCTAAGCCTTCTGATATTATAAAAGTCCTTTTTTAATGGCCTTTTGGCTAATATTACACATAATTGTACGGCCCACTGGTTTGTTTATGCCAGTTAAATGATGAACTGGGGTAGTGAACATTGATTCTTGGCTTTGGTGCGATGCTACAGTGCAAATGTGAACAATGCTAGGAGGCAAATTTAAAAACCAGACAGCTCATGTTAAAAAAAACAAAACAAAACCCAAAGTTTTAACGTTTTGGAACTAAGTAGCTAATCTTGTTTTTTGGTGTCTCACTAACATCTGATGTAGCTAATGCTACAAGGAAACTGACATTATTTAATAGCTCAGACCTAGAAGGGAGCATATAAATAGCTTGATGAGCAAATTGTGATCTCAACATTTGCCCTGGTTTTGGCTTCATGCCAACACGGCGCTACGATGTGGATGACATCACTGGATAGCGCACATAAACACAACATTGCCTATGGTGGTTTTGAGTGTCATGCTAACATGGCTAACGTGGCTAGCTTAAAAAAAATATGTTAAAATCTAATTTTAAGGCAACTTGACCGCTCACACTATGATGGAGATCAGATCATTATAACAACTGATGAAAAAATAACTGCACTACTGAGTCAAATTATTTTATTTTTCCACATTACTGAAGTATTGTCCGGTTTTGGTCGCATGCTAATGTAGCTAATGTTGTAAATAATTGTACAGTCCATGGGTTCAAATGATCAAAAGGAAATCATGTACTGGGATAGTTCATTTAAAACTAATCTTACACATGTTAAAAAAAAGTGATTTCAATGTTTGGAGAGGTCAAACCTAAAATGTTTTTGTTTTCTGAATGACTTGTGCCGAATATTTTTTCCGTTTTTGACTTCATGCGAACGTGACTAACGTGGCTAACACGTCAAGGGAGATTCAACAATGAAGCATTTCAAATAAATCCCAAAACACAACTAAGAAGACGACGTTGTGCCGTTAGCATGAACACAGCGGAGAAGGGGCAACGCATTTTTGTCTGCAGTTTTTCAATCCCAAAAGAACTCTCGACGAGACGAGTACTCGTCGCAGTTTTAGCTGAGCTGATCATGTCTTGTATTGTTCAGCGGGGCTTAGAGAAGAAAGCGGTGGGCTCCGAGGCCCCGGTGCGGTGTTAAAGAGCTCTGATCTGAGCCGTGACAGCTTTCGGTCCAATCAGGCAGTTGGAACACTTCGCTCCCACTGTCACTTTTCATTTTAGCGTGACCCCGGCGTGCCGGGATTGGGGAGAAGTGTCGCAACGCGACGCTCAAAGCTCGTATTATCCGTCTGACAGCTTCACTCATCTGGACATAATGGCCGAAAAGAAAAAAGAAAAAACAAGCTACGGGGGTGGGAAAACAATGGCTCGTGGACCAAATCTGGCCCGCTGGGGCCCTCCATTCTGCCCAGCAAAGCATTTACAATATACATCGTACTGAAAAATCTGTTCTGTTCATTTTTTTTAAATATTCTTCATATTTTAATTCCTTTACCTCATGAAATAATATGTTGATTGAGAAATTGTGATGAAATAAAAAAATCGAAAAAACAAGAAATATTTAACATGGTTTGATTTTAAATAATTAAAGGAAACATGTAATTAATTTAATTTAAAACATTTAATTATAAACCATACTACAAAATTGAATAAATTATTCTTGGTTAATTAAAACGTATTTAATCATTTAAAAAGTTAAAAAATTAATGAGTTTTTTGGGGGGAAAAATGTATTCACAGTACATTTAGTACACCCACCCTTCATAATTGGATAACTCTCATTATAAGTAAATTCATTCTTAATAAATTGAGCATGAACTAGTATTTTAATTAAAAAAATGTATATTTTACTAAAATTGGTAAAAAATTACTTTTTTGCCCATTTACTTCAATTTTAGTTTAAAGTTTAATTGTGTTAATGTAGTGTGTAAATTAATGTATTAATTTATTCAGAGTAATTACTAAAACAACATCAAATAAATAACTTTACCCAAACATTTCTATGCTCATAAACATTTCCAAAAATGTGATTTAAATTCGGTATGATTTTTTAAATTTTCTAGCATTCACTCACTTCCCCCGTTTCGCTTCATTGTTAAAAAAACATATACTTGTAAAATAAAGAAAATGACGTTGCCAAATAAAATAAGTTTCATTCTAATCAAAAAGCGTTAAAGATAATGCAATCCAACTTGAGTATGATTTGTCATTTTGTGATTGAAATAGTCTTCAGATAAACATTTTTGCGTGATTTTATTTTTATGGTGATCCTCCTCCAAGACAGACCATGCAATTTAAAGATGAGGTCCAAAAGTTTCCCCAATCCTTCTGAAGACTTTGCAATAAGATTGGCTGATAAATAACTTTAGGAGGCAGCACAATGGATCAGCTGGTAAAGCATTGGCCTCACAGTTCTGAGGTCCAGGATTCAATCCCGGACCCGCCTGTGTGCAGTTTGCATTTTCTCCCCATGCCTAAAAACATGCAACATTAATTGAACACTCTAAATTGCCCCAAGGTGTGATTGTGAGTGCGTCTGTTCCCGCTTCCTGCACGTTGACAGCTAGGATAGGCTCCAGGACCCTCGTGAGGATAAGCAGCAAAGAAAATGTATGGAGGAATAACTTTTTTGGTGAGGTGACCAAGCATGTACACAACATAAACATCCACCAACGTGGGGAATTTTTTAATAAAACATTATGAGCGCTGCCCACACGTGATGTCTGCCCAATTTCCTTGGGCAAATGTTTTTTCTTCCCCCCCGTATCATATAAAAGAAGAAAAAGAAGAGGTGTTATCAGTGTGGTCATTATCAGACGCGCTGCTAGATGTGGTGGGGGGCTTCATTGTGTTGGCCGCTGACTGAATAATACCGTGTTTCATTGTGGAGCACATTCTAATCACAGCCAAAACAATGTCTACACGTTTATACCGAATATATATATATTATATAAACCAATCTTTTCAATTTGATATGGACTGCGGTGGCCTCGAACCACACTTGTGAGATTATTGCTGCTTTCGGTGGCACGTCACAAATGAAAACTCCATTCAGAGTGAGCTACATCATGTTTTTGAAGGGAGGGTAACATGGCTAACGCTACATCACAAATTCAACCAGATAACAAATGGAATATTAAAAAAAGTAGCTTTTTTGGGGGAAAAAAGCCAGTTGAATCATGAGCTTTGTGCTAACACAGCTAATGCTAATAGTTAATTATACAGGATGGACACTGCCCCGTCATTACACAGATTTTTAATACTACTCGCTAAACGGTCTGTAGACATATGGACACGTCTGTGCTGATAAGGATTATAAAACAAAATATGGCTGTAATTTTTGTTAAACCAGCAGTTAATTGAAGCTTTACAATTTCTGTATCATCTATGCTAGTTGTCGTCAACTCATCTTTGGCATTCCGCGTTATGCTAGCATTAACGTCACACTCGCAAGTCATTAAATGCTTTTGGTTTGAACACAATATTTAATTCTCTTGTTTTGTTTTTTGCAATTTTAATTTTATTTTTATTCATTTATCTCATGAAATAATTTGTAAGTGATAAAAATTAGACATATTGAA